>NC_134539.1:118837524-119141200 GCF_050624435.1 Tenrec ecaudatus | reverse complement strand
AACGAAGGTGGACCTGGCTCCACCGTGACGTTCTGACACCTTCTAGCGTGCAGTCAGCGCACAGTGTCAGGAGACCAGGGAGAACGGCTGCCGTTGAGCTCTGGTGCTGGTGAAGCATATGGAGGGCACCGTGCCATCTTGGTAGAAAGACACCAGACTGCTCCGTACGAGGGAGCATAGTGAGACGTCGTCTCGTGTCCTTTGAACACGCTATCAGGAGGGACAAGTCCCTGGAGAAAGACCTTATCCTGGTAGAGTGGGTGGTCAGCAGAGGTGAGGAAGACCCTCTCTAGGGTGGATCATCACAGTGGCCGCAACAAGGGACTCAGACCCAGCATGATAGTGAGCGTGGGGCGGGACCAGTTGGAGTTCATCCTGCTATGCATAGGGCTGTTATGAACCAGAACCAAATCCTTCACCTAGAAACACGCCCATCATGTACATTTCCAGAAACCAATAGTGGGATCAAGATGTGACTTTTGCTTACAACTCTCAGAGGTCACCTGCAATCAAGTTAATGAACGAGGAGCCAATACCCCCAAACATAATCACTTTGGGACAGAAGCAGAAACACCCCTAAAAAGCCATGTAAAACTCTACCACCCAAGGGTCAAGGTCACCCTCCTGAAGTTGGGCATCCAGTCCTTCCAGGCCGAGTCCTTGCCTGCTCCTCCCTCCGCTCCTTCCAAGTCTCTCCCCAATAGAAGCTGAGGCAACAGGCCTGCGCTGTGCTTCACAGCCATTTCATTTCATTTGTTTGTCCAAAAGTATGTTCACCAAAGCACCAAGAAAGTAGTCTCATGCCCATTGCTTTGCCTGCAGATTTGAATAAGGAAGGAAGCAAGGAATAAGGTCTCAAGACAAACCAATAACCTCATCCTCAGCTTCACGGGATGATTTCCAACTTATAGCAGCCCGAGGGGACAGAGGAGAACTGCCCTTCAGGGGTTTCTGAGACCAAATCTTATGGATGTAGACAGCCTTATATTACTCCCATGGAGCACGTGGAGAATTCAAACCGCTGACTGTGGTGAAATGGGCCATCCTCCCACCACTGATCACAGATTTGATGGGCACAATTGTACAGTTGAAATATATAAATATTACATTAAAGTCATCGAGAGCAGGAGAGATAGATGAGATAGGAATAATGGAGTCAGACACCTCAGTCCCTAATAGTGGTCCACATGGAGAGGGGGAAGGGAATGAGGACAAGGGTAAAGAACACAACGGAGTGAGGATGGGAGGGGACAAGGAACTGAGGAGAGGCCAAGATGGGGGAAGACCGAGAAAGAGCTCTTTATTGCTCACCCAGGCATATATACCTTCAGGAAGTGGCATGAAAGCACCCTAATTTCAGGTAAAGGCATACGTCGCAGGAAGGGGTAGCACTATAGGTTATACAGCAATGAGAGAGGGACAATCTAGGGATATATACATACAACCAGAAGAGGAGGGATTGGGGGCATATACGTGACAAGAAGGGCAGGTCCAAGATTCAGGATGGCAGACTATCTTTGGGTTCTCTGGATCTCCATCGGAACCATTATCAGTAGGTGTAATCCCCTCCTAAGGAAGCCAAGTCAATGGTCACAAGTCTTCAGGGAGAAGTGGCCCATTGTCCTTATCAGCATCTGGAGTTTGGGGGGCTATCAGTGGTCTGGCCTCTGACTGCCTTCAGGAGGCTCCTTGACAATCCCTTCTCATTAGGTGCTAGCAGTGTCCTCTGCCTAACATCTATTTGGGAGAAATCTCTCTGTTTCCCACGGCTGACCTTGTGGTGGTGACGGGCTCTGTGCGGCCCACCAAGGGCCCTGCAGGAATGAGGCAGAATGTTCTCTTTGGTATCCGGAGTCCCTGGCCTTCATGGGGCCCACTGCAGGAAACACACCTGCTACTGCTGGTGCAAACATGATACATTTGAATTCTTCAAGAGGAAGACTGAATCGTCCTTAATAATGCTACAGACACAATTTATTTGAACATATATTTATTAGGTATTCATCTTCTATTTTGGAAACAAGCCCATTATAGCTCTTCTTCTTTTAGGGGTGCAAGGTCAAGGAGAAGGAGTGGTCAGGAATGGAGTGTGAAGGGATATTGTAATGCCACACATGGAATTCGTGGATTTATGAGCATCTTCTGTGGCTGGTCATCACGCAGGCTTAATGAAGAGTCTCTATGTCATCCCCAGGGCCTCCAGGAACACCATTCTGAAATACAAGTTGGACCATGACATGCCCTCTGCTCAAAACCTCCGACAGCTTGTCAGTCAGTCTCTCTCGCAGGCTGCTCCTTGCTCTGTATTCTGGCTTAATAGACACACTACGGGGCCTCCATGACCCTCTGAGCCACAGTCATCTTCAAAGAGGGGTTCAATTCTCATTTTCTCCTCTCCCATAGACTTCCCACCTTGTTTGACCTGCCACCACATTTTCAGAGAAAAACAGTCCTGTGCACCCCCTTGGGAATGAAAAACTTGTCCTATATCCCCAATCACAGGGTCAAGTGCAGATATCTGCTTTGCTGTGCCACCCCTCCCCCTCCCCTGATTCTTCCAGCACCCCCACCTCCCACGCCATCCCAGGGAGGTGTCATCCCAGTGCGGGAAACACGGAGACTACCTTCCTGTTACTTGGTGAACTTTAAGAATCCTTTAAGGTCCTTCTCTAAAAACTCCCCTTTCCTGACAACCCGTCCGAAACACACATGCAAAACGAATGACCCTTCTCAGTGCTCCCACGGACTTTATGGAAAATTTGTACAAGCAGTCTTTCCACTAGGTTGTAATTACTGATATGAACCCGGCTCCCTGAAATGTGGAATTTAATTTTTCTTTTCAAGTTTACATCAGTGGATGTCTGGCTGGTATAGGAAATGGTGAGTGCATGAGTCTTCCTTGCCTTGCTCCAGGATCACGCACTCTCCAGGATGGGTAAGCATGATGCTTGGCCCCTTGGTAGCAAGAGGAAAGGAGGCAGCCGAGAACTCCTGGGGACTAGTAATCCTGTGACTGTAGGATCCCAGACACCCGTCTCTACTGGTCCTCTCCGACTACCTGGGGATGCAGCTTCCTCTCTGGGGTGGGGTGGGGGGCTGAGGTGAAGCCACTAGAATCCTTCTGATGACATTTGCTTCCAGTCCCTTTCTCTTGGAGCAAAGTCCACCACAATCTTGTCTCCCTCTTGGGCACCTCTTGATCGACTTATACTTACTGGGAAAATAGGAATTGTGCACTGAAAGCCACATGCATTGCTGCAGCATTTATTTCCTCTGGGACAGTCATCATCGCTTGTACATTTATCAACACAAGGCCCAATGATTCCTGGTGGCACATCTGGACACATTCCAGGTCTTTCGTTCCCTGAAATATACAATGGTCTTTTTGCAGCCCTGAACGGTAAGTAGGGCAGAGAAGGAAAAGGACGCTGGAGGTCGGAAGCCCACATAACTGATGGGACATCAGCCTCTTCCATTTCTTCTTGCATGCTCCTGCGTGCTTCCTGCAGCCTCAGCCCCTCCATCCTCATTCTGAAGCCCCGGTTTCCAAGCCAACTTTTCCTTTCACCAAAGGAAGCAGAAACTCACAGGTGAGAAATTGGCACCAACATAAACCCAGCTTTTACACTTCTTCATAAGAAGGCGTTGTATTCCCTCTGACCCCAGACAGCCATTGCTCCATCCCCGCACATGCCCCGGTTCCTCCGGGGCTGCTCCCCTGGACAGTCCTGTGCCCAGGACACATGTCCTGACTAGAGAACAGAGCCTTCGTCCCCTCGACATCTGCCCAGACCCAACCCAATCTAATCAGAGATTGACCGGGCACACAGCTCAGAGAATGTGTGTCAGGCGTCTACCAAATCTCCATTCCTGCTTCTGTTGGCAAATCATCCTCGGTCTAAGGCTAGCCTGAGCCATGTCTGCTCTCAGCTAGAGATGCCCTCAGCATAGTCACCTTCCGAGGAAAGGCTGTTCACACAGTCCGTCTCCATGCCCAGGCCGATGAGAACCACCAGAAGAAAAACCATGCCTGTCTTCATGTTGGCCTTGATGTGCTGCTGCCCACACTCAGCTCCGCTCCGATTTATACCCCCGGTGTCACCATTGTGAAGGTGGGATGAAAAGCAGTAGAGCAGGGTGTGTTTAATAAACATACAAATTCACTAGGCGGTACCCTCAGGTGACCAAATTTGCTCTATTGCTCAACTGATTCCCCTGTTGACTCACGTATTGTTTCTTATGAAAGAAAATGTCAAACTTTTTAGTACTCTGCCCAATCACAGCTTGCTAACTCACCGGTTTCCCTTGTGCCTCTGGGAATCGGGAGCCAAAGGAAAGAATTTTCTTGGTGGAATTGAGAATCTCAGAGTGGGAATCTTCTCAGGTAGGAGACCAGGTTTTGTAGATCAGTTCCTGGGGATGTGAAGTGCAGGGGGAGCGATGGTGCATGTGTGCTCCGCAGCCCTTGGTCAGCTCCCAGGACAAAGGTCTTTCAGCAGGTGTGGTATGCTAGCAGCTCACCTCTTGTCTTCACACTGGTGACTCAGTTTTCCCAGTTAGATGTATGTACATCTTTGTTTATATGTGCCCCTATGTGCCCAGAATAGGCACCTATACATGAAATTTAAAGTCTGTACATTCCGTGCATTTGGAGATATTGCTAAATTATCTCCCAAAGATGAAAGCAATTTACACGTCTACTCACATTTTAGGGGACCCTGATTTCACAAACATTGGCCTAGTCTTACTTTGTTTCTCGCAAGTAAATCTTTTACTGGACTATTTCTAACTGTATATTGGCCACTTCCCCCTGGTTTCAGACCTCGCTGTCATATCGGGCTGTCCGAGGGAGAAATGAGCATAATCGCATACTACAGAGGGAAGAAAGATTTTATTCCACATATCCGTTAAACAGAAAGGGATGGGAAAGGGCTGACATGCCATCCAACTGAGGTCTGACCCAATCCTCAGAGCCATGCAGACTCCGCAGTTTCTATGCAAAGTTGGCTGTCCTCTGATTCTTTCAGTGGGCAAGTTGTCGCCAGCTCTAGCTTTCCCACAAGTCTTTGTAAAGCCTTTGTTGTGAGGACAGGAGGGCTCCATCTCTACCTTACAAGTCTGCTAGACCGGGGGATGTACACTGGTACAGATAGGAACTGGATCCCACAAGAAATCCAGGGCGGATGATTCCTTCAGGGCCAGTGGTGAGAGAGGCAATACCAGGAGGGTGGAGCGATGGTGGGGTGGACCAGGAAGGTGGAGGGAGTGTGGGTGGAAAGGGGGAACTGATTACAAGGATCTACATATATCCTCCTTCCTGCGGGACAGACAACAGAAAAGTGGGTAAAGGGAGACTTCAGGCAGTGTAAGATATGACAATCTAATAATAATTTATAAATTGTCAAGGGTCCATGAGGGAGGGGTTATGGGGAGGGAAGGGAAATATGAGGAGCTAATGCCAGGGGCTTAAGTGGAGAGCAAATGTTTTGAGAATGATGAGGGCAATGAATGGACAAATGTGCTTTACACAATTGATGTATGTATGGATTGTGGTATGAGCCCTAATTAAATGATTTTTTAAAATTGTATGAGCCTTTAATAAAATTATTTTTTTTAAATACAGACTGGAGGGATCTTTTGTTTCAGGAGAGAATGGGGGAGATAACTTCTATTTACGTCTCGCTGTTCTGTGGGGAATTCCCTTAAGCCAGCCTCCCTCCTTCTTTGGGTTCCTTTGCTTTTCCATTTTTCATTTCCAATAGGCCAGCTGGGTCTGTCCACCTTATTCCTGAACACTGGTCAGGGCTTCTGCCCCTCCCTGTCGACATAGAACTTCACCTTGGCAGTCTGCGGTCAGAAAGTGGGTGGAGGGTTCTCCAGATGATATTGGGACTGTGGTGAGCTTACAATGGAACCTTAACTCTGACTGAAGTGCCTTCCTTGGAAGCACTGAGGCAGGGCTAAGAACAAACACCAAAGCATCTTAGGGTATTGAATTAGCATCACGCTTCTGCAACTTCAGCATTGGCAGCTTCCTGTCTGCCCAGCAAAGGGTAATTGATGGTTTGCAGTCATACTGCTGGCATTACATTTGTGCACATTTGAATTATAACAATCTGAATAATAATATTGTGTGGTTATTTGAATAAAAATGTTGCGTTGCTTCCTTGAGTCAGTTGCCCTGGAAGGCTGAGTAGCACTGCTGTGAAGGGGTTCTGACCATTGCTCAGGAGAGAGACCAGGTTTTCTACTCCCATGCACAGTTACCGTCCACGAAACATACCCTGCCTTCTAAAACCCAACCCACTGCCATCAAGTTGATGCTGATTCAAAGTGACCCATTGTGGGTTTCTGAGACTGTAACTGCCTTATGGGAGTAGAAATCTCACACTTTTTCACTCTAGCAGCTGCCAGTGGTTTCGAACTGCCAACCATGCAAACCACAGCCCAAGGTTTAACCACTATGGCACAAGGGCTCCTACCCTCCATAATCACTGTATGTTGGAATGGACTCTGTGGCAGTGAAGCTGTGCCTAACCTTTACCAGAACAGATCGCTCTCCCATGGGGCTCTGCTGGGTTCACACTGCCAAACGTAACCATTCCACCTATCAGGATGAGCTCTGGGGTCTATCCGGTCCGTTTCCCCCAAGCATAGGAGCTGAAAACTTTGCTCAGTCTGCACAACCCTCATCATCGTCGTTACTTCCGAGCACGTTGTTGCAGCTTCCTGTCAATCCTTCCTATGGAGTGTCTTCCGAGTGGTCGCTGACCTCTATTGTACCACCATCCTGTCCTTTCCCAGGGACAGGTGACCTGATCACATGTCCACAGTATGTGAGAGAAGTCTGGTCATCTTCACTTACACCATTTTAGTCTGTTAACCTGTGAAATATTTAATATTCTTTGTCAACATCATACTTCAAAGTCATCGGTTTGCTACCAGAATCAACTTTCTTGTTTTTTCACCAAGAGGAAGAATTACTCTGGTCAGACAGAGAGGTCATGCTGGAGAACTATTCTGGCCTCCAGAGAGGAGCCAGGTCAACACCTCAAAGCTTGGGAGGTCAAAGAACTAAATACCCTCTCACATGTGCCGGCGGCGTTTAAAAGTTCCCATGGGCGGGAGGATTTCTGGGATTTCAATCCAGCATGCTCCATGTGCACCATATGATGTCAAGTGCTAGGATTCTGGGGTGTAATCCACTAATGGTGCCATTGCTTGTCTCTGAGGCAATCTCTGTGAAAATAGCTTAAGGTTTTCCATGAGAGAGGAGGCCTGGTCACTGAACATATGGGTGCTGTAGCAAAGTGTGGGGAAGAAAGAAAATGGGCTTTGCTATCAGAAAGAATAGAATCTGGGATCTTAAAGTCTTGCCTTAAAACCAGCAGTCATCTAAGTAAAGTGTCAGCTAATTCCACAGAAGAAGCACACCAGACTGTGTGATCCAAGGATTGTAAATAATAAAATCCGAGACTGGAGGAGGGGACAGCATTAGAACTTCAATTCTGAGCACACAACTTGGAAAAGGTTACGGATGACAGTGAAAGCCCCAAATCCATTCCCCCGTGGATGAAGCCTGTGGGAAATCCCCTCTGACCACAGACTGGGAATGTGAATAGCATTCCTATCAGAAAGAGTGTGTGGTGAAGTGGATTATTGCAGATGAAGTAGGGTAAAAATGCAACACCTTATTATTTCATTTCCCTTTTAACTCATTTTACATTTGTTTCCATTTTTTATATTTTCTGCTTTCTTTTTGATTCAGGTTTTTCTCTGTTTTGTTTTGTTATTATTTAGGGGCCTGTGTGTGTATTTTTGTATATGAGATGTAGGATGGGTGGGTCTATGGAGACAGTAACTGGACTGATGATTTCTTGGGGGCATGGTGGGAGCGGTTGGTGAGAAATGGGGAAATAGAGACAATGAACACAAGAAGGAAAAGATCTTCAGGGATTGGTTGCAGTGATGATTGTACACGTCTTTTTCTTACGAGTGATCTCTGGAATTGTGTGATTTGTCAGTAGAACTTTTGAGACAGAAAAAGAGACTGCAGAACCTTGTCTGAGTTGGAACACCACTCGGTCATACAGAGCAATTGCTCTCCCCTCTGTCTCTGGCTTAGCTGCCTCTACTTTTCCTCTTGGACCCAGTTGTTTCCTCGTCTTCTTTTTAAATAATTTTACTGGGGGCTCACACAACTCTTATCACAATCCAGACATATATCTTATGTCAAGCAAATTTGTACATTTGTTGCCCTCATTATTTTCAAAACCTTTTTTTTCTACTTGAGCCCTTGGTATCAACTCCTAATTTTTTGCTCTTCCTCCCCACCCTCTTACTTCACGAACCTTTGACAATTAAAAAATTATTAGTAATGTTTCATGTCTTACACTGACCAATGTCTCCCTTCACCCATTTTTCTGTTATGCATCCCCCTGGGAGGGGGTTACATGTAGATCATAGTGATCAATGCCCCCTTTCTTCCCCCACCTTCTCCTTACCCTCCCTACTCTCAATATGGGTCCTGAGGGGTTTATCTGCCCTGGATTCCCTGTGTTTCCAGCTCTGATCTGTACCCAGGTACATGCTTTGTTCTAGACAGATTTTTAAGGTAGATTTGGGGTCATGATAGTGGGGGGGACAGGGAAGAACAAAAGAACTAGGGGAAAGTTGTTTGTTTCATTGGTGCTTCACTGCACCCTGACTGGCTCATCTCCTCCTTGTGACCCTTCTCTAAGCAGATGCTCACCTATCCACAGATGGGCCTTTGGTCCCCGCTCTACACTCCCCCTCTTTCACATTGATGTGATTTTTTTTTGTTCTGGATTTATGATACCTATTATCTGATCCCATCAACACCTGATGATCACACAGGCTGGTGTGCTTCTTCCTTGTGGACTTTGTTGCTTCTCAGTCAGATAGCTGCTTGTTTATCTTCAAGCCTTTTAGTCTCCAGATGCTGTATCTTTTGATAGCCGGGCACCTTCAGATTTCTTCACCATATTGCCTATGCACCCACTTTGTCTTCAGCAACTGTCAGGAAGGTGAGCATCATGGAATGCTGGTTATTAAAACTAAGTGTTATTGTGTTGAGGGAGTACTTGAGTAGAGGCCCAATGTCCATCTGCTACCTTAATACTTAACATTTGAATAGATATGCATGGATCTATTTCCCAATCATTATATATAAATATATTTACATATGTACATGCCTGTATTTAGACCTCCATAAATGCCCTTTGCCTCCTACTTCTTTCCTCAATTTCTTTTTACTTTCCTCTTGTCCCACTATTGCGTTCAGCCTTCATTCAGATTTCAGTGATTCCTCTCAGTTCCATTGCCCTTGATTAAGCCCTACCACGCATCCTATGCCTTCCTTGCCATATCTTTTAGATCATTTGTTGTTCCCTTGTCCCTGGGTTTTTTAGCACCCCCTTCCTTTCCCCTGCCTCCTCCCAGAATCGTTGGTCCTGTTGTTTTTTCCTTTGGATTGTTTATCCCACCTATCTTTTCTAGGTAAACATGCGTACACAATAATCAGCACACACACACAAAACACAGAGCAACAGAAAACAGAAAACCCAATGACGAGAGAGAGAGCGAGAGCGGGAGCGAGAGAGAGAGAGAGAGAGAGAGAGAGAGAGAAGAAAAGCCTATAAATAATTCCAGGTCAGTTTGCTGACCTTTAGGAGTGTGGTCTGGTCAAGTCTGATGGGGTGCCACACCCTGGCCCCAAAGTATATTTTTGATATTCCCTGGGGACTTCATTTCTTTGCTCCCCTTACTGCTCTGTTGCAGGCCCTTAGCATTTTTCCCCAGAGTGGTGGGGTCAGAGAGGGCACAGTTTCCATTCTGTGCCTCCAGTTCTATCTGTCGAAGCGCTATGATGTACCCAGTTGTCAATTCTTCTTCCATCTTCCTTATTCATTGCCCAGATCAGCCATGCACAATGTGGTTGAAACTATGATGGCTTGGTATTATATTTCTAAGAAGCTTTTAATGTTTTAATTAAATTTTTTTGCAGAGAAAAACTGTCAGGAACTTTGTAAATGTAAACCTGTAGAAGGAGAAGTTTAAAACTCACTCTTGATTAAGACTACAAACCTAAGGCTCTTAATATTGCTTTAGGTTTTTCATTTTCTGACACTTTTAAAAGGTGGTTGACTCTGAATGATTCAGGAGAGAATAGAAATAGTGATTCATTATTCTGGAGATGAGAGCTGGTGGATAGAACTAAGAGTGAATATTTTTTTTTAGTGGATATCCCTTTATCTTTTGAATTGTATACAAAGTTCCTATTACTTATTCTCCAACAATTTACTGTAGGACCACTGGGTTCGTGTCATCAAACTACTGGCCGGATATTCATGTTCCCATACCTAGTGTCTCCATAAAACCAGACAAAAGTAACCGTTGTGCTGCTGCCTATTCATGGTGAACCCCGCACATGTTTTGCAGAGAGGAACTCAGTCGGGGTCTCAGGCTATGGCCTTCCAGAGACCCACCCTGAGCCTTTCTTCTCCTGTTCCCGGGTGTCTCTGACCCAGCACTCCTTCAACTGAATCATTTGTGCCACCTGGGGTTCCTTGGTGTCTCCATGTCTGTTACCATCTGGTTGATTTCGACTTATGCAATCCCTCAGACGATTTTATTAAAACGAGATGTCTCTTCCTTCAATTACAAGGAAAGGAAAGATTTGCTCATTTCTCACTTTTCTTAATTAATGTATTTTTAAATTTATGTGTCTTAACCCCTTTTTATACATCTAAAAATTAATCAGGGATGGGGAGAAAATGGCGACCAGATAGGACTCATCCCTCGGGAGCTCCTGCTGCCAGACCAGAAAATCGGGAGTAAGGCTAAGGAAACAGGGAGGTGGAATCTTGAAATTAGAACTAGGGTACCAAGGTTTCTCCTGAACCCCTTTTTGTGTGGGATTTCCACTCACAAAGCAAACCAAGAATTCTTTAAAGTGCTCTAACTTTGGCGAGCCCACAGGCACCGGCTGTGCCTTTGCCGGGAATAGCGATTCCTGCAGGCAGCCGGCGGAGAGGGAACAGAATCCCAGACACAAGGGGAACCTCACTCCGGAGCTCTCTGTGTGGTTGGCTGCCTTGAGCCCACGGCCAGGGGAGTGGTGGCGGGTAGCCATAATATAGAGTGAAAGAAAAAATATTGTATTACCTTAGGACGATCGTGGTGCGGGAGAAAATAAGTAGAAAGTTGGCCATCGGGGGAGAAAATGTAGTTCGAATTTGCCGAGAAGAAATAACCCCCATAATAAGCTGGATCTCCCCTTCTGGGGGCCAGCCTGACAGCCCCCAAATCGGAGCACATTACAAGCACAAAAAAAGGGGGGGTGAAATATATATTATTGGTTTAAAACTCAAATCCAAGTCTGGTTGCTCAGTTCCAAGGATCACATAGGTGGAGGCTCTTAACATAAATCAGCATAAGAAGAAACCTAACCAAAGAATGCCAGAACTCAGCTATGGGGCCTGGCGACTTTTAGCATAAAAAAGACCCGCTGTAGCAAGTCAGCTTTAAACAGCAAGGAGCTGAAGCCTAGTGACTGTTAGAGACAATTACATTTGAGTATACTCTAGCTGGCCAGTGAGATAAAAAAATAAAATCCTCAGGCTCATCGGGCTTGCTTTTTAACTTTTTTGTCTCTTCTGTGCCTCTTTCTTGGTCTCTCACATTCTACTGCTAACCTCCAGATCACTTCCCTTAGTCTAGGGCATTTACACCTGCGCCACACCCAGCTAGGTGAGCTCCACCCTGGGTAGCTAGATAGGCTGGAAAAAACCTACTGACTTCCACCAGGTGATACTGTGCTCAACTTCTTACTGAGCAATTCCTGCCTGTGTGCCTGGGGGCATGAGGCAGCTTGGCCAACACTTCTCAATGCTCCAAGATGCTGCAGGAACCTCTGCCCAGCATCAGCAACACCAAAGCAGGCAACCCTTCTGGGTCACTCCCTTGAGAGGGAAGTCACAGGAGGATAAAGTGGTAAATTAATTCCATAGTAAAATAAGCTATAGGCAGTTAGAAGAAGCACTCCTACAAGTCTCCCAGAGAGAGCCAGTGCTCTTTGACTCCCTGGAAAATGGCACCTGGCTCATCTAAAACAACGCTACGCAAACAGCCATCAGCTCCAATGACCTCAACTAAAAAACAGGAGAAACAAAAGGCAATGGCAGAAGATGTCCTGAACATAACAACATGCATAGAGGAAGCAGACATTGAGCTGCCACGGAAAGAAATTTTCAGAATGCTACTTGAAGTCATAGAGGATATGAGGGAAACAATACAGAAAAAGTAAGAAATGATAGAAGAGGTAAAAGCCATAAATCAAAGAGAAATACAGGAGTTTAGGGAAGAAATAACAAAAACCAGTAGCACACTCATGGACCTCGAGAAACAACTGGAGGAATCAGAGAACCGCATCAGTGACTTGGAGGACAGCCAAGCAGACTTTAACAAACACGAACAACAATCTAATATCATCAGAGAAGCTGAAGAAAACTTTAGAGCTATGTCTGATGCTATGAAGTGGAACAACATTAGAATTATTGGCTTACGGGAGGAAGACACAACAAAGAAGTCATCTGCAACAATAGTGAGAGAATTCTTGGAGGAAAGCTTCCCCAGCTTAGTGAATGAAAACCAGGCAACCATTCAGGAGGCTGAAAGAACCCCAGCAAGACTGGATCCCAAGAAGAAGTCACCAAGGCACATAATAGTTAAATTATCCAACTTTGAGGAAAAAGAGAAAATCATGAGAGCAGTTAGGGTAAAACAAGCAATCACTTATAAAGGTTCCCAAATAAGAATATGATCAGACCTATCAGCAGAAACTATGAAGAAGAGAGAGTGGAGTAACATATTCAAAAAATTGCAGGAAAACAATGCAAACCCAAGAATACTCTACTCAGCCAAATTATCGATCAAGATAGATGGAGAAGTAAGAGTCTTCCAAGACAAGGAAAAACTCAAAGAATATGTTAGAAGAAACCGAGCCCTACAAAAGATCCTTGCCGACCCAGTATGGGCAGAAGAACAACACTCACAAAGCATAAATAAGAGACCACCACATAGAACAACCTCACCCAAAGGGCAAAAAAGAGAAAACAGACCTAAAGATAGCATTGACACATATAGAAAGATTTCAAAGGCTGCTGAGGTAAGCTTTAGAAAAAGAAGAAGGCAAATGGGGCATAGGGAAAAAGCTACGCTATACAAATATTCCTGGGGTGAGGACCAGGTGGTGTGGTGGGGACCAAACCAAATACAGGGATACACATGGTAGACAACTAAAAAAGGAGGTGGGAAAAGGAAAAAAAATAATAATAATAAAGAAAGGGTAGAGTGTCTCCACAGGGAAAGAGGAACCAGACTTCAACCCGATGCTCCAAGATGTGAATGCAACCTGCCAGTGTGGCGTGGGGAACCAGTGCAGAGGTCTGGGGGGCCGGCCCCAACCCCAACTACTAAGGGGACATCTGCCCCTCCCCTAAGAAGAATTTATATCAAAGGACGGCACTGAATCTACAGCTCTGGAAAAGGGACATATCTGATCAGAGCACATGGGAGCGATGAAGGGGGAGGAGGAGAGTGGAGCACATCATGACCCACCAGGCCAAGAGGTCGATGTTCCCAATTAGAACAGCCAGTCGACAGAGAGGACTACATTGCTGGCCCCACTATGAGACACGACGCCCTCTCACTGATCCATAGCCCTACATAGGACAACACCGGAGACACAGTGAGGGAATTGCACCCGATAGGATCCGCCACACCGAGGCAAAACATCAAGGGGGTGCAACAGAACAGCAAGGGAATGGAGCGGTGAGGTCCCCAGGGAAAGCTGAAGGTGGACTTTTGGGTCAGGGCATGGTGCCCCAACAGACTGGACTGGAAAACACTCCTAAAGGCCAACAAACAATTCTTGAACTAACTACAAGTTTTTCTTTCTTGTTATGTTTTGTTTTGTTTTAGTCATTGGTTTGTTGTTGTTTTGTTGTATATTGTTGCTAGGTTGTGCTCTGCCTTGTTTCTGTGCATGTTACTATCTCCGCAGGTCTGTCTAAATAAGATAGGCTGGATGAACAATCGGAGGATAAAACAACGGGACCGATAGTTCCATGGGGACACGGGAGATGGGGAGGTAGGGGGAAAGGTAGTGGTGTTAATAAACCCAGGGACAAGGGAACAACAAGCAATCCAAATCGGTGGTGAGAAGGGTGTGGGAGGCCTGGTTGGGCATGATCAAGGGTAATGTAACTAAGAGGAATTACTGAAACCCTGGTGGGGACTGAGCATGATAGTGGGACAGGAGGGAAGTCCAAGGAAATAGAGAAAAGAGCTGGGAGGCAGAGGACATTTATAGTGGTCTAGATAAAGATATGTACATATGCAAATATGTACATGAGGGTGAGGAAATAAATCTATGTACATATATTTGTAAAGTTAGTATTAAGGTTGCAGAGGGACATTGGGTCTTCACACAAGTACTCCCTGAATGCAAGAATACATCTATTAAATTGGCATTCTATGATGCTCACCTTCCCGATACAACCTCTGGAGACAAAGTGGGTGAACAACTAAATGTGGTGAAGAAAGCTGATGGTGCCCGGCTATCAAAAGATATAGCGTCTGGGGTCTTAAAGGCTTGAAGGTAAACAAGCGACCATCTGGCTTACAAGCAATAAAGCCCACATGGAAGAAGCACACCAGCCTGTGTGACCACGAGGTGCTGAAGGGATCAGTTATCAGGCATCAAAGAACAAAAAAAAATCGTATCATTTTGTGTTGACCTCCTGATA
This sequence comes from Tenrec ecaudatus, assembly GCF_050624435.1. NCBI lineage: Eukaryota > Metazoa > Chordata > Mammalia > Afrosoricida > Tenrecidae > Tenrec > Tenrec ecaudatus. The sequence continues at coordinate 119,126,369 of NC_134539.1, read as the reverse complement.
TGATCGCTGAAGACAAATGGGCGCATAAGCAAATGTGGCAAAAAAGCTGATGGTGCCCGGCTATCAAAGATATAGTGTCTGGGGTCTTAAAGACTTGGAGGTAAACAAGCGGCCATCTAGCTCAGAAGCAACAAAGCCCACATGGAAGAAGCACACCAGCCTGTGCAATCACAAGGTATCAAGGGATCAGGTATCAGGCATCATCAGAACAAAAATCTTACCATAGTGAATGAGCAGGGGAGTGCGGAGTGGAGACCCAAAGCCAATGTGTAGGCCACTGGACATCCCCTTACAGAAGGTTCTTGGGGAGGGGACCAGACAGTCAGGGTACGATGTAGCAACGATCAAAAATATAACTTTCCTCTATTTCATAAATGCTTTCTCCCCCACCCCCTCCCACTGTCATGATCCAAATCCTACCTTGCAAACCTGACTAGACCAGAGGAGGTACACTGGTACAGATGGGAACAGGAAACACAGGGAAGCCAGGGCAGATGATCCCCTCAGGACCAGTGGTGAGAGTGGCAATACTGGGAGGGTGGGTTGGAAAGGGGGAACCTATTTCAAGGATCTGCATGTGACCTCCTCCCTGGGGAACATACAACAGAAAAGTGGGGGAAGGGAGACGTGGGACAGAGCAAGATATGACCAAATAATAATTTATAAATTATCAGGGGTTCATGAGGGAGGGGAGAGAGGAAAAATGAGGACCTGATGCCAGGGACTTGGGTGGAGAGCAAATGTTTTGAGAATGATGAGGGCAACGAATGTACAAATGTGCTTTACACAATTGATGCATGTATTGATTGTGGTGGGAGGTGTATGAGTCCCTAATAAAATAATTTTTTTAAAAAGGAAAAAATGAATCAATTACAAAAATGCATTCACAAATTTGTCTCTAAATATCTACTTAAATCCCCCATGCCTCACTTTTCTGGACTCAGTGAGAACCCAGGAAGAGAGGAGACTAGAAGGAGACAGGGTGCAGACAACTGGGGAAGGGACACGATGAGTCCCGCAGGCTCTGAAACACGGGGAGAGTACCCCTCAGAGCTGCCATGTGCCCACAGGAAGAACCCGATTTCTTTCCCTAATCCCATGCTCTGTCCTCCTTCATTCCTACTTTCCCTTGCTTGGCAGCTGACCTGGAAGGAAAGTGCCTCTCCTAATGGGAATATGAGGGGAAGATTTTGGGGTGAGACAGAGTGAAGTAGGGAGAGAGCAGAGAGTGTGTGTGCCCTCATTCTGGAGGAAACAGCCCCACAGCTGGAGCAGGCAACAGAGATAGAAGAGAGAAACAAAAGTCTTTGACACCCAGACCTTGGTTACAAATGGCAGCCTCCACCCTTTGTCTTACCTCACCCATTATGGCTCGAGTTCCCACCCAGAAACCTAGGGAAACGTCCACCAGAAGGCCAAGTAAACAGCTCCCAGCTCCCTGGCCCAGGGTGCACAAGGGAAGTTGTATGCAAAGCGGAGAAACAAAAAAGAGTTGGGGAAACCCCAACAAAGTCTCCTGTTTGGCAATAGGGAAAGTCCCACATTCCTGACCAGGACTGTTCCAGTGTTCCTTATTATAATTTCATCACGGAGGTGATCAGACCTTCTGCAGGCTTTCCCAAAAGGGAGGCGCCTGTCAATCTACCCTTGCTGAACAGAGATACTTCCCTTCTCAGTCGCTCAGGGCAGGGAGTGGTGGGATAAGGACTCAACTGTGGGAGAGAAGAGTCAGATGCTGGCCCTAACCCTGTCCTCTCACTAATAAAAAAATCAGAGGCAAGCCATGACTAAACTCGAACCACTAAGCATTGTAAACATATATTCCTCGAATGAGAGACCGATTGAAGATGTCAGCCAAACACTCCAAAAGATGAAAAAAGAATTCAGAGCCTCAACAATAGTGTGTGACTTCAATACACCGCTCTCTGAGAAAGGTAGATCACAGGAAAAGAAACTCAACGAGGAGGCTAGAGTCTAAACACTACAATTAGACAATTTGACCTGATAGATATTTACAGAGCTTTTCATCCAAATACAAAAAAAAAAAATCATGGCTTGCCACCCCAACAGACTCGACTGGAAAACACTCCTAAAGGCTAACAAACAGTCCTTGAACTAACTCCAAGCTTTTCTTTCTTGTTGTGTTTTTTGTTTTGTTTTTGTCATTGGTTTGTTGTTGTTTAATTTTTTTGCTTGGTTTTGCTCTGTCTTGTTTTTGTACATGTTATTATCTCCACAGGTCTGTCTAAATAAGTGGCTAGATGAACAAACTGGAGGAGAAAACAACGGGACCAAATTTCCAGGAGGACATCAGAGAGGGGGAGCTGGGGAAAAAGGCAGTGGTGTTAACAAACCCAGAGACAAGGGAACAACGAGTGATCCAAATCGGTGCTGAGAAGGGTGTAGGAGGCCTGCTGGGCATGATCAAGGATTATGTAGAGGAATTACTGAAACCCAAATGATAAGCATGATAGTGGGACAAGAGGAAAGTCAATGGAAATAGAGGAAAGAGATAGGCGGCAAAGGGCATTTATACAGGTCTAAATACAGGCATGTACATATGTAAATATATTTATATATGAGATGGGGAAGGAGATCTATATGTATATATTTATAGGTTTAGTACTAAGATAGCAGATGGACATTGGGCCTCCACTCAAGTACTCCCTCAATGCAAAATACTTTGTTGTGTTAAACTGGCATTCCATGATGTTCACCTTCCTGACACAATCACTGAAGACAAAGTGGGTGAATAACAAATGTGGTGAAGAAAGCTGATGGTGCCCAGCTATCAAAAGAGATAGCATCTGGGGTCTTAAATGGTGGAAGGTAAGCAAGCGGCCATCTAGCTCAGAAGCAACAAAGCCCACATGGAAGAAGCCCACCAGCCTGGGTGATCTTGGATGCTGAATTAATCAGTTATCAGACATCAAAGAACAAAAAATCATACCATTGTGTGCTCATCTCCCTGATATGATCGCTGAAGACAAATGGGTGCATTAGCAAATGTGGTGAAGAAAGCTGATAGTGCCCGGCTATCAAAAGATATAGCATCTGGGGTTTAAAGGCTTGAAGGTAAGCAAGCGGCCATCTAGTTCAGAAGCAACAAAGCCCACATGTATGAAGCACACCAGCCAGTGCGATCATCAGGTGTCAAAGGGATCAGGTATCAGGCATCATCAGAACAAAAAACCATATCATTGTGAATGAGGGGGAGAGCGGTGTGGAGACCCAAAGCCTATCTATAGGCAATTGGACACCCCTTCTGGAAGGATCATGGGGAGGAGATAAGCCAGTCAGGGTGCAGTGTAGCAATGATGAAACATACAACTTCCCTCTAGTTCCTAAATGCTGCTTCCCCACCCCACCCCCAACCAACTATCATGATCCCAATTTTACTTTATAAATCTGGCTAGACCAGAGAATGTACACTGGTACAGATAGGAACTGGAAACACAGGGAATCCATGGCAGATGATTCTTTCAGCACCAGTGGTGGGAGTGGTGATACCGGTAGGGTGGTTTGGAAAGGGGGAATCAATTACAAGGATCTACATATAACCTCCTTCCTGGGGGATAGACAACAGAAATGGGGATGAAGGGAGATGTTGGACAGTGAAAGATATGACAAAATAATAATTTATAAATTACCAAGGGTTAATGAAGGAGGGGAAGCAGGGAAGGAGGGGGAAAATATGGAGCTGATGCTAGGGGCTTAAGTGGAGAGCAAACTTTTGAGAATGATGTAAAAATGGGTTTTACACAATACGTATGAATAGATTGTAATAAGAGTTTTATGAACCCCTATAAAATGATTTTTAAAAAAGAAGAAGAAGCAGTGGTCAGAGGATGGCAATCCAGAGACAGGATGGAGCTCCAACAAAATCAGGGAGCACTTTGACAGGACCTCCGTATATGTTTGGACACAGGCCACAGCCCCGAGAAAGCACTATTTCCATTAACTGGCTGCTCATAGCAGATGTCACAGTGGAAATGTTTACCATCTCTCAGATCTCCTGGGGGAGGCGTGGGTGACTACATCCTAACTGCAAAACCACCAGGAGGCATGGCCCAGTCTAGTCCACACAACCCTTTAACCCTCAATATCCGTGTTGAAATATTAAGGGAAGTCATGCATTTGGAGTATTTAGCCCAGAGCGCACAGAAATAACTCAGTAACTGTTCCTTCTTACTGTTTTTGGAAACTATTGTCCTTACTAATTGAAAAAAAAAAAAAGAAGAAGAAGTAAAACCCTCTGTCATTGAGTAAATTCTGACTCACAGAGCCTCCCTGTGGGTCAGAGAGGAACTGCACTCTGTGGGTTTCAAAGGTTGTCATTTCATGACAGTAGATTGCCAGGTAGTCATTCTATGGTGTCTCTGGGTGGGTTTATGCGTCCAACCTTTAGGTTAGTAGCTAAGTGCAATTCCCTTTGCCCCAAATACAGATGAAAACCACAAAGAAACTTTCGATGATTGCTACAAAATTTTATTTCATTGCAAACACATGAAGCCCATCGACAGGACTGAGGTACCTGCAGTAGCAGAGAAAGGGTAGTGATGGACCGTCCCCATGGGGGACAGGTGGGAGTCAGTAACACAGACATAAATAATCACAATGTCGCCAAATACAATAACACATCAAGATTAAATTAAGAGAACGAATAGGGCATGCTGAGAGGAATTCTGAGTGTGGAGAGGATGTGGCTAACGGAGCAATGCCCGGGCTTGCATGTCCTTCTTTGGAGACGTGCTGCTCTTGGCGGACTCAGTTCAGCTCCAGGTCATCCATGTACTCCTGGACCCAGGGGTCACTCAGGTTGGCACAGACTTGACTTCCCCTTCTGGTTTGGGATCTGGGAATGAAGAAGTGGGTGAGTTAAAACCCCAAGGAACCTCTGAGGACATCTGGGGCTCTTCTCTGCCTGCAGCCTGTGTCTCCCCGACGTGAGCACCGTCCTTGGTGGCGCACATAAGGTAGCTCTAGTGTATGGAGCTCCTGAGGGTGACACTGAAGAAAGACTCCCCGTAACTTCTCCTCCTTGGTCTCAATGATGGTTTAGGGTTGCTTAAACTGGAAACCAGTGAGTCTTACCATTAATATCTCCTACTGACCTGAGCAATGACTTTTCTACACATTTTCCAGCATGACTTTTAAAAAACGGTTCAACCTCTGTGACCTTTTAAAAACACGTTTTCTAGTTTCCTGACCCGTGGTTAACTTCTCTCCAGGAAGCCCTTCTGCTCCCTTGACTCTTTCCCGCCCGCTCCCACAGGACTCAACAACCCCCCCCCCCCAAAGTGACCTATGTCAACACTGCTCCCTGGACACCAGGGCTTCTGTTCCGAGGGCACACTTCCCTGCTGCTTGGGCCTCTGACCCCAAGAGCCCTTTCCATTCCTCCAGCCTCTGCACTCCCCTTCCGGAGAAGCCCAAGGGTGACATTACACCACAGCTGGCTGAGAGCAGAGGCTGCTGGTCTCGTAGTAATCCATCACAAAGTTCTGAGGAAGTTGCCGCAGGGTATAGGAGAAGCAGCAGGCAGTCGAGGGTCGGAGCCCACTGAGGAGAAAGGGGAGGGAGCCACGCATTTCACGGGAGCTGCTCATTTGTCAACGTTCCTCTGGCGCCACCAGAACCCTAAACACGGTTGGTCTCCTACATGATCTCACGCACCCTGAGTGGGAGTCTTACTGACTAGAGGTTCCCATGGAAGACATCTGAAAGATTGGAGTTAGATTGAATCTCAGTGCTAATGTCCAGCTCCCTTTGCTTCACAAATTGGGAGATCTAGACTTGATCAAGTAGCCAATTATTCTGCCAGTGTTTCATAGTCTCAAAGTTTTTTCTCCAATAAAACAATATGTACACACCCAGCCACTTGAATGTGACTGAATGTCTACCAGTTAATTTATAGTTAACAGAAGTCTATCTCGAATCCTTCAACTCCCTTTTGCCCCATCTTCAAGTTCCACTGTTGGATCAAGACCAACCCCGGCTAGAGTTGTGGGCTTGGCATAAATCCTGACTCTAGAAATCATAGGTGGAAGGGGGACTTACTCGATGCAGTGAGGACGGGAGAGCAGAAGTCAGCCTCCAGCACAAGCAGAGAGAGGACAGCCACGCAGAGCTTCATGGTCTTGGCTCAGAAGAGGATTACAGACGCTGAGACTGCAGAATCCAGAAGCTTCAGAACTCAGAGTGTCCTGTGCTGACACTACATTGGGAGCTCCTCTTTATAGGGCCTTGGGGCCTTAGACAGAGGTGGGAGCGCAGGATTCAGAATTTCTTTAAAATAATTAAATAAAGTGAATGACGTGCTGAAGAATGAAGCATTAACTTGATGGAGCACAAAAGGTAGGCTAGAGGAGGGGAAATAGTCTGAAATCAGAAAGGTCCAGTGAAATAATGCATAAAATCCTAGCGAATTCCTAGCGCCTACTTGAGAATAATCAGTTTCCTATACCATGGCCCTGTTCAAAACTCACCTTCAAGAAATGATCACTGAAGATAAGCGTGTCACAGCAAGATGTGGTGACAAAAGCAGGTGGTGCCTGGCTATCAATCAGAATAGTGTCTGAGGGTTTTGGTTTTTTTTTGCTTTTTTTTTAAGAAAGAAAAGCCTGTTAATAGTTCAAGGTCTGTTTGTTGACCTTTAGGAGTGTTTTCCGGGTGAGTCTGATGGGGTGCCATGCTCTCGCCCCCAAATCCATCCTTGATACTCCCTCAGGAACTCCTTGCTCTGCTTCCCCCGCTGCTCTATTGCATGCCCCCAGTGTTTTGCCTCAGTGTAGTGGGTGCAGCTCAGTCACACATCCCACACTGTGTCTCCATTGCTGTTCCGTGTAGGGACATGTGTCTGTGCAGGATGTCCCATCTCACAGTGGGGCCGGCCATATGATCTCTGTGCATTGGCTGCTCCAAGCAGGGCTATTGTCCTCTGAGCTTGGTGGGCCCTGGTGTGCTCCACTCCCTTCCTCCCTCCTTCATTTGCTTCAGCTTCCTTCTGGGTATGGTAGGTTAGTTCCTTTCCCTCACCAGACGATCTATTTTCATTTTCTGTGGCACTCCTTTCCATGGTGGGCTCAGGCTGATTCTGGTTGGGGCCAGGCATATAGTCCAGTCTTTTTGTGGATTCCTCCGCACATTACGTTGCCCTCCTGGATTGGCGTGTCATGGTGGGGTCTATATGCACATTTCAGTTCTGTGGGGACACAACCAATACTCTTCTCCTTGGTGAATTAGTGCCCTGTTCCCCCATGTCATCATCTCAGTTTCTCCCCACCCCAATTCTCCCTCTTCCTTCCCCCCTTCCCCTTCTTTATGTTGGATTCTCACGTACCTCCCTGGGTGTGGCCTTTCTCCCCCCGTCTATCTGAGCTTCCACCCGTCTACTGTGAGATAAGTGTCTGTTCTATTCCTGCTGTGCTGATCACACTTACCTCCGGGGACTCATCATTGGCTTATCATGCTTAACATGATTCCTTCCAACTCTTCTCATGACACGACGTGTTTTATGTAATCATCCATGTTTTTCAGTGCTTCATAGTACTCCATTGTATGTATGTGCCAACGTTTGCTAACCCACTCATCTATTGATGGAAACTTAGGCTATTCCAAGTCTTTGTGATTATGAATTGGGCCGCAATAAATATTGGAGCGCATATGACTGGTCGAGTTTTATTTGCTGCTTCCACTGGGTATATGCCCAGTAGAAGGATGGCTGGGTCACAAGGTAGATCAATTTACATTTCGTTAAGTATCCCCAGATTGCTTTCCACAGTGGCTGTACAAATCTACATGACCACCAGCAGTGGAGGAGGGTTCCTACTTCACCACAATCCCTCCAACATTTGTTGCTCTCTGATTTTCTGATTTGGGATAGCCTCGGGGGTGTTGGGTGGTACCTCGTGGTTGTTTTGATTTGCATTTCTCTCATGGCTAATGACCAGGAACACTCTCTCATGTGCTTGTTGGCCATATGGGTCTCCTCCCCAGTGAAAGTTCTCTTCAGTTATTTTGCCTGTTTGCTTAGGGGATTAACTGTTTTCCTCTTTTTGCAGGTCATGAGGGTGTTGTAGATTTTAGTAATGAGCCCTTTGTGTGATGTGTCATTACTAAAAATCCTCTCCCAGTTTGTGAGTTGTCTTGTCACCCTCTTGGTGAAGTCTTTTGAGGAGCACAGGTGTTTTATTCTTATTAAATCCCATTTGTTGAATTCCAGTTCACCTTTATGTGTCCTTTCCTATGAGTCTATGAGTTCCCTGGGCCAGTGATCTGAGGTTAGTCGCAATTCCCTCCTTGATGGTCCTGATGGTTTGAGGTTTAACTTCTAGGTCTGTGATCCACCTTGAGTTTATTCTTGTGCATGGGGTGAGGTAAACGTCTTGTTTCATCTTTCTACATGTGGATATCCATTGTTTCCAGCACAACTTGTTAAAAAGGGCATCCACTTCCTACTTGATGGTTTTTGGACCCTTGTCGAAGATCAGTTGTCTATATGCTGATGGTTTTATTCCTGGGCTTTCTATTCTTTTCCACTGGTCTGAGTGTCTGTCGTTGTGCCAGCACCATGCTGTTTTGACCACTGTAGCTGTGTAATAGGCATCAAAACCAGGTAAGGTGAGTCCTCCAACATTGTCCTTCTTGAGGAGTTCTCTGCTAATTCTGGGTTTCTTCCCTCTCCATATGAAATTGATGATCAGTTTTTCCAATTCTTTAAATAAGGTTGTTGGTATTTGAATCAGTATAGGATTGAACTTGTAAAGTGCTTTAGGTATGGTTGTCGTCGTTACTATGTTAAGCCTTCCAATCCATGAACAGGGGATGGTCTTCCATTTGTGGAAGTCGCTTTTGATTTCCTGTAGTAGGGGCTTATAGTTTTCCTTGTATAGGTCTTTAGTATTTTTTGTTAAATATATTCCTAGGTATTTCAGTTTGTTCTTAGCGACTGTGAAGGGTACTTCCTTCTTGATCTCCTCTCATGGTCCTCTCCAATGTGTATAGAACACCTGCTGACTTCTGTTTGTTGATCTTGTATCCTGCCACTTTGCCATATTCCTCTATCGCTGTAATTTATTCCTGTTGTGGAGCTTGGGGGTTTTCAATGTACAGGATCATGTCATCTGCAAATAGCAATAGTTTCACCTCCTCCTCTCCCATTTGGATCCCTTTGATGTCCTTCCGCTGTTTTATGTTGTAAGCCAGACCCTCCAGAACAATATTGAGTAGAACTGGGGACAGGGGACATCCTTGTCTTGTACCCTTTTTCAGTGGGATTGTTTTTGTCTTTTCTCCATTAACTATGATGTTGGCCGTTGGCCTTTCATAGATAGCTTGTATCAACTTGAAGAATTTAGCTTCTAATCCTATCGTCATGAGTGTCTTAATTAGGAATGGGTGTTGGATGTTGTCAAATGCTTTTTCTGCATCTATGAATATTATCATATGGATTTTATCCTTTTTCTTCTTGAGATGGTATATAATATTGGTGGATTTTAAGATGTTAAACCATCCCTGCATCCCTGGGATGAATCCTACCTGGTCGTGGTGGATATGTTTTATATACTTTTGTAGTCTATTGGCCAATATTTTGTTAAGGATTTTTGCATCTACATTCATTGGGGATATTGGTCTGTAATTCTCTATACATGTGGGGTCATTGCCCTGTTTGGGTATCAGAGTTATGCTGGCTTTGTAGAATGAGTTTGGGAGTTTGCCATCATTTTCTATGCTATGGAATACTTTGGGAGGGATCGGTGTCAACTCTTCCCTGAATGCACGTAGAATTCTGATGTGAAGGCATCTGGCCTGGGGGCTTTTTGTTGTTGGTAAGTTCTTGATGATCCTCTCTATTTCTTCTTTTGCTATAGGTTTGTTGAGGTTCTTGACGTCTGTCTGAGATAATCTAGGGAGAGACTGTTTTTCCAAGTATTTAACCATGCCTTCCATGTTTCTGAATTCATTAGAATATAGTCATTCATAGTACTTTGTGATTCTCCTTTTAATCACATTGGGGTCTATTGTAATTGCCTTTTTTCCATCCCTCATCCTTACTATTGATGTTTGCTCCTTTCTATCCTTCGTCAGCTTCACCAGCAGTCTATCTATGATGTCGATACTTTTGTGGAACCAGCTTTTAGCTACATTTATCTTTTACATCATCTCTTGTCTTCCCACTGGTTTAACTCTGCCCTGAGATTTATTATTTCTTTTCCCTTGCTATTGGAGGGGTTGTTCTGCTGACTCTGTTCTAGTTGTTGGAGGTTTTGTATTAATGTGTCTGTCATAAGCCTCGCCTCTTTTTTTGATATATGCATTTAATGATATCAAGCTACCTCTGATAACTGCCTTTGCAGTGTCCCATAGTTTTGGTATGTCGTATGCTCATTCTCCTTATTTTCTAGAAACTTCCTAATAGCCTCTCTGATCTGGGCCTGCACCCATTCACGTCGCAGGAGATCATTGTTCTTCCTCCAATTGGTTGTCCTTGCCTTTCTGGACGTCCTCTTATTAATCTCCAGTTTTGTGGCATGGTGATCTGAGAAAGATGTCTGAATAATATCTATGTGATTGAATTTACTCAGGCTTGACCTGTGTCCAGCATGTGGTCTATTCTTGAAAGTGATCCATGTGGGCTTGAGAAGAATGTGAATTTTTTGTGTAAATATTCAATATGCTAACTGGTTCTTTGAGCACTATGAAGTGTCCCTCCTTGTCTCCTTTACAGTTTTCATCTTGAGTTCCATTTTGTTGGAGATCAAGGTAGCCACCCCTGCTTTTTTTAAGTTGCTATAAGCTTGGTATACTTAATTCCAGGCTTTTATTCTTCACAGATTTTTGTCTGTGAGCTTAAGATGTATCTCTTGATGGATTTTATTTTCTGAGGCAGTCCTCCAGCCTTTTTCTTTTAATATACCAATTGAGTCCATTGGATTTCAGCGTTGTTTTCACAATCTGTGGATTCATAGTTGTCATACCCTGTCTTGTGATTTGGGTGTTTTCCTATCTCCCTTCATATTAGTGGGCTGTGTTTGAGTGAAGAGTTTCTATTTTGTCTTCTTTGCCCTCTGATACCCTGTTGACCTGGAAATTGTTGCTGGCATGTTGGCTTCAAGATGGAGATGGGCTATATGGTGGTCTCCTGTTTGTTTTTGGTGGAGGTTGATCCTCTGGGCATAAAATTGATCAAGTATCTTCTGCAGGGTCACGGGTCTTTCAGAAGCAGGGAAGAGCCTATAGATGTTACCTGTTATATCCTCTGCACAGATGTGGCCTCACCCACATGTGGACACACCACTCTCCCTTCTCACACTCCCAGTCACTTTGGCAGAATGTTAAGCAGGAACCTGTGTTAGAACAGAGCCAGGTAACAACACAGATCAGGCAGATAAGAGGGGAAGCTAGGTCCTGAATCAGCAGCTAGTTGCATTTTCTTTTCATTCAGTTCATAAAGTAATTTAGAGATGATTACTAGCAGAATGATACTCATTTACAGCTTATCTATTTCAGTGAAAACCCACGCATTTACATAATCATTTCATGGGATCCTAAGTCAAGCCTACAGTAAAGATGGGGTCGCTGTGTTTGTGGAGGGGAAGTGCAAAGATGGCAAGATCGAGGACAACTTAGATAGAGGACATCTCTCTACTCTGTAGGGAAAGTTGCAGGGCAGGGTGGCCTAACATTGACTAGGTGCCAGCCAGGGTGCCTTAGAGCCAGCCTGTGGTGTGGGGCCACTAGCAGGGTTTACAGGTGGAGCAGCTGGGGCTCAAAGAGGTGACTTGCCTGCTGGGTGCTACAGCAGTGGGGCTCGACTCAGGCATGCATGGCTGCTATGTGTTTCTTTCTGCTGTGTGACACGATCAAACTGACCCTAACATAACTGGTACATATCCAGATTCCATGGCGTCCTACTAATCTGAATAATGGTCCTCAAAATTCCCAGGACCTCAAGGTTGGCTTTGAAATTGGACAATCAAGTTGGTACAAAAAGGGACTTAAGGGTCCACAGGCACCAAGGGTTCAAATAGAAAGAAAAGGTCTGAAAATGATGATGGTAACAAATGTACAAATATACTTGACACAATGCATGGATGGATGGATTGTGATAGGAATTGTACAAGCCCCCCAATAAGATGATATTTTAAGTATATTTAGACAAAAATGTTAATTATATCTCAATAAAACTTTTTTTTTAATGAGTCCACAGGGGCTTGAGGAAACACATGCGGAGCACTGAATGACTGTAGCCTCTGTTTTGACTGGATCCAGTCTCTGGACCTCTCTTGGCCTTTGCTTCTTCCCCTAAAAATGAGTCCTTTAGCTCTAGCAGAGGGGGACCGGGTTTTCTTCTCCAGTGTCCACTACAATCCATCCAGGAAGAGAGCTATGTGATAGCTGAGTAGAAAAGTCATGAACACCTTCACCCAGCATGAAGAGAAAGTGCTGTACTCGAGTAGCTTACAAATGGAATAGGAAAGGGGCTGTGGAGTATACTGTGCACACTGACCAACCCCAGAGAAGAACCATACCATCCCTTCTTGATCCTGTTACCTATTGTCCGTCTGCAGTGAGACAGTTGAGAATTCCTAGGTCCTACTTCCAGGAGTTGAGTCCTTCATTAAGTACATGCGCCGAACACTAAGCCATCAACACCAAGTCAATCCGACACATTGAAACATATAGGGCAACTTTGAAATGATCCCATTGAATTTCCAAGGCTATAAACCTTTACAAAAGAAGAATCTCACGTCTTCGTGTGAAGGGAAGGCTGGTGAATTCAAACTCCCAACTTTTCAGTTAACCAAGTGCTTAACCCAGTGTGCCCCAATGCTCCTAAGTATATGATAAACAAACCCACTGCCACCCCTGAGACTCCAATGCATAGCCAGAGCCCTATACAGGCTTTCCATGTCTGTCACACTTTATGGGAGCAGATAACCTCATCTTTCTACCACGTCTCTCTCTGTTTAAGTACACACCGAAAACCAAAACCCACCTATTGCCGTCAAGTCTGTTCTGACCCATAGAGACCCTATAGGACCAAGAACTGCCTCTGTGGGTTTGAGGTTGTCAGTATGTAGGAAAACAGAAAACCTCATCTTTCTTACTCAGAGTGAGTGGTGGGTTTGAACGTCCAACCTTATAGTTTATGGTGCTATGTGTAACCCACTATGCCACCAGGATTCCTGAGGTATATATCACAAACCAAATCCTTTGCCACTGAGTCAAATCTGACTCATGTGATCATATAAAACAGAATAGAACTGCCTATCTGGGATTCTGAGGCTGTAAATGTTTCCAGGAGCAGAAAGCCTCATCCCATTTCATCTTCCTCCCAAGGGATGGCTGATGGGCTTGAACTGCTGACCTTGAAGTTAGTAGGCCACATATACTCATAAACAAAACCAAATTCATAGCCATCGAGTTGATTCTGACTCATAGGGACCATATAGGACAAAGTAGAACTTTTAGTTTCTGAAACTGTAAATAGTTTTTCTTTCTTTCTTTTTATCATTTTATTTGGGGCTCTTATAGCTCTTATGACAAACCATCAATCCATCCATGTGTCAAGCAGTGATGTAGTTATTGTGCCAACCTGGCCAATAAACACCTGTGGGATTAATTAAAGGGCTGAGAGATAAATGGCTCGGCAAGCCTTGCCTTTCTTGTCTCTTGCTCCTTGATCATCAGAACAGTGGGCGGCTGCCTTGCTTGTTCTTTGCCTCTGTTTACAAGCTACACTACCTGCGGGACACCTAACCTGTGGACTGTGTCACAGTAATTTGAGGCTCCCTCAAGACCTGCTTCACCACACCACTGGAATTTACATCTCTTGAGCTGTGCACTGTCGGACCCTGTCACCTGCCTGACTATTGGTGACCTGCCTTGCTGTTTGCTGCCTGTGCCTGGATAGCCTGAATTGTTCTAAAGAGAACTACCCAGCGGCTCTCAAGACTTGAAGGACTGCCAGTGTATCACAGCTGTCTAACGGGAGTGAGTTGCACTGAGCCATTTGTACTGGTTTATAATTTATTTTGCTGTTTATTTCTTATATTATATATCTATCTATCTGTATAAAATTATGAGCATCCTTGTTTCTCTAGAGAATTCTGTTCAACATATTTGGTACCAGTAGTGCTTCTAGAAAATAAAATAATAAATATGGGGTTCTTAAATTGGCCTTCCAGCTTGATTAGTCTTAACAGCACAAATAATGCTACTTCTATGCCCAAAAACATGAATAAGTCTGCTACTCTTACTAATCCATGGTGTGAAATAACAAAGCAAATACCTACAGTATCACCACCGATAGATGAGGTGCTGGTTAAAGGAGAGGCTCTGAGTGATCGTATCTTCGATATTTTCCAGGAGTTTTGTCAGGATGACAAGTATAGGGAAGCTGTTTGACTGGTCCTTCTTACAATGGAAAGTGTGGTTAAGGAGAGGGATGATCTCAGAGTCTCAGAAGCACACCTAAGGTGTAGACAAACAGATGTGAAAGCATCCATCTGTGCGACAAAAAGAGCCTTCTCTCTTCTAGTAATAGAGCTGGCCATTGCTGACAACCAGGTCCAGAGTCTCATTATGCGACTGGCTGAATTACAACATCAGCTGAATTGCAGATCTAGAGCAGTGTCTGATACCAAAGTGAGGCCATTGATTGGAAAAAGTTGGGACCATGAAACATGGGATGGGAACATATAGGCTGATGATCCAGAAGAGGAGGATATTGAGCTCCTGGAAACATTTGACTCACCCCAGTCAATAGATCCACCCCTCCCAGCTGAAGGTATTAATTCACTATCAATAAAACAATCCACACCTGAGCAGATTAGCCAAGCTGTTCAAGTTGATATGCCAGGTGGGGCTGCATCAGTAGCATTGCCTGAGGGAAATGCCTTATAAGATATTGTTGAGAGCACCCAGAAACACCCTCACCACTCATTATTTCCTCTAGACCTGTCACTAAAATTAAGTCTCAGAAATCTCCTTAAGGTGAGGTTGAGATGATTACCCAAGAAGCATGCTATACTCACAAAGATCTGCTCAAGTTTTCAAATACAAGCAGAAGCCTGGGGAATATCCCTGGGAATTGTTACTAAGGGTGTGGGATACTGGTACACAAAATATATTATTAGATTGCTCTGAGTTTCTGGATATGGGACCCCTATGCACAGACTCTTCTTTCACTGTCTCTGTGAGAGAGCCTAAGAGAAGATCTAATTCTTCATTTGGTTGGTTTGCTGAAGCATAGACTGCCAGATGGCCTAGATTAAACCAACTTGAAGTACCTGACCTACCTTGGTACACTGCAGAGGAAGGCATCCAAAAGCTTAGAGAAATTAGTACATTGGAATGGATCTATCAAGATATTTTCATAGAACCAAAATGGGGGTGTCCTGAGGACATACCCTTTACCACAACCATAAGTAGTACATTTGTGAAGTGGGCCCCAGCATCTATTAAGGCTCCTGTAATTGCCATTTTTGTGCACCAGGATTAACAGTGGGCACTTCCCTAAGCAAACTCCAACATTTGCCCAAAATGAGGCTGATTGGTCCCAGTGATGGTAAAGGGAAGGTGTCAGCACTGAATCAACACAGACAGAGTGGATGTGGTTATAATAGACAACAAGGTTTCCATAGTAATTAAACCAACCTATCTCGTGTGGAATTATGGCATTGGCTACTTAGCCACGGTGTCCCTAAGAATGAAATAGATGTGAAACCTACTAAATATGTACGTGATCTATATAGGAGGAAGAATGGTAGAGCAGGTGAACAGCAGAATAGACAGTCATGATCACTCAATCAATTCCCAGACCTGGGCAGTTTACAGACCCACAACCCCTTGAATAAGGGGAAAGCCGGGTCCCTTTGAAGGAGAACCCTGCCACATCACTGAAGGTCTACACTGTTACTCTTTCTTCTAGCCTTCCCAAGAGGGACCAGCCTTTCACAAGAGTGACTGTTCATTGGGGAAAGGAAATAATCAAACTTTTGGGTGATTACTGGACACTGGCCAGTGCTGACACTAATTCCAGGAGACTTGAAATGTTTTGAAGGCCCACCAGTCAGAGTGGGCACTTATGGAGGTCAAGTTATCAAATGGAGTTTTAGCTCAGGTACGCCTCACTGGTGGTCCAGTGTGCCGCTGGACACATCCTGTGGTTATTTCTCCAGCTCTACAATGCATCTTCGGAATAGACATACTTAGTAACTGGCAGAACCCTATAGTGGATCCCTGAAATGTGGAATAAGAACTATCATGGTAGGAAAGGCCAAGTGGACACCATTAGAACTGCCATTGCCTAGGAAAATAGTAAACCAAAAACAGTACCGCATTCCTGGAGGGATTGGAGAGATCAGTGCCACCATCAAAGACTTGAAGGATGCAGGGGTGGAAATTCCTACCAAAGCACCGCTTAATTTGC
Source organism: Tenrec ecaudatus (assembly GCF_050624435.1). NCBI lineage: Eukaryota > Metazoa > Chordata > Mammalia > Afrosoricida > Tenrecidae > Tenrec > Tenrec ecaudatus. The sequence continues at coordinate 119,109,931 of NC_134539.1, read as the reverse complement.
CTATTTGGCCTGTAAAGAAGACAGATGGATCCTGGAGAATGACAATGGATTATCATAAACTTTACTAGGTGGTGACTCCAATTGCAGTTGCTGTTTCCGAAGTGATTTCATTGCTTGAGCAAATTAATACTTCTCTTGTTGATTGGTATGCAGCTCTTGATCTAGCTAATGACTTCTTCTCAATACCAGTCTTGAAGCACCAGAAACAGATTGCCTTCAGCTGGCAGGGGCAACAATACACTTTCACAACTCTCCTCCAGGGGTACATCAAATCTTCTGCCCTGTGCCATAATTTAGTCCAAAGGGAACTTGATCACCTGTTATTCCACAAAATGTCACACATTGGTCCATTATATGGATGACATTATGCTGATTGGACGCACTAAGGAGGATGTCTCAAAGACTCTAGATTCATTGGTACAACATCTGCGTTCAAGAGCTTGGGAAAACAATTCAACAAAGATTCAGGCACCCTCCAGCTCAGTAAAATTTCTAGGGGTCCAGTGGTGTGGGGCATGTCGAGATATTCCCACTAAAGTGAAGAATAGCTATTACATTTGCCCCCCCCCCCGCACACACACACACAATGACTAAAATGGAGGCACAACACCTAGTGGGTATCTTTGGATTTTGGAGGCAACATATCCCTCAGTTGGGTGTTCTACTTCAACCTATTTATCAAGTGACAGGAAAACCCTCCAATTTGGGGGTAGGGTCCAGAACAAGAAAAGGCTCTTCAACAAGTTCAGGCTGCCATGCAAGCTGCTTTGCCACTGGGACCATATGATCCAGCTGATCCAATGGTACTAAAGATGTCAGTTGTAGATAAAGAATGCAATGTGGAATCTTTGGCAGACCCCTATTGGTGAATCACAGCGTAGACTGTTGGGATTTTGGAGTAAAGTCCTGCCATCCTCTGCAAACAATGACTCCACCTTTGAAAAACAGCTGTTGGCCTCTTACTGGCCCTTGGTGGAGACAGAATGCCTCACCATGGGCCAAAAGTCACCATGAGGCCAGAACTACCCATCATGAACTGGGTATCATCTGACCCATAGAATCATAAAGTTGGACATGTGCAACAACACTCCATCATTAAATGGAAGTGGTATATATGAGATCAAGCCAAAGCAGGACATGAAAGGACAAGTAAGCTCATGAAGAAGTGGCCCAAATGCCCACAGAATCCACTCCTGTAACACTACCTTCTTTCTCCCAGTCTTCACCTATGGCCTCCTGAGTAGTTCCTTACCATACTTTAACTGAAGACCAAAAAAGTCATGCTTGGTTTACGGATGGCTCTGCGCGATATGCAGGTGCCGCTCACAAGTGGACAGCAGCAGCACTACAACCCCTTTCTGGGCTCTCCCTAAAGGACAGTGGTGAAGGGAAATCCTCCAATGGGCCCAACTTTGAGCAGTGTACCTGCTCATTCAGTGTGCATATGAAGGAAAATAGCCAGATGTGAGACTGTATACTGATTAATGGGCTGTAGCTAATGGCTTGGCTGGATGGTCAGGCAATTGGAATGAACATGATTAGAAAATTGGTGACAAGGAGGTGTGGGGAAGAGGTATGTGGATAGACCTCTCTGAATGGGCCAAGAAAGTAAAGTTAATTGTATCTCACATGAACGCTCACCAAAGGATCACCTCTGAAGAGGAGGGCTTTAATAATCAAGTGGATAAGATAACACACGCTGTGGAGACTGGTCCTCCTCTTTCCTCTGCCACTCCTGCTATCGCCCAATGGGCACATGAACAAAGTGGACATGGTGGCCAGGATGGAGGTTATGCATGGGTACAATAATGTGGACTTCCACTCACCAAGGCTGATTTGGCCACTGCCACTTCTGAGTGTCCCATTTGCCAGCAACAGAAACCAACATTATGTCCAAGATACGGGACCATTCCCCAGGGAGATGAAACAGCCACTTGGTAGCAGGTTGATTACATAGGACCACTTCCATCATGGAGGGGACAGCGTTTTGTCCTTACTGGAATAGACACCTACACTGGATATGGATTTGCCTTGCCTGCAAGCAATGCTTCTGCCAAAACTACTATTCGTGGACTTACAGAATGCCTCATCCACCGGCATGGCATCCCACATAACATTGCTTCAGATCAAGGAACTCACTTCACAGCAAATGCAGTGCGGCAATGGGCCCAAGCTCATGGAATCCACTGGTCGTTTCATGTTTCTCATCATCCTGAAGCTGCCGGCTTGATAGAACGATGGAATGGGCTCCTAAAGACAAAATTATGCTGTCGACTAGGTGGCAACAACTTGCGGGGCTGGGGCAATGTTCTCCAGAAAGCTGTATATGCTCTAAACCAGCAGCCAATATATGGCGCTGTGTCTCCAATAGCCAGAATTCATGGGTCCAGGAACCAAGGGGTGGAAGCTGGAGTGGCACCACTCACTATGACTCCTAGTGATCCACTTGCAGTATTTTTACTTCCTGTCCCAGCAACCCTGTGTTCCTCAGACCTGGAGGTCCTGGTCCCAAAGAAAGGAACTCTCCCACCTGGAAACACAGCACGGATTCCACTGAACTGGCAGCTGAGAATGACCCCTGGGCACTTTGGGCTTCTTGTGCTTTTGGATCAACAGGTCAGGAAGGGTGTCACTGTATTGTGTGATTGATCCTGATTACCAAGGAGAAATTGGACTGGTGATACATAATGGAGGTAAAGAAGAATATGTTTGGAATCCAGGAGATCCCATAGGCCAAATCTTAGTGCTACCATGCCCGGTGATTAAAGTAAATGGTAAGTTACAGCAACCCAATCTTGAGAGGACGTATAAAGACCCAGACCCCTCAGGAATGAAGGTCTGGGTCACCCCACCAGGCAAAAAACCAAAGCCAGCTGAGGTGCTTGCTGAGGGTAAAGGTAAAACAGAATGGGTAGTAGAAAAAGGTACTTCTACCTATCAGTTATGACCACCTGAACAATTGCAAAAGCGCAGTTTATAATAGTCAGTGTATTTTCTATTTATGTGCTTATTGCATATCTTTCCTTTGTTCGTGTATGATATATCAGATACAATTGGACTCAGTGTGTTTTCATTTATATGTGTGATAGATGTTTGATGATACATATAAGTGTGATTTCATTAATATCCGGAAATTACATATGGCTAACGAAGTGTGTACAGGTCCCAAGTTGGCAAGGGGTTGATTCGGGTAGTTCGTTTATTGTGACAACCTGGCCGATAAACACATGTGGAGTTAAATAAAGGGCAGAGAGAGAAATGGCTCGCTGAGCCTCACCTTTCTTGTCTCTTGCTCTTTGATTATTGGACCAGTGTGCGGCTGCCTTGCTTGTTCTTTGCTTCAATTTGCAAGCTACACTACCTGTGGGACACCTAACCCGTGGACTGTGCCACTGTAAGTTGAGGTTCCCTCAAGACCTGCTTTGCCACACCATTGGAATTTACATCTCTTGAGCTGGGGACTGTCGGACCCTGTCATCTATCTGACTGTTGGTGACCTGCCTTTCTGTTTGCTACCTGTGCCCAGGTAGCCTGAATTGCTCTACAGTGGACTACCCAGTGGCCCTCAAGACTTGAGCAACTACCAGTGTCTCACAACTGTCTCACAGGAGTGAGTTGCTCTGAGCCATTTGTACTGCTTTATAATTTAATTAACTGTTTATTTCTTGTGTTATATATATGTATAAATATATGTGAAATTATAAGCATTCTGGTTTTGTTTCTCTACAGAACCCTGTCCAACACAAGCACATTTGTATAAATGTTGCCATCATTATTTTCAGAGCATTTTCTTCCTACTTGAGCCCTTGGTATTAGTTCTCCAATTTTTCCTCCACCCCTATTCCCCACACTTCCTTCCTGATGAACCCTTGATAATTTTTAAACTATTATTATATTTTCATGTCTTACTCTGACCAATGTCTCCCTTCATTCACTTTTCTATTGTCCATCAACCTGGGGGGGGATTATATGTAGATCATTGTGATCGGTTCCCCTTTTCTCCCCCACCCTCCTCACCCCTCCTGGTACTGCTACTCTTATTATTGGTCCTGTGGGGTTTATTTGTCCTGGATTCTCTGTACTTCCAAGTCTTATCTGTACCAGTGCACATGCTCTGGTCTAGCCGGATATGTAAGGTAGAATTGGGGTCATCATAGTGGGGGGCTACGGAAGGGGGGAGCATGAAAGCACTATATGAAAGAACTAGAACTAGAGGATGTGTATTTCATTGATGCTATACTGCATCCTGACTGACTCATCTCTTCCTTGTGACCCTTCTGTAAGGGGATGTCCAAAAGTCTACAGATATGATTTATATGATTTTTGGTTCTGGGTCTTTGATGCCTGATACCTGACCCCATCCACACCTCGTGATCACACAGGCTGGTGTGCTTTTTCCATGTGGGCTTTGCTGCTCCTCAGCTAGATGGCCGCTTGTTTATCTTCAAGCCTTTAAGACCTCAGTTGCTATAGCTTTTGATAGCCAGGCACTATCAGCTTTCTCCACCACATTTGCTCATGCACCGAATTTGTCTTAAACAATCATGTTGGGCAGGTGAGCACCATGTAATGCTAGACTTTTAGTACAAAGTGTTCTTTAAAAAAGAAGTGTCCTTGTGGTGAGAAAGTACTTGATTGTGTAAAGGTCCAATGTTCACCTGCTACCTTAATACTTAACATATAAATATATGTACATGGATCTATCTCCCTATCTATCTATCTATCTATATATATATATATATCTCCATATATTTACGTATGTACATGCCTGTATTTAGACCTCTATAAATGACCTTTGCCTCCTAGGTTTTTCCTCTATTTCCTTTCACTTTCCTCCTGTCTCACTATCATATTTGGATTTCAGGAACTCCTCTTGGCCACATTGTCCTTGATCAAGCTGCACCAAGTATCCTATACCCTTCTTGCCATCAATTTCAAATCACTTTTGTTCCCTTGTCCTTGAGTTGGTTGACACCCCCTTTCCTTTCCCCTACTTCCCACCTCCCACATGTCCCCCACCCCATCCCCCTCAACCATCTGTCGATTCAATTGTTTTCTCCCCTGGATTGTTTATCCTGCCTATCTTATCTAGATAGACATGCAGAGACAGTAATAAACACAAAAACAAGAGAGAGTAAAACAAAGCTACAACAACAACAAAATCAACAACAAAATAGAAAAGCCTGTAAATAGTTCCAGGTCTGTTTGTTGACCTGTAGGAGTGTTTTTCTGTCAATTCTGAAGGGTGCCATGCCCTGGCCCCAAAGTCTATTATTGGTATTCCCTGAAGGCTTCATTTGTTTGCTCCCCTGGCTGCTCTGTTGCACACCCTTAGCATTTTGTCCAGGTGTGCTGGGGTCAGATCAGGCACAATTCCCGTGCTATGTCTCCAGTGTTGTCCTTTGAAGTGCTATGCACTATGGGTCAGTGAGGGAATTGTGTCTCATAGGGGGCCTGCCCCACTAAGATTGCTCTGAACAATCTGGGCCAGGATGTGCTCCACTCCCTCTCCTTCCCTCTTCGTTTGCTTCTGTGTGCTCTGATCAGACATAAAGCTGTAAAATTCAAGGGACCCGTCAGCCTCGTCTTTCTCAATCAAAACAAATGTGGTGGAGGTAAAATTGCTGACCTTGCAGTTGGCAGCCAGAATGCCTGTGCGCAGACTCGGCCCTCCAGACGTTCAGTGAGCAGCCACGTGAGGTGACTATTTGCACCACTCAATGATTCCATGAATAAAGCATAAACCAACCAAATAAACCACAAACTCCTTGCAACCCTATAGGAGAGAGTCGAAGTGCGCTTTGGGCCTCTGAGGCTGTCATGTGTCCAGAAGCCGACTGCCACATCTTTGCCCTGAGTAGCCGATGAGAGCTTCAAACAGCTTACCTTTGGGTTAGAGCAAGGACTGAAGCACTGCAGCACCCGGGCTCCAAGGTATAAAATACGGAAACAGATTGTTGAGGAGTTACAAAGACGTAAGGTAGGGTGCTCAGCTTCACGTAGTTTCACATCTCACATCAGAGAGAAAACATCCGTTCCAAGTACAGAAATCCAAAGCAGTACGTGTAAGTGACCCCGGAAGGCCGATCTAGAGGAGTCAATGGACTCGGAGGGAAGAAGATGTGCCTTCCAATGAGAACAGGTGAGTTTGAAATGCAGGAACTTCAAGGCAGAGTTCTGGGGAGCCATGCAGTGTTGGGAGAAAAGAACTACTAGCCACAGTGGGAGAGGGGAAATGCACAGAGGGGATGGGGTGTGGGGTGAATGAAGTGGAGTTGGTGCCTGGGGGGGCACAATTTAAGGAGGCGCTTGCATCACACGGGGAGGAATGTGTGGATCTGACCCCCTGGGTGCCTCCCCAGCCTCACCCCGGTCCCCGAGTCCAGGCCCTGCACACAGCGTTCACAGGGAATGACAGATGGGGGCTTTCCGTTTTAGCGGACAACTGGACAAGGGTTAGAGAAGCGTTGGAAGGGCAGCAGGAACAAAGGGGCACCGATGCAGAGGGCAGACCTTGAGGGCCTGCAGAGTGGACCGGGTCTGGCAAGCGGGGACGAATGTGATTACCACTCACCTGGGAAGGTGACTGTTAAGGGAAGTTACAGCGTTGGTTCCCAAAGGGAAGCCTGCTCTGCCCTAGGGTGAGCCGTGTGTCCCAGAGCTCACCTCAGGGTGTCTTAGCTGTCGTCTTCACAGGCCTTCCTTCAGGTGACATGACAGGGGGTGTTTGAACAGCCAACCTCTGGGTTAGCAGTCAAGCATGACCTTTGCACCACCCCGGAACCTGTGCTGGCTCAGGCATGGAGTAAGCAGGGCAGGAAAGACTGTGTGGCAGGGGCCACGGGAAGGAAGGAGTACATGCAAGAGACCATTTCAGAGATGGGCTGTATTTGTCAACGAGTCTGATGTAGGGAGAGAAGAGCCAAGAAGAGAGAGGAGTGAGAGTGGAGTCCAGTGGCGTGGAGAGGAGAGGAGAGGAGAGGAGAGGAGAGGAGAGGAGAGGAGAGGCGATAGATACAGGGAGAGAGAATCCAGGTGAGCAGCAAACTTGAGCACGGAGGGGGTGATCGGCACTGCAGAGGCTGCCAAGGCTTTGATGACCGAGGAGAGGCAAGAGGTTTGTCAACAGGACCTGGAGGGTCCTTAGGAGCATGATGGGGGCAGAATGGGGACTAGCGTCCCCAAGGGGTTAAGGAATGAACTTTGGGAAATCGGATGCAGAAAATAAAGATTACTCCCTAGAAAATAAAATGAGGAAAAAGGAAAGACCACATGAAGATGATTTTCCCATGATTAAGGAAATGTTCTCTCTAGCTGATCCAACTGATGTGTAGCCCAGGGAAGAACCCTAGGTCAGGATGGTTGTGGGGAAAGGGAGACAATGGGGAGGTGGAGGAAGGTTGGTAGAGCAGGGGCTGGTAGACGGGCGGAGGTAGAGAGTCCTGGTGGAGGAATGACCCAGAGAAAGGAAGGACCGAGAATGGGGGCAGACACAGAGAGATTCCGGGCTAGGGAGCTGATGGTGGCAGGCCAGGTGTCGTCCTGCAGTGGCTCCTGAAGAGCCTTTTTGTCTTTTTCCCTCTCTCCCCTCCTCTCCTGGCCACACTAGTCCCTGGTTGTCTGCTTTCCAGCTCCCTTGCCTGGTGTCTGAACTCACCTAGAACATTGAAGCGGTTCACACCAGCCTGAAGTTCCTGCACTCCGAGGCTGAGAGCGAGAAGACCCGTAAGGATGAGGATGCCTCCCAGCTCCATCGTGCTCTTGGAAGCCTTTGGTGGGAATGCAGCAGGGTTGAGAGCTGAGTGATGTATGCTCTTCTGCACCCAGCCCCCCTCACTGAGCCTCAATACAAGGCAGGGATGGAACTAGGGAAATCTAAATCCTGCCCAGAACCTGAATTTCTGGCGAACAACAACCGTCTCTTCCCAAATTCCCTAAGCAGTGGGAACACCCAAGGGAACACCCTCCTCTGACCCGCAGATAAGACTCATAAGCCAGAGAAACTTTGAGTCGTCCCTAAATATAGGTAAGATGGAGAGATGGACCCGCCCAGGGAGGGTGCACTTTGAGCAACCTTCATATGAGTCTCTTACAGAGGGAGTCCTGGCTGTCCAGCGGGTCACTCGCTGGCCTGGTTACCACAAGGGCAGAAGTGAGACACCGCCAGCTGTGCTTCCGGAGGAGGCGAGGCGTTCTGCTCCCGTGAAGACTGACAGCCTCGGAACCCACAGGGGCAGTTCCCCTCTCTCTCAGAGGGTTGCTAGCAATTCACATGGACTTGATGGCAGTGCGATAGGTATGTTTTTAACCCAAGGTCAAGGCTCAGAGGGTTAGGAGAGAAGGAAGCATTGGACAGGTGGCACCAGGAGGATGTGGCACAGGGAAGTGGTAGTGCATTGAGGGGTTCCAATGCATGAGTTGAACAGAATGGATATGAATTCTAGGATGTGAGATCATGATCTCTATACGTTTTTAACCTACCTCATAATATAAAACGTTTCCTTTATGTTTTTTAAAAACTCCCTATAAATTAATAATTAGATTTGATGATAAGATAGAGAATATATATTTAAGTGTGATAGAAAAATTCTTTTTTAATCATATTTTGGGGCTCATACAACTCTTATCATAATCCATACATACATCAATTGTATAAAGCATATTTGTTCATTCATTACCCTCATCATTCTCAAAACATTTGCTCTCCACGTAAGCCCCTGGCATCAGCTCCTCATTTTCCCCCTCCCTCCCCACTCCCCACTCCCCTGATAATTTATGAATTATTATTTTATCATATCTTACACTGTGCATCGTCTCCGTTTACCCACTTTTCTGTTGTCCCTCCCCCAGGGAGGGTGTTATATGTAGATCCTTGTGATCAGTTCCCACTTCCTACCACACTTTCACTCCATCCTCCCGGTATCGCCTCTCTCACCACTGGTCCTGAGGGGTCCATCTTTCCTGGATTCCCTATGTTTGCAGTTCCTATCTGTACCAGTGTACATCCTCCAGTCTACCTGGATTTGTAAGGTAGAATTCAGATCATGATAGTGGTGGTGGTGGGGGGGGGAGGAAACATTTAGGAACTAGAGGAAAGCTGCATGTTTCATCATTGCTACATTGCACCCTGGCTGGCTCGTCTCCTCCCTGAGACCCTTTTGTAAGGGGATGTTCAGTGGTCTACAGATGGGCTTTGGGTCCCCACTCCACACTCCCCGTCATTCACAGTGATAGGACTTTTTTGTTCTTTGATGCCTGATACTTGATCCCATTGGCACCTCGTGATCACACAGGCTGGGGTGCTTCTTCCATGTGGGCTGTGTTGCTTCTCAGCCTTTCTCTGTCTTTCCCAGTGCTGTCTGGAGTCAGTGCATTGATCACTTCATTCAAGTCATTGTCTGCACCTCTGGGGTCAGGATACCCATCATTTTCTTCCAGATTTGGACCACCTGTTGGTGCTGAGCATGGGAGGTCTTCCGAATCTGAAGGTTGTGGTTTTTAGTAATACCAACACAGAGCAGATGGAGCAGAAACCATCACTGGTGGTCTTGCCACCAACGCGAGCTCTATCACATCTGCCATTGTCGACCATGGAGCGCACAGTGTCCCACGTACGATCCACCCCATGGAAGCTGGGCTCGGAACACCTCCGCCATTAGCTTGAATTTCCTAAATGCAACTTCATCATGCTGCAGATCAGCCAGGCTCACCTCATGACCCTTGAGGCCATCAGATGCAATTCTAGTTCCCTGAGCGCTGGCAACTTGTGTTGTCCCAGTATTTCTTATATTGAACACAGCTGGTGCCTTCTCCTCACACCGATCTTTCTTAGAAAATGGAGTGAGCACGTCCTCCTTGGCTCTTTTTGATCATCTTACTGAGGCTCTCACAGCTCTTAATAACATTCCAGACCTCAATTGTATAAGCATATGTGTCTATGTTCCATTGTCATTTTCTAAACATTGACTTTCTTTTTGAATCCTTGGTATCAACTCCCCTTTTTACCCCCCTCCCTGCCATCCTCATGACTCCTTAATAAATTGTAAATTATTCTTGTTTTCACATCTCTTAGATCCTTTCTGGCCACCTTTTGTAAAGCACTTGTTCTTGCCGATTGCCAGGGCGCCGTTCAAAGAGCCAAAAGGGCTTAGAAGCATCATCTCAGGAGCCAACTGGTAGGTTTGAACTGCTGATCATCTGGTAATGCACTATGCCAAGACAAGTAATCCACTGGGACAAGATGAGAGAAGGGAGCTGTGCTAAGCCTGGCTGCGAAGTGAAAAGCCAATGCCCTGATTTCGTTGATTGGCCATGAGACTGGCATACTTACAGGCTTGAGAAGCTGGGTCCAAAGGGAGGCTTGGGCAAGCTCACGCCTCAGTGGGTCTGACCTAGGTTAGGCTCTTGTCTGAGGAATGAGACGCTGGATCCCCTCTCCCAGCTCATTGACCCCACAACTCGGCTATTGCTTAGGCTCTGGACTGAAGGGCCTGCCTGGCTATTGAATTCAAGAGAGAACCGATCTCTGTCTGCAGACAACCACTCTCTCTGCTAGTGGGTGCCCATCGGGCAGCCCTGGAGCATGAGTTTCCTTGGCAAGGTGGTTTCTTAGTTTGAAATTCCTTTATATTACCATATATGCTTGAGTATAATCCAACCCAAATATCAGCCGAGGCACCTAATGTTACCACAAAAACTGCATTAAAAATGTGCTGAATAATTCTGCTTCTACACAAGTATATACGGTAATTAGCAAAGGAAATAGGGATTCGAGGACAAGTCGTGCAAACCGTACAATGTGTCAGAGAAGTCTTACCTGCTCCTTTCTGGGGTGTGATTTATTTTATTCTGGAGTGACACAAATTTCATGAGCCTTACTTAGGTCTAAGCAGATCTGGTTGCATACTGGTTACGCCCTGGGCTGCGAATCTTGAGGTCAGCAGTTTGAATCTCTCCATTGTTTCCAGTGAGACAGATGAGGCTTTCTGTTCCCTGGGAGATGTCAAGGTGCAGTGACCCACTGGGGCAGGTCCGCTCTGCTCCATGGGGTGGGCTATGAGTTAACGTGTTCTCCCTGGCAGGGAGTGTGCAGGTATGTTTGGATGTAGGGACAAGAGAGGCGCCCTACATAAGTGAGCCGGACTGAGAACAGACTTGCAGTTTGACCCACCACTGTCCCCAAGGGGAAGATGTGGCCATCTGCTTCTGTGCCGAGGACAGCTCTGGAAAGCCTGTGGCTGTCCTACCCTGTCCTGCAGGGCCACGGTGGGTCCAACGGACCTGACAGCAGTAGGCTGGCTTTAGGGGCCTTGTTGTTGTTGTTGTTTGGGTTTGTTTGGGGTTAGAGGCAAGAAAGGAGAGGGAGAGAGCGAACCTTCTGATCTTTGTTGTGCAGCCGGCTTCCATGAGTCCAGTGATCAAGGAGTCCAGGTAATGAGAGCCACTGGTTATGTGAACACATCCACTTAATGAGACCTTTACTCACATCTTACAGCAAATGCAGATCACAGCCTCACTGCAAGCAGGAGCAGTGACCCCCTTTTCTGGATTTCTCTGGCAGGAACACTGAGGCTTCAAGAGAATGAGGCTTTCCAAGGGTCAGAGGCACAGTTGAAAGAAAGGCCTTACCCCTAGGACGTTGCCCCCTCCTCTCAGCCTGTGACCTTGCGGAGCAGAGTGCTTTCTGTTTCCCCGTGCTCTCCCCTAGGATCGGCGTTTTCAAACTATGCTGTGCCTGGGTTCAATGTCAAGTACAGGACATACTTCATTTCCTTGAAAAGTCTCCTGACGACTACAGCAGTCCCACATACAGTTAGATCAGAGTGCCCTCAAAGGCAGGGGCCACACTGGCACAGGAGAGACTCCGTTCCATAAGGCAGTGATGGTTCTGTCGTGTGCAAGCCTCCAGGAGATGACGTCGTGATGTCATAGAAACAGTGCCCGGGTTGAAAGAACCACTAAGCGTGGTGGTGAAGGACCCTGGGTTCACCCCCTGGAAGGCCTAAGTGAGCTGGGGGGCTACCAGCGGAGGCTGCTACAAGCACCCTGTGAGGCAGTTCCCAGGAGCCTCTGCTGCAGGCCCAGGGAACCCCTCCAAGTGTCCCCCAAGACCTTCCCTGATCCTCACAGGGCAAGGTGCAGCTTCAGGAAAGTCTCCCAGGGGGCAGCAGGAATGCTGGGCCTGTCCTTTCGCTTTCATTGGTCAGACCTGTCCCTGATGCTTCCTGCTGGGAGCAGATGCCCCAGGGCAGAGCCTCAAGTTTGTTTGGGGGTAACTCAGCATCCACCCGTCCACCTCGAAGTTGGGCCATGGAGTAAGCTTGTTGTGTGTGTCAGTCCTCTCTCTGGACATCTCTCCCTCTCTTAAGCACACATCAACACAAAGGGTTATCCCCCCTGGCTCAGGTTTCAGACCATGGCCAAGACAAGGAACCTGTCCCATCTGTGGGAACCAAGGTCAGGTAGAGCTGTGTGAGCCACCGACGCTGCTCCATTGGTTGGGATTCCTTTCAGCAAACCCACAGGATAATGTGCAAAATATGTTTGTCATGATGTATGTTAGTGTGCAAACAGATGACCAGAAATGGCGCAGCTGATTGTGTAACGTGAACTGCAGAAGAAGAGGCACAGGAATATCTTTGACAAAGGTCCTTCATTAAAAAAAACTACTATGTTTTTATTGCTTTATTTTATCTTGAACATGAGCGTGCGCCACTGTTTCTGAGTCTCTGTATTTTCAGCCTTCCCTCACTCCCCAAAGAAGAAGATACTTTGTTCCGACTGTTGATAGAGGGTATGTTTAGGCACAATCCATGAGCCCCTCAGAGCATAAAAACAAAAAGAAGAGACGTTCTGTCCTGGTGCTTATTGCTGGTATGTATGATATTTTCCCCAATCTTCTGTCGTTGCTCTTCAGCGCAAATGTGTATTTTTAGCTTATGGTAACGGAGCATGTGTAGTCGTTGTCAAAGAGGAAGTTTCTGTCTTGCGTAAATAAAGACTGTCTTCAGAGTGAAAAAATAAAATTAAATGAAAGTCTCCTTACAGTCTTCTCAGATAGAAGTTAGTGTACCAAACAACTTAAGTATAACTTGCACCAAGTCACAGAAGTAGGAAGGGGGGGGGGGGCATCTGGGAATAGGCTCTGACGGCAGACTTCCCCGCAGGTTGCTGCCGAGTCTCGGTGGAGCCAGCAGCCGTGTCTCTTCATGCAGCAGGGCACTGCCAACAGCCACAGGAGGAGCCCACATGGCAGAAGTTCCCGTGTCGGTCTCTCAGGATGGGGCTCCGTGGGTCCCCCTTAAGGAAATGCAGCTGGGGCTGTCCAGGAAGTCCAGTCAGCCAGGGGAGGGGGAAACCCACTGGGACAGAACTTGCCTGCTCCACTGGGAGCTTTGAGGAGAAAAGGAAGAGATGGGTCTGAGCAGGACGAGGCTGTCCCAAGTGGGGAGCTTGATGGTGACGGGGCATCGGCGCAGGGTCAGCCGCTGCCCGTCAAGACACACTCTGAGCACGCTCTGCAGAGATGCTGCGTTTGGCTGGTTTTGTTTTTCCTCGTCATTTGAGTGGTTCTGCGGACCATTGGGAACTATGTAGTTGGTGCACCCTCGCAGTGACTTCATCCCGGGAGGCAGTGAGCTGGGCTGACACATGGCTCTGGGGGGTGAGACCAGCCTTGTCGTTTATTAGCTGCTTGATCTGGGACAAGTGCATCACTTCCCTGAGACCCAGTGTCAAGGGATCTGAAACATGAATATTAGACATTAATATTATGATAATATGAGGGTGATGTTATTGGGCTTGATTGCTTAAGTCCTTAGCCTGCTCCCAGCAGTAGCCCTGGTGGTGTAGGGGTTTGAGGTTGGGCTGCAATCCACATGGCTGGCAGTTCAGAACCACCAGCAGTGCCGTGGGAGAAAGGCTGGGCTTTCTACTCCTGTCAACAGGTACAGTCTCGCAAACCCACAGGGGTCACTATGGGTCAGCACTGACTGGATGGCAGCGAGTTGGGTTTTGGGGGTTCCCCAAGCAGGGCTGCCAGGATCGGGACAGTGATGGCCAGTAGGTGGCGCCACAGGGTCTAAATCCGTCCAGCTTTGCCCTTGGTCTGGTCTGTGCTTCCCCAGGAAGGAGGAGACCCACACTTTACTGCAAGCTGAGGGATGCCTCTCCTGGTCTTCCGTTTGCAATATGATGCAAGTGAACCCAGGAAGATTAAAAGGAGCCAGGGGAAGATAAGCAAATGGAAAACATACTCGTCAAAAGACTACAAAACCGTTTGTTTTGTTCTTGAGCTTCTCGTCTGTAAAATCAAGTGATAAGGACACCCACATCATAAAAGGCTCTGTGTGTTAATTAAGAAGACGTGACACGGAGAGCCGGCCAAGTACATTTGACAGCTTCTCTGCCAGGGTCCCTGAGAAACGATAAATAGTCCACACTTAGAGTAGTTTTCCCCAAAGACACATGATTTAAAACCACTTATTTACAGTCCTCCAATGATAGTGGAGGGTCCCCGAGGAAGTCACCCCGCTGAGAGCTCCGTGGCCTCTGAATGTGTATCATAAGCCTGCACCAGAGCTGGGCATCCGGCCATCAAGGCAGGACAGTCTTGCCTCCTTAACATCAGGCTTAGGAAATCACGAGAAGACAAACAAAGACCCATTTTCTGTTCCTGTTTTCTCCCCCCCCCTTTTAGACCTCTGTTCACATTGGTTCAGATGAGTCCATGGACAGTGATTCAAATGACAGACCCCCTGGGCAGTTTTCTGCATTCTTCTCCCTCAAGTTCATCTGGCTGACTCTTCCCCCAGGGTGTGTTCCGCAGGCACTTCTGTAAACAGAGACTGGCACAGACTGTGGACCTGGGCACCGTGTAATCCAGGTGCACGCAGATTATTCCCTGAGTGCTGAGTCCTGTAGCCCCGACGGCTGCTCCTAGGAGCATGGATTGTGCATCCAAACAAGATGAGACCCCTGACCATTTCCATCTTTCCTCCAGTCATCACGATGTTGCCTATCGGTGCTCTTGTGAGGATTTGGGTTCTCCTTATGGTTAAGTAGCGATCCATATCGAAGGCTGCAATCCTTGATCTTCTTAGCAAGGACTCATAGAAGCAGCCGTCAGAGAGATCAAAGGATGTCTTGCATTGGGTCAATCTGCTACACAAGCTCTTTTTAAAGTGTTGAAAAAAAGCATGGATATAGACAAAGAATATTGAATGAACCATAGATTGCCAAAAGAATAAACAAGTCTGTCTCAGAAGAAGTACAGCCAACATGCTTATGTAAGACAGGGGTCTCTAGAGAAACAAGACCAGGACAATAATGATTATATATATACAGATAATTAATCTGTAAATCAGTATAAATGGCTCAGTGCAACTCACTTCCATGAGACAGCTAGTACACTGGCAGTCCTTCACGTCTTGAGGGCTGCCGGGCAGTCCCTCTGTAAGTCAATTCAGCCTATCCGGCCACAGGCAGCAAACAGCAAGGCAGGTCACTAACCATCAGCAAGATGATAGGATCCGGCAGTCCCCAATTCAAGCGATGTATACTCCAGTAGTGTGGCCAAGCAAGTCTTGAAGGAACCTCCAACTACAGTGACACAGTCCAAGGATCAGGTGTCCCACAAGTAGTGCAGCTCGCAAATGGAGACACAGAACGAGCAAGGCAGCTGCACCTTGGTCTGATGATCAAAGAGATGGGACAAGAAAGGCGAGGCTGGCCAACCCATTTATCTCTCTGCCTTTCAATTAATCCCACGTGTGTTCATCGGCGAGGTTGGCACAATAAACGTTAACTATCTCAATGCTCCTTAGACTGGATGATGGCGAATTTCCTCATAAACCGTGGACTTGTTGTCAAGAAGGACCCATCCTGAGACAGGCATCACGCTTGGGAAAGTGGGAGGGGAGTGAAAAGAACACCCTCGGTGAGATGGACGGACACAGGGGCCGCAACAGTGGACGGACACAGGGGCCGCAACAGTGGACGGACACAGGGGCCGCAACAGTGGACGGACACAGGGGCCGCAACAGTGGACACCAGCGTGACCAGCACTGTGAGGAGGGCAGAGCAGTGGGCAGCATTTTGTTCTGTAGGACACAGGGTCATGGTGAGTCAGAGCGGACTCGACACATTCTGAAAACACCCACCATTGGAGGCCACTACCATCGCCGTCTAAGGGATCTGATATTCTGGCTGCCAGGGGTCTACGGGAGCATTTCCACTTTCTGCTCCATAAATGGCTCTACGTGGGTGGGGTCAGGATGTGAATGTCCTTCTGAGTCTGTCAAGGAAGTGGAAGTCAGGGAGCGAAGAGTATGCTCACTGCCACTGTCACCGCAGCCCCAGGAGCGCTGTGGAGCATGAGATACCCTCCTCCCTGAGCCCACTGGGAAACTCAAACTCCTAGAATGTGGGGACTCAGCGCCGTTTAGCATTGTTGGCAATCAGAGCCAAGTACCCTGGGAGGAAGTGGCTGTACTTGCCATATTCAACTGGCTTGTAAAGCATCCGACCTTGAGTGGGAAAAGGGGAAGGGGTTTGTTCGTGATCAAAGGAAGCCAATCCAGGGGTGAGAAGGGGTGTTGGAATTGGAGGCAGAGGAGGAAGGGGGAGTCTTCAAAGGCGATCAGGGGACCATGATGTCTGGGGCTGGGTAGACTATTACAGAGCCCATGCATTGAGCCCACCGGGGGCATGGTCCCCACGGGCTGCACAGGTCCGGCTCCTCTGTCAGAACATGAGGCTAAATAAAGACAATTTATTGACATTGTTAAGGATGCCATTTTATTAAGAGTCCTGATCAAGGTCAGGGAAGTGAATCCAGGCCTACTTCCTAGGACAGAATCAGAAAATGATGAAGGATCAGGAGGCTGGATGCACACATGGCCCGAGTTTGGGAGATGCTGGTCACGTCACAGATCGCCGCCACACAAGAACGTTCACTGGTTGAAATGTGCCTCATGAACGGACGCAGCTCCTTTATGCTTGAGAATGTCAATGTAGATGATCAGGTCCTAATCCAAGGACATTTTAAGCATGCTTATTCTAAAGCTCAAATTTTAGTTGCTGGAATGTGGTGAAGAAAGCTGATGGTGCCCGGCTATCAAAAGGTGCAGTGTCTGGGGTCTTAAAGGCTTGAAGGTAAACAAGCGGCCATCTAGCTCAGAAGCAACAAAGCCCACATGGAAGAAGCACACCAGCCTGTACGATCACAAGGTGTTGAAGGGATCAGGTATAAGGCATCATCAGAATAAAAAAATCTTACCATAGTGAATTGGGGTGGGGAGTGCAGAGTGGAGACCCAAAGCTCATTTGTAGGCCACTGGACATCCCCTTGCAGAGGGGTTTATGGGAGAAGACCAGCCAGTTAGGTGCGATGCAGGACCGATCAAAAATACAATTTTCCTCTAGTTTCTAAAGGTTTCCCCCTATCCCACCCCCACTTTCATGATCCGAATTCTACCTTGCAAGTCTGGCTAGACCAGAGGATGTACACTGGTACAGCTAGGACCTGGAGACACAGGGAATCCAGGGTGGATGACCCCTTCAGGACCAGTGGTGTGAGTGGCGATACCTGGATGGAGGAGAGAGAGTGGGTTGGAATGAGGGAACCGATTACAAGGATCTACATGTGACCTCCTCCCTGGAAGACGGACATCAGAAAAGTGGGTGAAAGGGGACGTCGGACAGGGCAAGATATGACAAAATAATAAATTTTTTTTGTATTTTATTTTTTTAACATTTTATTAGGGGCTCATACAACTCTTATCACAATCCATACATATACATACATCAATTGTATAAAGCACATCTGTACATTCTTTGCCCTAATCATTTTCTTTTTTTTTTCTCCTCTTTTCTTTTTTTACATTTTATTAGGGACTCATACAACTCTTATCACAATCCATACATATACATACATAAATTGTATAAAGCACATCCATATATTCCCTGCCCCAATCATTCTCAAAGCATTTGCTCTCCACTTAAGCCCCTTGCATCAGGTCCTCTTTTTTTTTCCCTCCCTCCTTGCTCCCCCCTCCCTCATGTGCCCTTGGTAATTTATACATTGTTATTTTGTCATATCAATAATTTATAAATTATCAAGGGTTAATGAGGGAGGGGAGAGTAGGGAGGGAGAGGAAAAAAATAAGGAGCTGATGCCAGGGGCTTAGGTGGAGAGCAAATGTGAGAATGATGAGGGCAATGAATGTACAAATGTACTTTAAACAATTGATGTTTATATGGATTGTGATAAGAGTTATATGAGCCCCTAATAAAATGATTAAACAAATAAAAGAAATAAAAGAAAAAAATTTACTTGCTGGGAGGGAGGGAAGGAAAATAGGAGCTGACACCAAGGGCTCAATAGAAAGTAAATATCTAGAAATGAATGATGGCAACATATGTACAAATGTGCTTGATACAATTGATGGGTGGATTGTTGAGTTGTGAGAGCCCTCAATAAAATAAAAAATAAATTAATTTTTAAAATAGTGGTTATAGCAGTGTGGAACTAGCCAAGATTCAGGCTATCCCCTTTCTCCCTCAGCCTCCTTGAATTACATCTCAGCCAGAGATGCTCCGTGCAAACCTTTCTCTTGAGACCTTAACACTTGACCCTACAAGTGAAAGGGGCATTCCTACCCTTGGGCACCACCACCCGCATGTCAGTTTGTCGCACTGAAGTGGCCCTCAGGTTGCTCTATCACTGGTATTTCAAATCCTAGCAGGGCTCCCCACAGTGAATAGGTTCAGCAGAACTTCCAGGCTGAGAACAAAGTCTCTCTCATTGAGTCCTTTCTGACTTACAGCCACCCCGTAGGACAGGGGAGAACTGCCCCTGTGGGAGTCTGAGCCTGAAAGTCTTCACGGGAGTAGAAACCCTCATCTTTCTCCTGAGAAGTAGCTGGTGGCTTCAAACTGCTGGCCTTCTGGTGAGCAGCTCAATGCATAACCAGTACACCACTAGGGCTCCTGCGTCAGACTGGGTAGACCAGAGAGACAAATGTGTGTCCATGGACACACATGTGTATATGTGTATAAGAAAGAGACTTCTGTACAAGAGCAATTGAACATTGAGAAAACATCCCAGCCCAGTCCAGATCAAGTCCATAAGTCTGATATTAGCCCATATGTATGATACCAATCTATAAAGTCCTCTTCAGACTCACGAAACACATGTAATGACACCAAATGTAGAAGATCACAGGCCAGTGGGTAGAGAGACTTCGGATCCACTCGCATTGGAAACATATCAGTGCTGGCAGGGGTCTCTGCATGGCTTCTCCTTCACCTGGGGCTGCATCAAGGTGGGTCCGTGTGTCTTGTCAGCTGCTATTTCTCCCAGAGTGTCAAGTAGTGAGAGTCTCTCCTGCCTCCAATGAGGAAATACCAGATTTCCCAGAATTCTTAGGAGAAGGCCATGCCCACACAGAGGCCTCATTGACTATGATCTGATTAACAGGCTAGACTCTACCCATACACTCTTAATCCTCAAATTGAAAAATGATCATATAACTCTCTGAGCTCCTGAAGAACAGACTAGGTGGAAGAAACAGGCATGTGACAAGGTAGCATGTGATCAGAAACCAGAGGGATTGAAGGAGGAAGGCTGAGGCGCTCTGAAGGCGTTAGTTAAGAACAAAGCTCCAGGGACTGACTGAACACCGACTGAAATGTTTCCAGAAACTGATGCAACGCCAGAGGCACTCATTCATCCGTGCCAAGAGTGTTGGAAGACAGCAGCCAGACCAACTAACTGGGACAGATCCATGTCTATGCCCATTCCAAAGGAAGGACTTAATAGAAGGTGGAAATTGTTGAGCAATATCATCAGTATCACATGCAAGTTAAATTCTGCTGTGGTAGTTACATTATCTCCTGTCAAATTGTCGAGGGGCGGAGTTTAGCCTGTCAATCAGGTCATAGCTTGATGACTTCATTTGGAGGCACCAAGGAGACACATAGCTCACTGGAGGCCAGATGCACTCTGTGCTTCACTGGGTTTGACATTCCTGTGGTCAAGTCACATGGAGCTACACTGACAGAGCCAGAGTCCTGGAGCTGGAGGAGCACATGGATACCCAAGCCAGTGCTGGCAGGCTACCACCACCACTGCACCCACAAGACTTTCCACCCACTGGCCTGTGATCTTCCTGCACTCTGCACCATTGCATGTGTTGCATGAGTCTGAAGAAGAATTTACAGACTGCTATTGGACATATGGGCTAATCTCGGGCTTAAGGACTTGATCTGGACTGGGTTGGGGTGTTTCGGTTTTTTTATTATTTAAATCATTTTATTGGGGGCTCTTACAGCCCTTATCACAATCCATCCATCCATCCATCCATTGTGTCCAGCACTTTTGTACATTTGTTGCCATCGTCATTCTCAAGACACTGTCTTTCTAGTTGAGACCCAGGTATCAGCTCATTTAGCCCCATCCCCCTCACTTCCTACAGCATGAACGCTTGATAATGTATTAAAAAATGTTTTTCCCTCTTCTTACACCAACTGCTGTCTCCCTTCACCCATGTTTTGTTGTCCATCCCACGGGGAGGCGGTTATGTGTGGCGCATTGTAATCTGTTCCTGCTTTCTCTCCCCACCTTCCCTTAGCCTCCTGGTATCACCACTCTATTGGTCTTGAGAGGTTTATCTGTCCTGGATTCCCTGTGTTGTGAGCTCTTACCTGTACCTGTGTACACGCTCGGTTCCAGCCAGATTAGTGAGGTAGAATTGGGGCATGCTGGTAGGGGGGGGGGGCATTAAGAACTAGAGGAAAGGTGCCCATTCTCTTGGTGCTCTACTTCCCCCCGACTGGCTCGTCTTTTCTTAATCACTCTTTATATAAAGCACTTTCTTATACACATGAGTGTTACGAATTTGTTTCTCTAGTCTACCTGGAAGAACACATCTGCTGATAATAAATTTTAATTGATTGTAGCAGTAAATCAACAAGGAGTTCTGGAAATCCAAGCTAGATTCAGAAGAGGATGTGAAATGAGGGATATCATTCCGGGCATCGGATGGATCTTGGCTGAAAGCAGAGAATACCTGGGAGATAATTATTTGTGTTGTATTGTCTATGCAAAGGCATTAGTCTTTGGAACTGAACAACAGGATCACACACACACACACACACACACACCATCCCTCTCCCTCTTCTCACTCTCGCTCTCGATGTCGTCAAGTGGATTCTGATTGAGGACAATCCTATGGGACAGAGCAGAATTGCTCCATAGGTTTTCCTAGGCTATAAAACTTTGTGGAAGCACACAGCCTCATCTTGTCCCCAGGAGTGGCTGGTGAGTCTGAGCTGCGCGTCAACATCCTGTGTTTAACTCGCTATGGTCCCAAGGGTGCTTGAAGAAACCCTGGGTGCTTTCCCATCGGGACATCCATGAATCCAGGCTGTACTCTTTCAGCATACTTGCTCCATCTGTGTGCTGAATAAATAATCCAGGAACTGGGAGATATGGAGAAGGGTGTGGCATCAGGACTGGTGGGGAGACTCCTGAACAGCTCGCAATGTGCACATCACACAACCTTGCGTGCTGGAAGTGAGGAGGCCTGGGAGCCCTTGTTGATGAAGATCGAAGACTACAGTCTTCAGTGTGGATGACACTGCAATATAAGCAAAACAAAAATCCTCACACCTGAATTAATAAGCAGCATTGTGATAAAAACAATATTGACATTATTAAGGGTTTCGTTTTATTTGAATCCATATCCCAGGAAGCAGCGTGAAGACGTCAAATGATGTATTGCCTGGGACACCTCTGCTATGGAACCTCTCTTCACAGAGGTGCAAAGCAAAGGGAGGCTGTCCCTCTGAGAACGAAGGTGGACCTGGCTCCACCGTGACGTTCTGACACCTTCTAGCGTGCAGTCAGCGCACAGTGTCAGGAGACCAGGGAGAACGGCTGCCGTTGAGCTCTGGTGCTGGTGAAGCATATGGAGGGCACCATGCCATCTTGGTAGAAAGACAACCAGACTGCTCCTTATGAGGGAGCATAGTGAGATGTCTTCTCGTGTCCTTTGAACACACTATCAGGAGGAACAAATCCTTGGAGAAAGACCTTATCCTGGTAGAGTGGGGGGTCAGCAGAGGAGAGGAAAACCCTCTCTAGGGTGGATCATCACAGTGGCCACAACAAGGGACTCAGACCCAGCATGATAGTGAGCGTGGGGCGGGACCAGTTGGAGTTCATCCTGCTATACATAGGGCTGTTATGAACCAGAACCAAATCCTTCACCTAGAAACACACCCATCATGTACATTTCCAGAAACCAATAGTGGGATCAAGATGCGACTTTCGCTTACAACTCTCAGAGGTCACCTGCAATCAAGTTAATGAACGAGGAGCCATTCCCCCCAAACATAATCACTTCAGGGCAGAAGCGGAAATACCTCTACAAAGCCACGTAAAACTCTACCAACCAAGGGTCAAGGTATCCTCCTGAAGTTGGGCATCCAGTCCTTCCAGGCCAAGTCCTTCCCTTTGAATGGGACATCTCCATACCTGCTCCTCCCTCTGCTCCTTCCAAGTCTCTCCCCAATAGAAGCTGCAGCAACAGGCCTGTGTTGTGCTCCACAACCAGTTCATTTCATTTGTTTGTCCAAAAGTATACTCACAAAACCCCCCAAGAAAGTAGTAGTATGCCCGCTGCTTTGCCTGCAGATTTAAATAAGGAAGGAGGCAAGGAATAAGGTCTCAAAACAAACCAAGAACCTCATCTGCACCTTCACTGCATCAGTTCCAACTTACATCGACCCGAGGGGACAGAGGAGAACTGTCCTTCCAGGGTCTGTGAGACTAAACATTTACGGGAGTAGACAATCTTATCTTATTCTCATGGAGCAGACAGAGCAGTGAACCATGGACTGTGGTAGAATGGGACATCCCCCCACCACTGATAGCGGATTTGATAGGCACAATTGTAAGGTTGAAATATATAAATATTACATTAAAGTCATCGATAGCAGAGATAGATATAATGGAGTCAGACAATTATCATGGTAGCATGCTCACCTAAGCCCCGCTTGGTGGTCCACGTGGAGAGAGGGGAAAGGGAAGGAGGACAAGGGAAAGGGCACACTGGAGTGAGGATGGGAGAGGAGAGGGAGCTGAGGGGAGGCCAAGAGGGGGGAAGTCCGAGCAAGACAGCTGTTTATTGCAAACCCAGGCCTATATACTTTCGGGAGTGGGGCATGAGAGCACCCTACTGACAGGTAAAGGCATACATCACAGGAAGGCATTGCACTATAGGTTATACAGCAATGAGAGGGGGACAATCTAGGGACATACACACAACAGGCAGAGGGGGGACTGGAGGCACACATGTGACAAGAAAGGTGGATCCTGGATTCAGGATGGCAGCCTAACTTTGGATGTCACTGAGCAGGTTTGACCTGTTCTCTGGATCTCCATCGGAACCATTATCAGTAGGTGTAATCCCCACCTAAGGAAGCCAAGTCAATGGTCACAAGTCTTCAGGGAGAAGTGGCCCATTGTCCGTATCAGCACCTGGAGGTTGGGGGGCTATCAGTGGTCTGGCCCCTGACTGCCTTCAGGAGGCTCCTTGACAATCCCTTCTCATTAGGTGCTAGCAGTGTCCTCTGCCTAACATCTATTTGGGAGAAATCTCTCTGTTTCTCAAGGCTGACCTTGTGGTGGTGACGGGCTCTGTGCGGCCCACCAAGGGCCCTGCAGGAATGAGGCAGAATGTTCTCTTTGGTATCCGGAGTCCCTGGCCTTCATGGGGCCCACTGCAGGAAACACGCCTGCTACTGCTGGTCCAAGCATGATACGTATGAATTCTTCAAGAGGAAGACTGACTCGTCCTGAATAATGCCATAGACAGAGTTTATTTGAACACACATTTATTAGGTATTCATCTTCTATTTTGGAAACAAGCCCATTATAGCTCTTCTTCTTTTAGGGGTGCAAGGTCAAGGAGAAGGAATGGTCAGGAATGGAGTGTGAAGGGGGTCTTGTAATGCCACACATGGAATTCATGGATTTATGAGCATCTTCTGTGGCTGGTCATCACGCAGGGTTAATGAAAGTTCCCTCTGTCATCCCCAGGGCCTCCAGGAACACCATTCTGAAATACAAAGTGGACCATGACATGCCCTCTGCTCAAAACCTCCGACAGCTAGTCAGTCAGTCTCTCTCGCAGGCTGCTCCTTGCTCTGTATTCTGGCTTAATAGACACACGATGGGGCCTCCATGACCCTCTGATCCACAGTCATCTTCAAAGAGGGGTTCAATTCTCATTCTCTCCTCTCCCATAGACTTCCCACCTTGTTTGACCTGCCGCCCCCATTTTCAGAGAAAAACAGTCCTGTGCACCCCCTTGGGAATGAAA
Source organism: Tenrec ecaudatus (assembly GCF_050624435.1). Classification (NCBI taxonomy): domain Eukaryota; kingdom Metazoa; phylum Chordata; class Mammalia; order Afrosoricida; family Tenrecidae; genus Tenrec; species Tenrec ecaudatus. Next base: position 119,085,542 of record NC_134539.1, on the reverse strand, counting down.
AACTTGTCCTATATCCCCATTCACAGGGTCAAGTGCAGATATCTGCTTTGCTGTGCCACCCCTCCTCCTCCCCTGATTCTTCCAGCACCCCCACCTCCCACGCCATCCCAGGGAGGTGTCATCCCAGTGCGGGAAACACGGAGACTACCTTCCTCTTACTTGTCAACTTTAAGCATCCTTTAAGGCCCTTCTCTAAACACTCCCCTCTCCTGACAACCTGTCCAAAACACCCATGCAAAACGAATGACCCTTCTCAGTGCTCTCACTGACCATATGATAAATTTGTACTAAACAGTCTTTCCACTAGGTTGTAATTACTGATATGAACCCGGCTCCCTGAAATGTGGAATTTAATTTTTCTTTTCAAGTTTACATCAGCGGCTGTCTGGCTGGTATAGGAAATGGTGAGTGCATGAGTCTTCCTTGCTTTGCTCCAGGATCACACACTCTCCAGGACGGGTAAGCATGATGCTTGGCCCCTTGGTAGCAAGAGGAAAGGAGGCAGCCGAGAACTCCTGGGGACTAGTAATCCTGTGACTGCAGGATCATGGATTCCTCTCTACCGGTCCTCTCCGACTAGCTGGGGATGCCGCTTCCTCTCTGGGATGGGGGTGGGGGGCTTAGATGAAGCCACTAGAATCTTTCTGATGACATTTGCTTCCAGTCCCTTTCTCTTGGAGCAAAGTCCAGCACAATCTTGTCTCCCTCTAGGGCATCTCTTGATGGACTTATACTTACTCAGAAAACAGGACGTTTGCAGACATGGCCACACCCATTGCTGCAGCATTTATTTCCTCTGGGACAGTCATCATCCCTGGAACACATGTCAGCACAAATCCCAACACTTCCTGGTGACACCTTTGGACAGCGTCCAGGTCTTTGTCGCCCTGAAATATAAAATCGTCTTTTTGCAGCCCTGAATGGTTACTAGGACAGAGAAGGAAACAGACGCTGGAGGTCAGAAGCACACATAACTGATGGGACATCAGCCTCTTCCATTTCTTCTTGCATGCTCCTGAGTGCTTCCTGCAGCCTCAGTCATTCCATCCTCATTTGGAAACCCCGATTTCCAAGCCAAACTTTTCCTTGCTACAAAGGCTTTAGAATCTCAAGATGAGAAATCTGCACCCACATCACCCCGGCCTTTGCACTTCTTCATAAGAAGGTGTTGTATTCCCTCTGACCCCAGACCACCATCGCTCCATCCCCACACATGCCCAGGTTCCTCCTGGAGCTGCTCCCCTGGACAGTCCTGTGCCCAGCACACATGTCCTGACCACAGAACAGAGCCTTCGCTCCCTTCAACATCTGCCCAGACCCAACCAAATCTAATCAGGAGATTGACCGGGCACGCAGCTCAGAGAATGTGTGTCAGGCCTCTACCAAATCTCCATTCCTGCTTCTGTTGGCAAATCATCCTCAGTCTAAGGCTAGCCTGAGCCATGTCTGCTCTCAGCTAGAGATGCCCTCAGCATAGTCACCTTCCGAGGAAAGGCTGTTCACACAGTCCGTCTCCATGCCCAGGCCGATGAGAACCACCAGAAGAAAAACCATGCCTGTCTTCATGTTGGCCTTGATGTGCTGCTGCCCACACTCAGCTCCGCTCCGATTTATACCCCCGGTGTCACCCTCGAGAAGGTGGGGCAAAAGGCAGCAGAGCAGGAAGAGTTTAATGAACACACAAATTCACTAGGCGGTACCCTCAGGTGACCAAATTTGCTCTATTGCTCAACTGATTCCCCTGTTGACTCACGTATTATTTCTTGTGAAAGAAAATGCCAAACTTTTAGTACTCTGACAAATCACACCTTGCTAACTCACCGGTTTCCCTTGTGCCTCTTGGAATCGGGGTCCAAGAAAAGATTGTGCTTGGTGGAATTGAGAATCTCAGAGTGGGAATCTTCTCAGGTAGGAGACCAGGTTTTGTAGATCAGTTCCTGGGGGATGTGAAGTGCAGGTGGGAGCGATGGTGCATGTGTGCTCTGCAGCCCTTGGTCAGCTCCAAGGACAAAGGTCTTTCAGCAGGTGTGGTATGCTAGCAGCCCGCCTCTTGTCTTCACAGTGGTGACTCGGTTTTCCCAGTTAGATGTATATATATCTTTGTTTATATTTGCCCCTATATCGCCAGAGTAGGCACCTATACATGAAATTGAAAGTCTGTACATTCCGTGCATTTGGAGATATGGCTAAATTATCCCCCAAAGGTGAAAGCGATTTACACGTCTATTCAGAGTGCAGGGACCCTGATTTCACTCACACTGGCCTATTCTTACCTTGCTTCTCGCAAGTAAATCTTTTCATGGACTATTTCTAACGTTATATTGGCCACTTCCCCCTGGTTTCAGACCTTGCTGTCATATCGGGCTGTCCTAGGGGGAAATGAGCATAACGGCATACTATCGAGGGAAGAAAGATTTTATTCCACATATCCGTTAAACAGAAAAGGGATGGGAAAGGGCTGACATGCCATCCAAATGAGGTCTGACCCAATCCTCAGAGCCATGCAGACTCCGCAGTTTCTATGCAAAGTTGGCTGTCCTCTGATTCTTTCAGTGGGCAAGTTGTCGCCAGCTCTAGCTTTCCCACAAGTCTTTGTAAAGCCTTTGTTGTCAGACAGGAGGGCTCCATCTCTACCTTACAAATCTGTTAGACCGGGGGATGTCCACTGGTACAGATAGGAACTGGATCCCACAAGGAATCCAGGGCGGATGATTCCTTCAGGGCCAGTGGTGAGAGAGGCAATACCAGGAGGGTGGAGCTAGGGTCCAGGAGGGGGGAGGTGGCGGGGGGAGAGGGTACCTATTACAAGGATCTACATATAACTTCTTGCTTGTGGACAGAACAGAAAATTGGGTGAAGGGACACATCTTGCAGTGTAAGATATGACCAACTAATGATTTATAAAATATCAAGGGTTCATGAGGGAGGGGGGAATGGGGAATGAGGGGGGAAATGAGGAGCTAATGTCAGGGGTTAATTGGAGAATATATGTTTTGAGAATGATGAGGGCAATGAATGTACAAATATGCTTTACACAATTGATGTATATATATGAATTATGATATGATTGTATGAGTTCCTAAGAAAATGGTTATTTTTTAAAGAGTTGTATGAGCCTTTAATAAAATGATTTATTAAAAAAAACAGACAGGAGGGATCCTTTGCTTCAGGCCAGAATGGGGGAGATAACTTCTATTTACGTCTCGCTGTTCGTTGGGGAATTCCCTTAAGCCAGCCTCCCTCCTTCTTTGGGTTCCTTTGCTTTCCCATTTGTCTTTCCAATAGGCCAGCTGGGTCTGTCCACCTTATTCCTGAACACTGGTCAGGGCTTCTGCCCCTCCCTGTCCACTTAGGACTTCACCTTGGCAGTCGGTGGTCAGAAAGTGGGTGGAGGGTTCTCCAGATGGCATTGGGACTGTGGCGAGACTTAACTCTGACTGAAGTGCCTTCCTTGTAAGCACTGACCCATGGCAAAGGAAGCTCATGAACTTATCTTAGGAAATTGAATTAGCATCACCTTTCTGCAACTTCAGCATTGGCAGTTTCCTGTCTGCCCAAAGGTTTGTTAATGGTTTGTTGTGATCCTGCTGTGCAGGCATTTAATTCGTGCACATTTGAATTATAACGATTTGAATAATAATATTGTGTGGTTATTTGAATAATAATGTTGTGTGGTTTCCTTGAGTCAGTTCCCCTGGGAGGTTGCATAGCAGTGCTCTGAAGGGGTTCTGCCCATTGCTCAGGAGAGAGATAAGGTTTCTACTCCCATGCACAGTTAGTCTCCAAAAAGGACCCTGCCTTCTAAAACCAGACCCACTGCCATCAAGCTGATGCGGATTCATAGTGACCCCCTGTGGGTTTCTCAGTGCTGTAACTGCTATGGGAGTAGAAAGCTCACTTTTTCACTTTAGCAGCTGCCAGTGGTTTCGAACTGCCAACCATGCAGACCACAGCCCAAGGGATAAGCACTATGGCACCAGGGCGCCTGCCTCCATGATGGCTGTACGTTGAAATGGACTCTGTGGCAGTGAAGCTGTGCCTGACCTTTACCAGAACAGATCACCAGCTCGCTCTCCCATGGGGCTCTGCTGGGTTCACACTGCCAAACGTAACCATTCCACCTATCATGATGAGCTGTGGGGTCTATCCGGTCCGTTTCCCCCCAGCATAGGAGCTGAAAACTGTGCTCAGTCTGCACCACCCTCATCATCGTCGTTACTTCTGAGCACGTTGTTGCAGCTTCCTGTCAATCCTTCCTATGGAGGGTCTTCTGAGTGGTCACTGACCTCTACTGTACCACCATCCTGTCCTTTCCCAGGGACAGGTGACCTGATCACATGTCCACAGTACGTGAGAGAAGTCTGGTCATCTTCACTTACACCATTTTAGTCTGTTAACCTGTGAAATATTTAATATTCTTTGTCAGCGTCATACTTCAAAGTCATCGGTTTGTTACCAGAATCAACTTTCTTGTTTTTTCACCAAGAGGAAGAATTACTCTGGTCAGACAGAGAGGTCATGCTGGAGAACTATTCTGGCCTCCAGAGAGGAGCCAGGTCAACACCTCAAAGCTTGGGAGGTCAAAGAACTAAATACCCTCTCACATGTGCTGGGGGCGTTTAAAAGTTCCCATGGGCGGGAGGATTTCTGAGATTTCTATCCGGCATGCTCCATGTGCACCATATGATGTCAAGTGCTAGGATTCTGGGGTGTAATCCACTAATGGTGCCAGTGCTTGTCTCTGAGACAATCTCTGTGAAAATAGCTTAAGGTTTTCTGTGAGAGAGAAGGCCTGGGCACAGGACATATGGGTGCTGTAGCAAAGTGTGGGGGAAAAATCAGATAGGGCTTGGCTGTCAGAAAGAATAGAATCTGGGATCTTAAAGTCTTGCCTTAAAACCAGCAGTCATCGAAGTCAAGTGTCAGCTAATTCCACAGAAGAAGCACATCTGCCTGTGTGATCCAAGAACTGTAAATAATAAAATCCAAGACTGGAGGAGGGGACAGCATTAGAACTTCAGTTCTGAGCACACAACTTGCAAAAGGTTACGGATGACAGTGAAACCCCAAATCCATTCCCCCGTGGATGAAGCCTGTGGGAAATCCCCCCTGACCACAGAGGAGGCATGTGACTAACAGGGCTTTCAGACCGAGTGCATGGTAATGTGGATGACTGCACATGGAGTAGGGTCAAAATGCAACCCCTTATTATTTCATTTCCCTTTAACCCATTTGACATTTGTTTCCTTTTTTAATATTTTGTGCTTTCTTTTATATTGAGGTTTTTCATGTTTTTTTCTGTCATTATTTGGGGGCCTGCGTGTGTTTTTGTTTATGAGATGTAGGACGGCTGGGTCTATGGAGACAGTAACTGGACTGATGATTTCTTGGTAGCATGGTGGGTGTGGTTTGGGAGAAATTGGTTACTACTGACAATGAACACAAAAGGAAGAAGATGTTCAGGGTTGGTTGTGGTGATGATTGTACAGCTCTTTTTCTTTCGAGTGAATGAATGAATTGTTTGATTCGTCAGTAAAACTTTTAAGAAAGAGAGAGGAGACCTTGTCTGAGCTGGAACACTACTGAGTCATACAAGGGAACTGCTCTCACCTCTGTGTCTCGCTTAGTTGCCTCTACTTTTCCTCTTGCACCAGTTTTTTTCTTCATCCTTTTTTGAAAATCATTTTATTGGCGCTCATACAACTCTTATTACAATTCATACATATATTCCTTGTGTCAAGCACATTTGTACGTTTTTTGCCCTCATCATTCTCAAAACATTTTCTTTCCACTTGAGCCCTTGGTTTCAGCTCCTCATTTTTACCCACCCTCCCTCCTTCATGAACCCTTGATAATTTGTAAATTATTATTATTATTTCATGTCTTACACTGACCACTGCCTTCCTTCACCCACTTTTCTGTTATCCACCCCCCTGGGAGGGGGTTATATGTGTGATCAGTTCCCCCTTTCTTCCCCCAAGTTACCCTTACCCTCTTGTTATTGCTACTCTCAATATGGGTCCTGAGGGTTTTGTCTGTGCTGGATTCCCTGTGTATCCAGCTCTTATCTGTACCCAGGTACATGCTCTGGTCTAGACATATTTGTGAGGTAGAATTGGGGTCATGATAGTGGGTGGGGAGAGGCAAGCACTAAAGAACTAGAGGAAACTTGTATGTTTCATTGGTGCTTGGCTGTACCCTGACTGGCTCATCTCTTCCTTGTGACCCTTCTGTAGGGGAGCTCCAATAGTCTACAGATGGGCTTTGGTCCCCACTATGAACTCCCCTCATTCACATGGATATGATTTTTTTGTTCTGTTCTTTGATGCCTGATACCTGATCCCATCAACACCTCACGATCACACAGGCTGGTGGGCTACTTCCTCGTATACTTTGTTGCTTCTCAGCCTCATAGCTGCTTGTTTTTCTTCAAGAGGTTAAGACTCCATATGCTATATCTTTTGATAACTGGCCATCATCAGCTTTCTTCACCACCTTTGCTTATGCACCCATTTTGTCTTCAGCGATCATGTCAGGAAGGTGAGCATCATGGGATGCTAGGTTATTGGAACAAAGTGTTCTTGCATTGAAGGAGTACTTGAGTAGAGGCCCAATGTCTATCTGCTACCTTAATACTCAATATTTAAATAGATGTACATGGATCTATTTTCCAATCATTATATATAAATATATTTGCATATGCACATGCCTGTATTTAGACCTCTATAATGGCCTTTGCCTCCCAGTTATTTCTTGATTTTCTTTTATTCTCTTCTTCTTCCACTATCACGCTCAGCCTTCATTTGGGTTCAGTATTTCCTCTTGGTTACATGATCCTTGATCAAGCCCTACCAAGCGTCCTACACCCTCCTTGCCATATAGTTTAGATCATTTGTTGTTCCCTTGTCTCTGGGTTTGTTAAAACCCATTTCTTTTCCCCCACGTTACCCTCTCCTGTTTTGCCCCTAGAAACATCAGACCCGTTATTTTCTCCTTTGTATTATTTATCTCACCTATCTTGTCTAGACAGACACACAGAGAGAAGAATAAGCACACACACACACACACACACACACACACACACGGAGCAAACCTAAACAACAAAACCAATGACAAAAAGAAAAGCCTATACTTATTTCCAGGTCTGTTTGTTGACCTTGAGGAGTGTTTTCTGGTTGAGTCTCTTGGGGTGACAAAGTCTACTTTTTGTATCCCCTGAGGGCTTCATTGCTCTGGTCCCCTGGCCACAGTGTCGCACACCCTTAGCGTTTGCCCCGGAGCAATGGGGTCAGATCAGGCACAGTTCCCACACTGTGCCTCCAGTGCTGTCCCTCGACCACTCTGATGCACCCACTTATCAATTCTTCCATTTTCCTTATTCAGTGTCCAGATCAGCCATGTGCAACATGATTGAAACTACCATGGCTTGGTATTATAATTTCTAACAAGCCTTTTATATTTGAATTAAATTTTTCCAGAGAACAACTGTCAGGAAGTTTGTAAATATAAGCCTGTTCAAGGAGAGGTTTAAAATTCACTCTTGATTAAGACGATAAATCTAAGGCCCTCAATATTGCTTTAGGTTTTTTCCTTTTCTGACACTTTTAAAATGTGGTTGACCCTGAATGATACAGGAGAGAATGGCAATAGTGGTTCATTATTTCTCGAGATGGGAGCTGGTGGATAGAACACAGAAGGAGAACATTTTAAGTGGATATCCTTTTATCCTTTTGGATTGTATACAAAGTTCCTATTACTTAGTCTCCAACAATTTACTTTAGGATCATTGGGTTCCTGTCATCAAACTACTGGCTTTATATCCAGGTTCAGGGGTCCCATAGCTAGTGTCTCCATAAAGCCAGACAAAAGTAGCTGCTGAGCTGCTGCCTATTCATGGTGACCCCGTGCATGTTTTGCAGAGAGGAACTCAGTCGGGTTCTCAGGCTATGACCTTCCAGAGACCCACCCCGGGCCTTTCTTCTCCTGTTCCCGGGTGGCTCTGACCCATCACTCCTTCAACTGAATTATTTGTGCCACCTGGGGCTCCGTGGTGTCTCCATGTCTGTTACCATCTGGTTGATTCCAACTCACAGAATCCTTCAGACGATCTTATTCAAGCGAGATGTCTCTTCCTTCAATTACAAGGAAAGGAAAGATTTGCTCATTTCTCATTTTTATGAATTTATGTGTTTTACGACCGTTTCACACATCTAAAAATGAATCTGTTAGAAACATGCAGTCACAACATTGCCTCTAAATTTCTCCTTAAATCCCCCCTCTTTCCCACTTTCCTGGCCTCAGTGAGAACCCAGGAAGAGAGGAGACTGGAAGGAGACAGGGTGCAGACAACTGGGGAAGGGACACGGTGAGTCCCCCAGGTCTCTGACACACGGGGCGAGTGTAGAGCACCCCTCAGAGCTGCCATGTGCCCACAGGAAGAACCCGATTTCTTTCCCTAATCCCATCCTCCGTCCTCCTTCATTCCTGCTTCCGCTTGCTTGGCGACTGACCTTCTGGGAGGAAAGTGCCTCTCATAATGGAATATGAGGGAAAGGTTTTGGGGGGAGACAGAGTGAAGTAGGGAGAGAGCAGAGAGTGTGCGTGCCCTCGTTCTGGAGAAAACAGCCCCACAGCTGGAGCAGGCAGTGGGGAGAGAAGTCCAGAAACAGAGGAGAAAAACAAAAGTCTGACCCCCCAGACCTTGGTTACAAATGGCAGCCTCCACCCTTTGTCTCCCCTCACCCAGTTTGCCTTGAGTTCCCACCCAGAAACCTAGAGAAACGTCCACCAGAAGGCCAAGTGAGCAGCTCCCAGGTCCCTGGGGCAGGGTGGACAAGGGAAGTTGTATGCAAAGAGGAGAAAGAAAGAAGAGGTGGAAAAAACCTAACACCTTCTGTTTGGCAATAGGGAATGTCCCACATTGCCCACCAGGGTGTTCCCGCGTCCTTGATGCCATTTCTTCATGGAGGTGACCACACCTTCTGTGGCTTTCCTGAAAGGGAGGCACCTGGGAATCTAGCCTTGCTGAACGGAGCAGATTCCCTTCTAGTTTGCTCAGAGGCAGGGAGTGTGGGATAAGGACTCCACTGTGGGAGAGAAGCAGCAGATGCTGGCCCTCCCCCTAACCTCTAACTAATAACAGAACACAGGCAAGTCAGGGCTTGACTGCTCGGTTCCTTAGTCACATAAAACGATGGGCCTCTCAGATCTTCCAGACCAGAGTCCACGTCGCCCCAGAAAGCCAGAGGGGTCTCCGGAAGAGCAAGCACGCACCCTGATAGCCCCTAAGTCACTGCCCACACCAATGCCATCCTCTGCTGGAACAGACCGTCCTCCTGGTAGTGCCCCTTTCATTATCGTCCACCGTCTCAGAATGTGTCCACCTCGTGCTGGGTTGGCCGTGCAGATGGATTTCAGTTCAACTTCTAGAACACTCCTTTCTAAGCTGCAGGGACTAGGAAGAGAAGGGCCAATGTCGGTGACTCTTCAATTAGGTGATTGTGTTCGCGTCCCAGAGCCGCTAAGTGTCCGGAGCCATGAGGCCCGGCCATTGCTTGGAATTTATTAGGACTTGCCTGGAGCCGTGAGGCCCGGCCATTACTTGGAATTTATTAGCCTGAGCTCTGGGCATTCTTCTACCCCAGCCTACGTGACAGAGCACTGCAGCTGTAAAGCTTGAGCAAAGAAGGGGTGATGCTCTTTAGATAAACACCCGTGTCCTGCATCCCCATGATTGGGCAAAAGATCGTCTTCCCCTATGCTTGATTTGCATGTACATGCCACTCCTCTGCGTACCTAATTGAAGACTGTAAGCCCTTACTGACTCATGGGCAGGGCACGCTCCCCTGAACTCCCTGATTGGCCTGTTGCCAAGGTAGCCTAATCTGCATGTGCAGCTGAGGCTGCCCCCTTGGCTGGCCCTTATAAGCTGTGACTCTTTGTTCATTAAAACAGGACTTGATCAGGATATTGTCTTGTCCTCATTCTCCGTGCCTCTTGTTACCCCCCCCCCCCCAATTCCCACTCTCTCCCCCAGGACCCACGGTGAACGTCCAGCCGGACGGGACACTAAGACAAGTGACAAAGCTGAGAGTTTAAGTGACATACATTTGTTCCCTCCTGTTTGGAAACTCAAAGTCCACCACCATTTTCAATGAGCCAAACAGCAAGGTGTTATCAAGGCCACACTGTCTGCAGAGGCTGTAGGCGAAGACTCATTTCTCCGCCAACTTCTAATGTGGTGCTTTTTTTTCTCCTTTGCACATTTCACATTTCTTTATTATTTTTTATATTTTTTATTTGGGGCTCATACAACTCTTATCACAATCCATACATAGATCCATTGTATCAAGCACATGTGTACATTTGTTGCCATCATCATTCTCAAAACATTTGCTTTCTGCTTGAGCCCTTGGTATTAGCTCCTCATTTTATCCCCTCCCTTCCTGTTCGCCACTCCCTCATGATTCCTTGATAATTTATAAATTATTATTATTTTGTCATATCTTACACTGTCCGGCATCTCCCTCCACCCTCTTTTCTGTTGTCCATCCCCCAGGGTGGAGTTTAGATGTAGATCCCTATCATCGCTGCCCCCTCCCCCTCCCTCACTCTCCTAGCAGGGGTTTTGCCTTTCCTGGCCCATTTCTCCGACTATAAAGTCAACACTGGGGCATGGTGCTGTTAGGTAGCTTAGCCTAGGGAATTGGGAAGTCCATTTATGCATGCCCAGGAGAGCCAGCAAAGGAAAAAGCTAGATTTTCCCGCCGGTGGGCCTAGATGGGCGTTACACCTGGAGCAGCCCACCTGGGCCAGGTGACTGCAATTCAGCCAATGGGATCAACCTGGGGTCGTTCACCACGACTCCCCTGGGAACCCTTGAAAAGGCAGGGACAGGAAGGGAGAGGGGCTTATCTTGCTTGGTGGTCTGGTCCTCTTCTTGGGAGGAGAGAGATCATTGTGTGACCTGCGGTAGTCTCTGCCAGGCCGCGTGGTCAGAGGAATCCTATGGGTGCCGCGTAAAACCTGATGCTTCTTTTAATTCTTATTAAATTCACTTGGATCAAGAGCCCCGCTTCGGCAGGAAATCTTTCTCGCACGGAGCCAAGGACCGAGGCTGGAATCTAGTCCCAGAGAGAGAGACCTAACAGTGCTTCAGTTGTCACATTCCCTTCTCCTCTTCTTAGTAAAATTGTCTAATAGCTCCCTCGTATAAGGACATCTGTGATTACACTCAGGTCTCCCCTGCGTCATCCAGGATCATCTTCTCACCACAAGACCCTTAACTCGATCACATCTGCAAAGTTCATTTTACCAAGCACGGTAGCAGTCACAGGTTTCAGGGCATGGATGGACACGTTGGGGCCCCTTATTCAGCCGACTCCAGAGATCCACACCTTTTCTCAGGTCTCAGGTTCATCTGACCTCTTCACTCCCTCCCTCAGGATCAGCTGTATATCTTTCTCTACCGACCACAAAATAGCTTCTCCGGCCACCGGAGTTACTTCCTCTTGTCGTTGCCTGTAAAGCCTAAGGCACACCAATGACCACATGGACAGTCTCATGGTGCCTCCATGTCTTGCCGGGTAGAGCTACACTTCACAGGATTTCCAGGATTGGAGACAGACCTGCAGTCTTTTCTTCTCAGGCACCTCTGGGGTCAAACAGCCAACTTTTGGGTTAGTGATTGAATGAGTCATCATTTGTACCTGCAAGGAAAGCCTTATTCTCGGCCCTGATAATATTCTACGACATCATGTGCAATAAAACCTTCTGCGACGATGGAAATGTTCGGGGTCTGCACTGTCCAATATAATAGCCATCAGTCACGGATGGCTATTGAGCACTTGAAATGTCACTCGTGAGACTGAGGAACTTAATACAACTTGAATGAAATCTAAGTGAATTTAAATAGCCACGTGTGGCCAGGAGCTAGCATATTGATCAGATCTGTACTAGGTAAATAAAAGCAGAAGCTAAGGCAGGCAGCTCCTTTGCTGCCGGCCCCTCCACACCTCTGCGGGTATCAAATCTGTCCCCTCCCTCAGGCAAAGCTGCCTTGGATTGACTTTTCTAGCGAAGCAAAACCAGTAACAGGTCCATGGATGAAGGCATTTCAAAAAGTTCATGAACAAATGGAATTCGGAGATAATGGCATTTTTCCATGAACTTTTGGAGGGAGATAAACTGGCCAGCTCTAAGTCTGTGGGTCAGATTTGAGGCTGGAGGCGTCTCCTAACTCAAGCAGTTGCAGGGCTAATGAAGCCAAGATCAGCACATGAGTCAGACAGCAGGCTGCTGGTTGCTGCGGCAAACAAATCCAAGGGTGGCAGGTCAAAAGGAAGGCTGTTGACTCCCGTCTAAAGAAGCAGAGGTCAGAGGATGGCACACCAGAGGCAGGATGGAGCTCCACCAACATTAGGGAGCGCTTTGCCAGGACCTCCGTATATGTTTGGAAGCAGGCCACAGCCCCGAGAAAGCACTATTTCCATTAACTGGCTGCTCATAGCAGATGTCGCCATGGAAGTGATTACCGTCTCTCAGATCTCATTGGGGGAGGGGTGGGTGACGCCATCCTAACTGCAAAACCACCAGGAGGCATGGCCCAGTCTAGTCCACACAAGCCTTAAACCCTCAATATCCTTCTTGAAATATTAAGGGAAGTCATGCATTTGGAGTATTTAGCTGAGTGCACAGAAATAACTAAGTAACTGCTCTTTCCTACTGTTTTTTGAAACTGTTGTCCCTCCTAATAATTTTTTTTTAAGTAAAACCCTTTGTCATTGAGTAAATTCTGGCTCACGAAGCCTCCCTGTGGATCAGAGAGGAACTGCACTCTGTGGGTTTCAAAGGTTGTCATTTCATGACAGTAGATTGCCAGGTTTTTCTTCTGTGGTGACTCTGGGTGGGTTTGAACAGCCAAACTTTGGGTTAGTAGCTAAGTGCAAATTGTTTGTTCCACCCAGGAGTCTATCCATATTAAAGTTGCTGTTATGTTGCATCAAGTCGTTCCCAACTCCTCATGACCCTGACGAGGCTATGAGTCAGCATGGCCTTGTTGACAATGGGTTTGGTTGGTTTAGGCGACTCGACAGGAGCGGATTGCCTGGTCTTCTCCTGTAGAGTGGCTAATGAGTTGGAACCATAGACCCTTCGCCTGAGAAGTTAGCATTGCGCTGGCCCCTATCCGGCAATTCCCTTCGCCCCCAAATACAGAAGAAAACCACAAAGAAACTGTCTGCAATTATTACAAAATTTTATTTGTTTGGTCTTTATGCAAACACATGGAGTCCATCGACAGGACTGAGGTACCTGCAGTAGCAGAGAAAGGGTAGTGATGGACCGTCCCCATGGGGGACAGGTGGGAGTCAGTAACACAGACATAAATAATCACAAATGTCACCAATTAAAATAACACATCAAGATTAAATTAAGAGAACGAATAGGGCATGTTGAGAGGAATCCTGAGTGTGGAGAGGATGTGGCTCACGGAGCAATGCCCAGGCTTGCGTGTCCTTCTTTGGAGACGTGCTGCTCTCGGCGGGCTCAGTTCAGTTCCAGGTCATCCACGTACTCCTGGACCCAGGGGTCACTGGGGTTGGCACAGATTTGCTTGCCCCTTCTGGTTTGGAATCTGGGGACAAAGAAGTGGGTAAGTTAAAATCCCAAGGAACCTCTGAGGACATCTGGGGCTCTTCTCTGCCTGCAGCCTGTGTCTCCCCGATGTGAACACCATCCTTGGTGGCGCACATAAGGCAGCTCTAGTGGATGGAGGTCCTAGGGGTGACACTGAAGTAAGACTCCCCGTAACTTCTCCTCCTTGGACTCAATGATGGTTTAGGGTTGCTTAAACTGGATATCAGTGAGTCTTGCCATTAATATCTCCTACTGACCTGAGCAATGACTTTTCTACACATTTTCCAGCATGACTTTTAAAAATCAGTTCAAACCTCTGTGACCTTTTAAAAACACTTTTTCTAGTTTCCTGACCCGTGGTTAACTTCTCTTCAGGAAGCCCTTCTGCTCCCTTGACTCTTTCCCGCCCCCACGGGACTCAAAAAGCCCCCCCATGTGACCTATGTCAGCACTGCTCCCTGGACAACAGGGCTTCTGCTCAGAGGGCTCACTTCCCTGTTGCTTGGGCCTTTCCGATCCTCCTGCCTCTGCCCTCACCTCCCGGAGATACTTACACCACAGCTGGCTTAGAGCAGAGGCTGCTGGTCTCGTAGTAATCCATCACAAAGTTCCGAGGAAGTTGCCGCAGGGTATAGGAGAAGCAGCAGGCAGTCGGAGGGTCGGAGCCCACTGAGGAGAAAGGGGAGGGAGCCACGCATTTCACGTGAGCTGCTCATTTGTCAACGTTCCTCTGGCGCCACCAGAACCCTAAACACGGTTGGTCTCCTACATGATCTCACGTACCCTGAGTGGGAGTCTTACTGACTAGAGGTTCCCATGGAAGACATCTGAAAGATTGGATTTAGATTGAATCTCAGTGCTAATGTCCAGCTCCCTTTGTTTCACAAATGGGGAGATCTAGATTTGATCAAGTAGCCGATTATTCTGCCTGGCTTTCTTAGTCTCAACGTTTTTTTCTCGAATAAAACAATATGTCCACACCCAGCCACTTGAATGTGACTCAATGTCTACCAGTTAATTTACAGTTAACAGAAGTCTATCTCGAATCCTTCAGTTCCCTTTTGCTCCATCTTCAAGTCCCACTGTTGGATGAAGACCAACCCCGACTAGAGTCGTGGGCTTGGCATAAATCCTGACTCTAGAAATCCTAGGTGGAAGGGAGGACTTACTTGGTGCGCTGAGGACGGGAGAGCAGAAGTCAGCCACCAGCACAAGCAGAGAGAGGACAGCCACGCAGAGCTTCATGGTCTTGGCTGAAGACAGGCTTTCCAGACGCTGAGACTGCAGAATCCAGAAACTTCAGAACTCCGACTGTCCTGTGCTGATACTGAGTTGGGAGCTCCTCTTTATAGGGCCTTGGGGCCTTGGACAGAGGTGGGAGCGCAGGAGGGTGAGTGGAATTTCCAGGGTAGAGATGATGTCATGGTGTCGATAAGGAAACTGAAGCTAGCTGAGAGTGAGGAGTTTCAAACAGCTTCTCTCCCCCCAGAGCTCTGACATCACAGAGGAAAGAGGAGGGAGGTGGAGTGGGGGGAAATTCGCGGTACCCTAGAGGGAAGTGGTGCACCAAAGGCAGTGACCGAGACTGGGGAGAACACGCCCCAGAGGAAGGATGAAATGTTCACACCTTCTAGAGGGGCCTGGTAGAGTCATGCAGCTACCCAATGAGTTTGACTCTTGACTTGCTACCTAGACTCTGGCCGTGGAGTTGCAGCGTCTCTTCACGAAGGTCCCAACAACAATGTTGTCTTTATACTTGTGAAATGATAAACCAAGAATTCAAAGGACGTGTGCTCAGAAGTTCAGCCATATCAATTGTTTCAAGATCAACACCATTTCTGAGTAACTGTAGACGGAGAATGATAACAGTCGCCTCTTGAACACACAACCAAAAAATGCTCACCTCCTCTTGAGAACCTTCTCAGATGTTTTTCCCAACAGAATTGTGTCCCCTCTGTTCTCCTAGAGCCTGAAGCCACTTTCATCACCGCACCCATCACACATATCTTTTATGTGACTGTCTCCCCTGTGGTTTTGCCAATATGGTAGCCAAATCAACTACTGAAATGAGAGCAGACATTCATCGAAGAGCCAAAAACACAATTAGGTTCAGGATGGAGTCTGAGGGCGTTCACCTGTGATCACCACATGCCCCCTTTGCCAACCATCCATCACCACTCTTTGCCAATCAAACCATCCATTGCCACTCAAGGTGGAAATGGACCTTGATCTCCTGTCACCCCTTCTCTCTGACTATGGGAGGGAGGATTGGTGAGGAGGGCAGTGGCTATGACATATTACAAATTGTAGTTTTCTTATTTTGCATAAACATGGGATGGTCAATAAATTCTTATTTAATGACAATCCAGAGGATATAGGTGTAACATGGATGTAGGATGTGAACTCCGTTTAGTAAATGAAGTAAGCATGAATTAGATATTCTGACACTCTATCCATAATGTAAGAGGTGCCCTAGTAGCATAATGGTTTATGTGTTAGACTGCTAACAGCCAGGTCAGCAGTTCAAAATCACCAGCCAACTCTGAGAAAAAAAAGATGAGGCTTTCTATTCCCATAAGGAGTTAAAGTTTCAGAAATCCATAGGGGAAGTTCTACTCAGTTCTATGGGATCACTGTGCATCTGATTCGACTCAATAGGAGTGAGCTTTGTTTTGTTTCTAATCTAAAATGTGATCCCATCAGCCCAGAGGGGATGGCAACTTCTCAACCCAAATTGTGGTCATTTTATGATAAGGTTTCTACTCGAGCAGCATGGGACCAGGCAGTGTTTTGTTCGGTTGTGCATAGGGTCACTATGGGTGGGAACTGACTCCATCACACTTAACACAATAAGAGATGCTACTAAGACTCAATCTTCTTCAGCTCAGGGTGCAGGAATTGATGGTCAGAGCCAACTGTGGCTCCAGGGAGCTCCAGGTACATCCTCAGGGTCACCTCCCTGCTTTTAAAGAGGATGGGTCCCTATTTCCTCTCATTCCTATAATACAGGGACTCCTCACACTTCTGATTGCCACTGGACTTGTCACTCTAGTCGGGGGACTTTCATATTTGTCTCATCATCTTTTCTCCCCGACTCCCCAGGCTGCAGGCAGGACAGACGGCTAAAGCAGTAAAGGGTCTTGTGTTGCAGACATTCTGTTACTTTGTTGTTCTCTCTAGCATAGCCTTGCCTGTGGCCTTATCTGATGCTACTCTGTGTTCACATCGCACAGATGAGGAGAGCACAACCTACAGAGATAGAACAGCCTGACCCAGGTGGTGTAAGATCGGTATCCAGACTCAAGGTCTCCCAATTCCTAGTCCAGAGAGGATCAGTCTCCCTCTACTGGTGTGGCCCTCGGCAGTCACCCATGGAAGAAAGCTCTGAAGGTATGAGACCCTCTGGAGACTTCTAAGCTGCTGAGGGGCATACAACCAAAGCAGTCAATCTACACATCTTGGCCATTCCAAGAAAGACTTGCAATTCAGGAGTTCAAGAGAGAATTGGTTGTTGGGAACCAGAAGCACTAGCCTCTGGGAGATGGAATTCTCTGAACCAAAGCATTCTCTTGGGAGCAAATGTTGAGACTGGAAATGCAAGGTGAGCTGGGACGCATGGCCCCTGGTGTCAGGCTAATAAATTAAGAGGCGAATTCTATAGCTTTTCCACTATGGCAGCAAAATCAGTTGGTGAAATGAAAGTAGAAGTTGGCTGAAGAAAAAAAGAAAAAGCAGACGTAGGGTTCAGGATGGAGTCTGAGGGCATTCACCTGTGACAACAACATCGCCCTCTCTCCGCCAGGCAGCCCTGCTCTTGTTAAGGTGGGCGCTTAGTGCGGTCCCTGTATCTGCCTTCTCTTTAGCTGGGGGTGCAGGGGGGGGGGAGTGATGTCAGGGGAACAAAACCACAACCTCACAGTATTGGGCAAGTTCCTTTTCCTTATGAAGCATATTCCTCCTTCCAAACAGTACTTTTAGACCTATCACTAGCCTCTTTCCATATAGGTCACAAGGAAAAGGGGGGAAAAACATCATTTTATCGAAGCTTTCTTGAGAACCTACTCTGTGACAGGTGCTCTAGATCAGTGCTTCTCAACCTTCCTCACGCCGCAACTATTTCAGACAGTTCCTCATGTGGTGGTGACCCCCCCCCCCCAGCCATCAAATTATCTTCGTTGCTAGTTCATCACTGTCATTTTGCTACTGTGATGAATCAGGCGACCCCTGAGAAAGGGTCATTCAACCCCCAAAAGGGTTGCGACCCACAGGGTGAGAACCGCTGCTCTAGAAGGTGGTGGTGGAGTGAGGTGTTGAAGGAGGCTTCCCAAACTATGTTGTTTTCCTTTTAGTCTAGAGAAGATGCACATATTCATTGTAGAAAATGTAACCCAAACCCACAGCCCTTGAGTCAGACTCATATCGAACCTATATAGGACTTGTGGGATTGAAAATATTTATGAGAGTAGAAAACCTTTACTTTCTCCGGTGGAGTGGCTGGTAAGTTTGAACCACTGGCCTTGGGGTTAGCAGCCCAATACTTAGCCCACCGCACCATCGGAGCTCCTTAGGAAATATAGAAAGGTATAAACCCAAAACGAAGATTTCCGTATCTTTCTGTATGAGACTGTCTACTCCTGTAAAGCATTACGGTCTTGGAAACCCACGGGGACAGTTCAACCTTGCCCTGTAGGGTCACTATGAATCAGAACTGACTTGATGGCAGTGAGTTTAAGGTTTTTAACATTGTTATTTAATATTTTTTCTTGAAAATGTTTCTCTCATCAAACACTCAAAAACATTTTTAAATAGTATCAATTAACACATGCATGGTAGGTCATCGCATGGATATACCAAAGATGTACTTAACAAACCTGCTATGGAGGTTAGTACATTCAGGTTGTTCTGAATTGCGTCCGTTTTAAGTCGGCCTGGGACGTGAAGGATGGTTAGCCTGGCACAGTGAGCATGCAGGGTTAGTCGGGCAAAGAACAGGGAGCTGGCCACTGCGGACCCCACAAGTAGTGCAGGAGGGCCAGGTCTTTGTTTCCAAGAAGCCTGACCAGAGGAAGAGACCCAGCCCACGGAGGTAAGCAGAGGACAGGCCACCTGGGAGAAGCTTCCATTTCATGCTGAAAGCTTGAGAGGTTAAAGCCGAGAGCGATAGCCTGGCTTGGAGCTCTAACAAAATGCCCTGCTGTGCTGTGTGAGGGCGAGATGGAAGACAGAGAAAACTCGAAGGGGAAACATTTGGTGGGCTGTTCCTGCAGTCGCCATGGTGAAAAGTGATCAGGGGCTGTGGGAATGAGTGCGGAGGCTAGAGACACTAAAAGGATATTTTCCAAATAGAATAGAGTCAATGAGCGTCTGAATGACTGTAGTAAAGGGCGGGGGAGGAGTCACCAGTGTGTGGAACCTTGGGAGGAAGAAATGCTGTTGGCTGAGCAGAGGAGACTAGATGAGGAGCGATGATGTGGGGAAATTACTGATCCAACACCGAGACATACGCACACGGACTGACAAGCACTCGCTGCGGCAACAAGACACGATCGCTCCAGGGAGCTCTCGTGCACTAGGAAAGTGACCCCAGCATGCTGTCTCCAATTACATGAACGAGGGGGACAAACCTGGTGCAGCCTGACTGTGCGGATCATACCTAAACAAAGGAGGTCGAATGGCAAGGCCCCTGTGGGTTTCTCAGACTGTAGCTCTTTCCGGGCAGGAGGTCTTTCTTTCTCCTGTGGAGTAGCTGGTCCTTAGCAGCCCAGCACGAACTCCACTAAGCCCCCAGGGGTAGGAAACCCTATGGAGCAGTTCTGCTTGGCCATATAGGGTCAGAATACGTCACCAGCAGCTTGGCAGCACACAACCAAGAAGATAGAATCTGATACATAGATGCATTCAATAATCTTTAATAACTAGAATGTGATTTTTAAAATTAGGGACTATGTCGAGTTACAATCACCATGTGCTAGGTGGTGGGAGTTTTTATTTTAACTTTTTATAGTGAATTACGGTAGGTAAAGATTTACAGAGCCGATCCGTGCACACACACTGTGTTTCACCTTGGTGATGGCGACCCTCGCCGTGGAACCTCAGGTAGCCCACTTGCCCCCGTGTGTCGGGTTTCTATTTCGCTTTATTTCCTCTCCCTTATGAAGTTTGACCCTGGGCACATACTGCCCTTTGGATCTCCCATAGTTGGCTCTGCTAAGGTGTTTGGACCTCCTACTGCTTTTGTTCCCCTGATATCCCTCAGTCTAGCTGAGAATTGAGCCCTGGCGACAAGTTCTTTCCAGACTGGAAGGATGAGCAAGGGTCATTGTCTCAAAGGTTCCACCGGATTCTATCAGACTCATAAGTCTAGTCCTTTGGATGATTTTGACTAGTTAGTACCACCTTCTCCTTCCTCTCTAGCCAAGCCTTCTCACGTGATCCCTTTCAGGGCAGCTGGTGGCCGGAACTGGGCACCATCCACTTCTTTTGGTCTCAGGGCGGAGATGGATGGCCACATGGCTCTTGGCTCATTGGACTGATTGGTCCCATACGTCCTTCAATTTTCATCAGCCTTCTTTTCTCCAGATAGAGATCAATTATTGCCCTTCAGATGGCTGCCCAGGAACTCATAAGACCGCAGTCACTCCTCACCAAACTGGGATGTAGACTTTGTCTTTGTGCACTGCGCTGTGTTAAATGAACTTTGCCCCCTTGGGAGGTTATATGTCAACAGAATATGGCTGGATTTTTATTAGAAAAATTACATCAACAAATAGGTACAACACCATGCGGCAAATGCTGCAATCTTGGATTCATTCTTTTTAAAGTCGTTGATTCAGCATTTTTCATTTCCTCCTTCTCACCCTCCCTCCAGATTCGTGTAAACTAGCTTTCCGAAACTGAATCACAGCAAGAAGGGGGCTCCCCCAAAAGAGAGGGAATGCCAGTCTTGTCTCAATCAAGAGCTGGGGCAGAGAGGGTGGGGTGAGGAGGCGCGTTGTCTATGATCTAGACTTTCCATTAAAACATGTGACAGAGACCCCCCCTGTCTTTGAAACTGGCAGTGAGGAGGGAAGAAACGTGGGTGCTGAAGACCAGTGACACGTGCCTTTGTCCCTCAACTTCTCTTTGCTTTGCCTGCCTTACCACCAGCCTCCGTGGTCTCAGCGAAGGGGGAGAAGCAGAGTCCTCATGGGTTTCTCTACAGAGAGGAAGCACAACATTTCTCGAATAAAAACGTCTTGCTTTTCTCTAATTCCCCTCACGGTTCTCCACTGCCTGACATGTCAACGCCAATCCCTGTCGGGGGAATTTAGGATCCTTTCTGGTTTGCTTCCAGTTTAACTTCAGCATCCACATTGCCCCTGACTACTCCCTCGACAGCTACAGCAAACGCGTCTCTCCCTCTGAGCCTGCACTGGACTCAGTAAGACCTCCTTAACATTTTGAGAAGCAAATGTGTAAGTGTGATGACTAAGGTGAACATGGTCCAAGTCATTGTGGTTTCTCCGTCTCATATGCATACAAAAGCTGGACAAAGAAGAAGGGAAGAAACCGATGCTTATACTGTGGTGTTGGCCGAAACTATGGACTACACAGTGGACTGCCAACAGAATGAACACACTTACATTCAATGGACATACCACCAGGAAGGACCAGCTCCTACAAAAGGGCACCACGACCCGTAAAGGAGGAGGTCAGGTCAAGCGAGGGAGAACCTCAATGAGATGGTCAGACACAAGAGTGACAGGAATGAGATCAAGCATACCAACGATGACAGAGATAGCGCAGGACTGTGCAATGCTTTGTTCCCTAATAGATAACGGAGCCACGAGTTGAGCTTCCTGGCCAGCAACTAGACATATTCTAGTAGGGAACCTGTCCCTGCTAGACTGGAGACATCGAGAGGGCAACGGTCATGTAAACACACACACACACACACTCACACACACAGCTCTACATCATTTTAAGTGAGATATATGGTAGTAAAAAAATAATAAAGGATGTGTACGAGATTCAAATAAGGAAGAAGAGCCTTTTATATCTCTGAATTTAGGAATTGAAACGGGGCGGAGGAAACCTGCTCCAAGTTTGGCATTATTTATGTAAAAGCTACTTACCAGATCCGTAAAATTATTCAGAGGAATCGGATATCAAGATTTCATTTCAGCAAAGACTACTGGACAGAAACTTTATTATCATGCATTTCTTTCCAATTAAAGGTGAGTCGCTGACAGCAAAACCCGCTTTTCAACTGGTGGTGCTGTCAATAGTTTGAGATACAGTTGTTCATCAGTGTGAGGGTTGGTGGGAAGGCCACATGGCCAGGCCACCACACTGTCCCTGAACAAAGTGTGAACAATTCAGGACAAGAGAAAAGCATGGAAAGGAATCACTCCTAGATCCACCAAATGAACGTAATCATGATAATTGTGTTAAATCATTTGTTTCTGATTATCTTTACTTAGTCTATGGCTTGTGCTTTCATAAAAACTGTATTATACAATATGTGTGTGTGTGTGTGTGAGGGTACTTGGAAAAGTTCATAGAAAAATTCCATTCTAAAGTCAAAGGAAATAGAGGAAAGAGTTAGGAGGCAAAGGGCATTTATAGAGGTCTAAATAAAGGCATGTACAATATGTAAATATATTTATATATTAGGATGGGGAAATAGATCCATGGGCATATATTTATAGGTTTAGTATTAAGGTAGCAGAAGGACATTTGGCCTTCACTCAAGTACTCCCTCAATGCAAGAATACTTTGTTCTATTAAATTGGCATTCTACGATGCTCACTTTCCCAACACAATCGCTGAAGACAAAGTGGGTGAATAAGCAAATGTGGTGAAGAAAGCCAATGGTGGCCGGCTATCAAAAGATATAGCATCTGGGGTCTTAAAGGCTTGAAGGTAAACAAGCAGCCATCTAGTTTAGAAGCAACAAAGCCCACATGGAAGAAGCACACCAGCCTGTGGGATCACGAGGTGTCAAAGGGATCAGGTATCAGGCATCAAAGAACAAAAAAATCATATACTTGTGAATGAGGGGGAGTGCAGAATGGAGACCCAAAGCCCATTTGTAGATCACTGGACATCTCCTTACAGAAGGGTCTGGGGGAAGAGACGAGCCAGTCAGGGTGCGATGTAGCAACAATGAAACATACAACTTTCTTCTAGTTCCTAAATGTTTCCTCCCCTCCCTCCCACTATCATGATCCCATTTCTACCTTACAAATCTGGCAAGACCAGAGGGTGTACACTGGTACAGACAGGAACTGGAAACACAGAGAATCCACAGCGGAGGATCCCTTCAGGATCAGTGGTGTGAGTGCCAATATTGGGAGGGTGAAGGGAGAGTGGGTTGAAAAGGAGGAATCAATTACAAGGATCTACATATAACCTCCTCCCTGGGGGACGGACAACAGAAAGGTGGGTGAAGGGAGACGTTGGACAGGGCGAGATATGACAAAATAATAATTTATAAGTTATCAAGGGTTCATGAGAGAGCGGGGAGTGGGGAGTGAGGGGGGAAAATGAGGAGCTGATGCCAGGGGCTTAGGTGGAGAGCAAATGTTTTGAGAATGATGAGGGCAATGAATGTATAAGTGTGCTTTACACAACTGATGTATGTATGGATTGTGATAGAGTTGTATGAGCCCCTAATAAAACGATTTAAAAAAAGAAATTTCATTCTATTTTTCAGCAAACTTTTGGAAGTCCCCTCATCTGTATATAATCCACTGCCATCAAGTACATTCCAATTCACAGCAATCCTATAGGACAGAGTTGCACTGGTCCTTAAAGGTTTCCAGGACTCTAAATCTTTATGGAAGTAGACAAACTCACCTTTCCCCCAGTGGAGCAGGCTGATGGATTTAAACTGCTGACTTGGTGTTTAGCAGCCTCACAAATAACCCAGTGCATCACCAGTGTGTGTGTGTGTGTGTGTGTGTGTGTGTGTGTATGTGTGTGTGTGTGTGTGTGTAGAATAGTCAATAGTCCCTGGATGACGCTTAGCTTCTAACCAAAAGGTTGAAAATTTGAATCCCCCAGAGGCGCCTTGGAAGGAAGGCCAAGCAATCTACTGTGAAAAATCAATCCTGGACCACAGGTCCCCTCTGGCCCAACTCATTGGCAACTTGAGCATATGTATGTGCATGTACACATATGCATTTGTAGAATCCTCCCTCTTGTGTAATTTGTTCAATTTTCCATCTTTACAAAAATAATTGATGGTAGGAGTATACTTATGCCATTTTACTTTATGAATGTTAAGGACTTAAATAGAAACAATCCAGTAGGTATACGATAATCGGCCTTAAGATTCCTTGATGGAGGACAATGGAAGTTTCCATGTTTTAGAGTAGTAAGTGAGGCTGGGTCAAATGTCTTGGTGTTGGCAACCTACCATCAAATGTGGGCTTGTTTCCTTAGAACTTTTTCCTAGAAATTTTCTTCTAGGTTAGTGGGTATACATATTTTTAGCCTCTTGACATATACAAACACCCACATCTAATAACATCTTTGTGACCCTCAGCTAAGGCTCCACCCAGGGCCTCTAGTTACCCAGTGACTGATGAAGGGGGGAAAGACTGACTCATGACTTCACACTTCCTCGTCCTCTGCCTGGGGATTCCTTCCCGTGCCTTCCATCTAGGGAGGCTTCTTATGCCAGGCCTCACTGCCCCGTTCACGTGGCTAGTGCTTTTGGGAAAGCACAGACATTTCTGCGTGGCGACAGGAAAGGGACTAAAGAGTCCCTCTACAGATCCATGCCTATGAGAAAGGCCCTGCGGAGAATACTCCTAGGCTAACACACACCTCTCTCAAGAGGGATAGCATTTCCCCACAAGAAGTCAGAACCAGTCATGAGCGGAAGGCTGAGGCGCATAGCTCACACATGCTATTCTTGGATATCCTGAGCCCCTGTGGTCAACGGGCGCCCTGCCTTGCGCTACACTCAGAGTGACAACACCACGATGCTTAAAAATTTCCTCTTTCGCCCCCGATTTCCATTTCCCCATTAGCCAGGACTGCCTATAAAGAGGAGAAGAGATGACTCCCGTCTCCAGAGGAGCAAGGGGCAGTGAGCATCCAGTCCCAACAGCGCTGTACTGACACGCCAATCACACGCCTCTATCTGCTCAGCACCATGAAGGTCCCTGTGGTTGCCCTTGCCAGCCTCCTTTGCCTGGCGACCCTCTGTGCCCAGGTCTTCTCAGCACCAGGTGAGTCTCTGGGTGTGATTGTCCCTTCTCCTTGGCCATGATTGGACCCCGTTGATCTGCCTGAGAGTCCCAAGAGAAAAGAGAGAACTCTGGACAGGGTTATAAAACACCTCAGCCCGTCTGCTCAGGATTCCATGTTCATCGTCATCATTGGGCCTCAGCTACCATGAGCATCATGGCGGGGTAGGGAAATGACCATCTCGTTTTGCAGAAAGCAAAATGGCGGCCTAAATGAATGCGTTCCTGGGGGGTTACTACCTTGTGTTGTCATCCGTCCACGAAGTCACCATCGATTACCTCGAGCCTGCCCCTGAGACGCTTATGAGAGATGCCCAAGGTTTCTCTTTGCCTGGGGTATGATCTCTCCACCCTGATGCGATGCCCTTGGAGGGAGACGAGCTAAGAGAATAGTCTATTTGGATACTGGATCCCATAAAAAAGTCAAAATAAAGTCAGTACGTTTTGTTTTGTTTTTTAAGAGTCAAGATGGCAATTCAAAGAGAAAGTAGAATACGACAGAAACAAAGAAAGAGGCAGAAAAATGTGTCAGGCCAAAAGGCCCAAATGCCTTCCCCTGGCCTTGACCTCCAACCTTGACCCTTGAGTGAAATTGTCTTCCTCGGAGCGTCCTCTGAGGGGGTCCAGAGAGCTGCCTTGCCTTTTCTTCTGAATCGTGACTCTGATTCCTTCCGTCCCTTCCTCCACAGCTGGTGCCGACACCCCGAGTGCCTGCTGCTTCGCCTATGCTAGTCGGAAGATTCAGCGCAAATTTGTGGTCGACTATTACGAGACCAACAGTCTGTGCTCCGAGCCGGGCATCATGTAAGTACCAGTCTTCCTGCCCACTTCTGGGGGAACAAGGGAGGCACTGGGCGGGGAGCCTCCCCAAGGGCACACACAGGCCAGTGCAGCCCTCTGACAAGGCCCCATCCTCTGGGGACCTAGTAAAGACGCTCCACACAGAAGCCTCTGTTGTGAGCTCTGGCCTGGTAGGGGCTTCCAGAGTGGGCCGGGCTTTCCCATCGAGACAGGAAAATGGAAAGAAAGTGGTGAGAGCCTCTCAAGGGGACCCCCATGAGTCAGGAAGTGAAGCTTCGAGACTGAACTGGGCAGCTGGTCCCTGGGAAAGAGAGCAGGCCCTGAGCTTCACAAGGAAGGACTAGGGAGCCACAGTGCACCCAAGATTCTCCTGCGGGTCCCTCCGTGTTGAACCTCTGTCTCCCCTTCACAGCTTCATAACCAAAAAGAACCGGCAAGTCTGTGCCAACCCCAGCGAGGCCTGGGTCCAGGAGTATGTCACCAGCCTGGAGCTGAATGCCTGAGTGACTTACTTCAAAGCTGCAAAGAATCCAGTGACCTCCCAAAACCTCAGAAACATCCTGGAGCCTCCACAGCTACCTCTCCTAGGCCTGGTTGCCAAGCAACCAGTCTGTGATGCTTCTTCACGGCTAATTTATTTGTACTATTTAATTTTTTAATTTATTTTCACTGTTGTTGGCTTGGTTTGTTTTTGTTTTTCATTATTTCATTTTTTATTTATTTTCCCTGAGGAACTGTGTCTGTGACTTGTTAGCTCTGCGAGAATCCCAGGTGCCCTTTCCAGCACCTCCGCCCTCCCCTTTCATACTGTGATGACTAAGAGCGAGTGACTGCTGCAGGCAGGTGTGTGTCAAAGCCACCAGACTGACAGACAACCGCTGATGTGCCAAACAATAAAGATGCCCCCTTTTAAAAAGATGAAACCCAGCACTGAGTTTTGTTTTGTTCTTCTGGCGAAACAAGATCATGCGTTGAGGGGAACGGTGGGAAACGAATCGGAAGATGGGGAATGCAGGGGACAGTTGGGAGAAGAGAGAAGGGGGCTACCACAGATACGTCCGCTTTGCACGACATGCTCATTCCAGAACATTGAGAGAGATATCATTTTATAAAGCAAATGCTAACTGGCATGCTCTGGGAAAATTCACGACTGGCTGGCTATCAAGAACAGTCGTCCACATTGGATTTTTATGATAAATGGAGCTTTCTGAATAATACATTGCTGACATTTTTAATTTTTATCCTAGACAATGCTTTATAGGCATTGTCCCTTTAATCCTCACAATGCAATAACACACACAGCATTTTTTAAAAGGCTTAAAAAAATTTTTTAAACCAACTGCCAGTGAGTCGATTCTGATGCGTATCGACCAGATAAGGCAGCATAGAATCTGCGTCCCAGGCAAGTGCTTGGCTACGAAGATGTGAGAGGCGGGAGGATTTAACACAGAGGAACCCAGGAGTGAAATCTTGGTTGCGCTGGGTGCCTTCATCCTGATCTGGCTTGGGGAGTTCAGGGCCTGCCCACTGTCTCAGGCATCATCTCCCTCTTTTAGTCCAGCAGCTCGTCGTGCTGACTCTGGGGAGTCCCCTCAGGAGTCAGAGACATTCTCACAGAAACCGGCGGGCAGGTTTGGGCTGCGCGGAGCTGCTGCTGTGTTCAAACTGCTAGTCTTGTGAGTGGCAACCTGTGCTTCCCCAGGGTGCCTTCAGGTTAAAGGTGTTACCCACCTCCCTACCGTCCCAATGGCCAGGGTCGAACCACCCTTGAGAGTTTCTGAGATTGCCACTCTTCAGAGGAGTAGAAAGCCCCATCTTTCTCCCAAGGAGCAGAAGGTGGTCATTTCGAGCTGCTGACTGCAGTCAGGAGCCCAGCGTGTACTCATGATGCCACTAGGCTCTCCTAGAGGTATTACACCTGCTGCTCCCACACCCCACCCCATCTACTGCCATGAATCAATGACAACTCACAGCCACCATCAGGCGGAGTAGAACTTCCCCATAGCGTTCCCTAGGCTGTCGATCTTGATGGGAACAGACTGCCACCTTTTGCTTCCCCCACCCCCCCCCCACCCTACGAGTGGGTTTAGTCTGAAGATCTTTTAATTAGCAACTGGATGCTTAACCCCTGCATCACCAGGCTCCTTAAAGGGACTGCGGTGCTTTGACTAGCCCATTGGACAGAAGAATTAAGCAGAGCTCAGAAAGGTTAAGTGATTTGGCCCAGATGACGAGGAAATAGAGCGAGTCAATGCCAACGCCACAGACTTGAACCCCGGGTAGGACCTTAACCACGGGCCCCGCCACCTGGGAGTATAGGGAAGGGGCAGGACATAGAGCACTTTAGTCTGAGACTGGGCCCAGAGCCTGAGTCTGTTGCTGGTAGTTCCTAACTTGCCTCCGTGGGAATGTCCTCCCTGGGCACATCTGGGCTGCGCAGGAAGGAGGATCCTTTCCTGGGAGCCACCTACTTCCTGTCAGTGCGAGTTCAGAGCCTGAGGTTTGCCCCAGGTATTGAGCATTGACCCAGGTCTTGCGATTGCTTGAGCAACAGAACTCCCCTCTGACGACCACAAGTTTCGACTGATTTGCAAGATCACGAGAAGCTGAACTTCCCAAGCTGTACATTAGGAATTTAAACTACGGTTGGGAATGTGCTGCTGGGCAGGCAGTGCAGTGGTTCCCATACCCGGCCCACAACCAAAAGGCTGGTGGTTCGGTCCACCTAGGGTGGCTTGGAAGAAAGGCCTGTAAGAGACTTAGAAAAACAAAACTAGGATGTCATTTCAGCTGCAATTCCCCTTCCATCCCCTCCTCGGGAAAACTGATTCTCCTTACTTGATGTGAGCAGTCTAGTTCTTGGTAAAGAGGCCTTGGCCAATTATCAGCACCCCTGCCCCAGAGGTTACAGTTATATCAGCAGGGGACAAGATGGAAGCAGAGAGGCTGTGGCAGCTACAGGTTTGGGTTTTTTTAAATCATTTTATTGGGGGCTTGTACAACTCTTTTCAATATCCATCCATCCATCCATGTGTGAGGCACATTTGTACATTTGTTGCCATCATCATTTTCGAAACATTTTCTTTCTACTTGAGTCCTTGGTATCAGTTCCCCATTCCTCCTCTCCCCCACCACCTCCCTCATGAACCCTTGATAACTTATAAATTATTATTTTTCCATGACTTACACTGATCTATGTCTCCCTTAACCCACTTATCTGTTGTCCATCCCCCTGGAAGGGGTTTATACGTAGATCCTTGTGATCAGTTCCCCCTTTCTTCCTCCACCTTACCCTTACACTTCATGGTATCGCTATGCTCAATATTGGTCCTGAGGGGTTATCTGTCCTGGATTCCCTGTGTTTCCAGCTCTGATCTGTACCAGTGTACATGTTCTCGTCTAGCTGGCTTTGTAAGGCAGACTTGGGGTCATCATAGTTGGGGGCAGGGAAGCATTAAAGAACCAGAGGAAAGTTTTATGTTTCATCGGGGCTGTACAACTCATCTCTTCCTTGTGACCCTTCTGTAACGGGATGTCCGATTGTCTACAGATGGGTTTAGGGTCTCCACTCCTCACTCCTCCACATTCACAATGATATGATATTTTGTTCTAGGTCTTTGATGCCTGATACCTGGTCCTGTTGACACCTCATGACCACACAGGCTGGTGGGTTTCTCCGTGTGGGTTTTGTTGCTTCTCAACTAGATGACTTTTGTTTATCTTCAAACCTTTAAGACCCCAGACACTATATCTTTTGATAGCCGGGAACCATCAGTTTTCTTCATCTCATTTGCTTATGCACCTACTTTGTCTTCAGCGATCGTGTCAGGAAGGTAAGCATCGTGGAATGCCAGGTTAATAGAACAAAGTGTTCTTGTGTTGAGGGAGTACTTGAGTAGAGGCCCAATGTCTGTCTGCTACCTTAATATTAAACCTATAAATATATGTATATAGAGCTATTTCCCTATCATTATATATATTTACACATCTACATGCCTGTATTTAGACCTCTATAAATGCCCTCTGCCGCCTAGTTGGCAGCTACAGTTTTGGAGTCTGTGATTATTCATTCGCTCACTGACAATGAGTTGATTCTGAGTCATAGAGGCTTTATTGCCAAGACTAAATCTTTATAGTATAGAAATCCTCATCTTTCTCCCACGGAGTTGCTGGTAGTTTCAAAATGTTGACCTTAAGGTTAGCAGCCCAATGTGTAACCCACCATGCCTGGGAAGAACATATTCACAACCATTCCATGAAGAAAGATGAGGCTGTCTGCACCCATATAGATTTGCAAACCCTTGACAACCCCATTCAGCAGTGTTTCCCAAAGTAGGTGGTACTGCCCCCTATAGATACCCATACCTTATCCTGGATTATGGGCTATCATACATTTTTTTTAATTGTCAGGGGTGCTGAATTATTTTATTTCTGAAAAGGAAGTGGTGAGCCAAATAAGTTTGGGAACCTCTGCTATATATGGGTGCTATGAGTCAGGATTAATTTTACAGCAGTGGGTTTGTTTTCTGGTTTGGTTCCATTTAACAAAGAGCCTCGGTGACTGCTAACTAAAAGGTGAAGCGTCCAAATCATGAACTCCGTAGGAGAAAAGGCCTGGCAATCTGTAGTAATTACAATCAAGGAAATCCTCTGGGACAGGTCTACTCTATCTGTCTACCGCTATGATCTGGAATTGACTTAGCAGAAAACAACAACCACTTACCAAGAGAACCTCGGTGGCACAAGTCCTGGCATACTAGTGAAGGGCTGGTGGCTTGAACCCACCCAGAGGGTCCTCAGAAGACTTGGGGTCTCCATCAGCAAGACTCGTAGGCAGCTAACATCACCATTTTTCCTACCCTACATTTTCAGTTCAGCTAATTGCACACTTCAGGGTCTGCTACTTTCAACAGATCTCTGGTGGCTCTGTGGGCTAGGCACTGGGCTGCTAACCACAAGGCTGGAAGTTCATGCCCACCAGTCTGCTCCTGTAAAGATTTACAGTGAAACCCTACATAGGGTCGCTATGGGCCACAATGTATATGCAGTTGCTAGTGAGTCACAATGGGCTCGATAGCAGCGGCAGCAGGTTTGGTTTGGTTTCATATCTCTGTATCTCCCCGGGTGGTGGCAGTTTGAAGGAGGAAACAAAACAGCACCACGGAACTTAACGAAGCTTGATTAAGTCAACAAGGCTGTGGCTTCAAGACAGAAGGGGACAACAGGGGCCCTGACTTCAGGGAGGCAGGGTGCAGCAGCCCTATGAGAGTAATTCATTACGTTTTCTCTAGCTGCAGAGGGTTCCGGCATGATTGCCCGTAGCTGCCACTGCTGTGTGCCTCCGTGTGCACGTCCCTCCGGAAAACAGAGCCTGTGTCCCTCTGGTTCTTTTGGATCTGACTCACCCCCGTTCAGGATACCATTCCTCACCAACCCACCAGGGGTGGGTTTCCCTGGTTGATTTAAATGAATCAAGCCTCATGCCTGGATCTGTGAGTTGGATCCTTTACATATAAATTTGAATTCTGAGAAGCATAGTTTCCCCAAGGAAAGCAGGTGTTTCAATATCAGGATATATTTCCTCTAGATGATTCTAGGCAGGAAAAATATTTTTTTAACTAGACCATATTTGTCATTTTCCTATTGACTGGAAGGTTGAGCATTCGAATCCATCCAGCGATGCCATGTCGCCATTGGACATCCTGTGGAGCTCAGTCTCCTCTGGAACCCGCAGGGTTGTCATGAGTCTCAATCAGCGGTGACATCGCATTAAACCCTTGTATGGGATGAGCAATTCTTTTTCCTAGAAATTATTAGTTGTTCCTTTTTAAAAAGATGCTGACGTGTTTATTTCCTGTTGCTCTATAAATGACTATTGCCCTAATCTGTGACAAAGGAGACATTAAATTCCTCACGATGGAAAGGTAACCACCAGAAAAGGTGCTACCCAGCTACTCCAAGACATCGAGAAGGTGTCAGAGCTGGCCCTACCACAATCACCTCCCACCTCCTTTATAAAAGCACACGACTGGGAAGGGAAAGACAAGGAAACTCTCACAATAATGATTCATCAGCTGAGACTGTCTGTATTGGGGAAAAGAAGGGAGTCCTTTAGCATGAAGGTCAGCAGTTCAAACCCACCAGCTTCTCCATGGCAGCAAGAGGAAGCTATCTGCTCCCATAGAGATTTACAACCGAGGAAACCTAAATTGGATTGTTCTGAGCCAGAAGTGACTTTATAGTAGTGGATTTAGGATTTTTTTTGGGGGGGGGCAGGTTATTATACGATATTAGCCATACTCCTAGTTTCTGGGGTAAATCCAAACGAGAATAAGCCAATTTGCATCTCGAGTTAAAAAAATATTATTATAACATAAGTACTTCCCAAATCATTTTATCATTTAAAAAGTCTGGCAAGTGAACACATCATAATTTTCTTATCTATTCCCCTACTGTAAGGCTGTCAGGTAAGCTTTGAACTGCAAATCCCAAGATCAGTGGTTCAAACCCAGCAGTTTCTTCATGAGAGAAAGATGAGGCGATCTTTTGTGTAGCTACAGATCTCTGTGTATCTTCAGTCTCAGAAACCCTATGAAGGGTCACTCTAGGTCAGAAGAAAATCAGTGGTCTTGCATTTGTGATTGTTTGTTTGTTTTATTTTAGTCACAAATTGCTATACATATGAGGACCAAATGTTCCCATGTATTTTTTGTGAAAATTTACATAAGAATTGTTTCCTAGACTTGGGTTTTCTTGGTCAACGAATAAAAAGTCAGAGCCACCTCTGTAATCTTTCAAAGACCTTGAACCTTATTAACTCAAAGACTGAACAACTCTATGCCCTTTGCTTAGTGCACGTTGGAGGCCCTGAAGGAATCGCTCATGAGCACTTGTCTCAAAGGCTGGCTCGACTCTCCTCACTCTTGTAACTCAGGCTTTGCCGATACCTCTCTGTCCAGCTGGTGTAGTTCAAGTTGGGTCTTGTTGCTCAAGACTCGTGGCCTCATCACACAAGTCACATCGATGCCGTTAGAACAGGTGTTGAATAACCTCAGAAGTTTCTGCTTTACCAGGGGGAAACGATGACTACGGAGGGGTTACAGAGGCGGAACCAGCTAAGTGTGGTCCCAGGGTGACACCATCTCACCTCCTCTCACTGTGGAAACCACTTCCCTATAAACAGCCCCAATTAAGTGAGAAGCTGAACTACTCTTGCAAAAAAACCACTTTGAACCCTGTGGTTGCCCAAGACCCTCTTTGTATGTACAAATTAACAGGGCATAGATGCGCTTGAAACTTCCTCTCTTGTCACCCCTAATTGCTACTTCCCTGCTGTCCAGGGCAGGAGCTCTGCTGATGCTGTGGGCAATCACCAAAGGTCGGCAGTTAGAACCTCCCAGCCACTCTGCCAGAGAAAATGAGGCAGTCTTCTTCCATAAAGATTTACAGCCTTGGAAACCTGATGGGGCAGTTCTACTTCGTCTGACAGGGTCACTCTGCTTCCGAATCCACTCAACAGCAGTGAACTATGTCCAGGGGTTCCCCGTGAAGAGAAAGGACACGGTTGGGAACCTAGAAGGCATTGGGCACCAGCAAGGCCCAGCTCAGATCTGCTCTGCCCACATCCTTCAGCCCTCACCCCAGGCCCTCTCTTCCCAGACCTCTTCTCACAAGTCTGTCCTCCCTCCTGCTCTTTGCTCTGTTCCCCGACTCTGGCTGGATGAGGCAACATCACCAGTGGTCCTGTGGACGCCAACCCAAACCTACTACCATCAAGGCAACTCTGAGTCTTGGTGAGCTCACGTGTTTCAGAGCAGAACCAAGTCCCATGGGGCTTTCTTGACTGTGATTCTTAAGAAAGCAGACAAAGAGATCTTTCTTCCTTTGGTCCGATCACATGGCAGGGCACAGGAAATGGTGTTTCCCCAGCAGCATGGGACCTATAGGAAACCAGGAAGTGCCTCAGGGAACAGGGAAATGGAAGGGTGTGATAGTAGGGGGAGGCTGTCTTCAGAGTCTCCTTAAGTCTTTGAGGAAAGGTCTGAGGATCTGAGGTTGGGAGAATATTTCTGAAAGGATGAACAGACCCTAAACTTCCCAAAGTAGAGAGAGGATGATGGATGGCCAGCAAGGGACTAGAAATTCCCCTGTTGGTTTTTTTTAATTCAATTTGTAAACACAACTTTTCTCCTGAATTTACAAAGCAAAAGGTCCAGCAGGTCTGGGTCCACTGAGTCCTGGTCCAGGTGTATATCACTTACCTCAGTGGAAAATCTAGAAGCAACAAGAAAGCAGTTACTGGGGAGCGACAAAGCCCACATGGAAGAAACACACGAACCTGCGTGATCATGAGGTGTCGATGGGAATAGGTATCAACAGTTCAAAAACAAGCAAATTGATGTGAAGGAGCATAGAAAAAGTGGAGACCCAAATCCCACCTGTAAGATAACTGGCAGTCCCTCACAGAAGGGCCACATGGAAGGGATGATATATCCCGGGTGCTGTACAGCACTGATGAAACACTTAACTACCCAATTCTTTACAATCTCTTCCTCCCACTATTATGGCCACAGTTTTGCCTCACTAATCATGCTAGACCTGTGTATGCACATTGGTACAATTAAAGTCTTTCAATGCATGAATTCCAAAATAGATTTTTAATTTTTTAAAAAAACCAGAAACAGTAATGAAAGCAATGATTCCCTGAGCATCCGGGAAGAGAGGGGGCCAAGGGGGAAGGGGGCACTGATAGCAATGATGACTGTATAACCCCAATTGAGGAGAACGAACATTAGAATTTTAGGCAAATAGATACATTGGAATGTGTAAGTTATGGCACACAAAAAACCCCACCATGTAACAATATATACTATATTAAGGGTTCAGGGGGAAGTAGGGTATGGGAGGGATGGGATAAAGGGGAACTGATATCATGGAGTACAAGAGCAAAAAAAAAAGTATTGAAAATGATGATGACAACAATAGTACAACAATGTTTGATCTAACAGAACTATGGGTTGTGATTATATATGCGAGACCCCCTAATAAAATTTTTAAAAAGAAACCAGTTTATTATGTGGTCAGCTTGGGGAGCTGGGGCCTAAGCATGGGAACATTCCCCAGACTTCAAAAGCCATCTCTCCTATGGGCCAAGAAACCACACTCATGGGGACCCTGTTGACCTAACGTCTAACCCATGAAAACAATCTAATTGTTGTCATGTATTTACATGTGTTGTTGACCATTTACTGAGAGAGTTCCCAAGACACTCCCTTCCCCACCATTCTCTCTCCGCTTCCTCCCTCCCATGAGGTGACACAGTATAGAGAGTGGCTGTGTTTGGCTTTTTCTAGGGGACACTCAGGAAAATGCCCTCCGGGTCATCCATGTTGTCAGGTGTCCGGGTTCCACAGATCCATCATTATTCTTCAAAGTGACGCAGCATTCCAGTGTGAGGATGTGCCATGGCTTATTTAACTGTTCTTCCAGGAATCCTGCTGTGATGCGCATGTGCTTGCATGTATTTGTTCGTGTTGGGCTCTTCTTTTGCTAGGAAACATACCTTTTTCTGTCACTACATCCTGGACCTTCTAAGGTGATCCCTTTTACACATTAGCTGGTACTGGTAGCCACACACCATCTAGCCCTTCCGGGCTCAAGATCGTGCGGACAGCTGTTCTTGTGGTCCAGCCATCCAAGGATGCATGGTTCCCATGCACCTTTTGTTTTCATCACTCTTTTTTCTCTCCGGACAGGAAAACACCAATAGTTGCACCTTAAGTGGACACTCACACTTTTTTCCTTTTCTTTTTGTGTTTCTATTCTTCCTTCTTTCATAGCCCTTCTATATTTTGCCCATGGGTAAATTAAATGGGGCCCTTTTGATCTCAACTGGTCAATTATTTTGACTCGAGGGAGAGTTCGGTTCTAAACCTGAAGGATGAAGAAGGCTCGGAGTCTCGAGTGTCCCACCAGTCTCTATCTGACCGAAACACCTGCATCACCACAAGGATTTAGGTTCTTTGCAAGTAGCTCAGTTGCTTACTTTTTTTTTTCCTTTCAGTTGCTTACTTAATGGGGACATGGTTTCCATAGTTAGAGGAGGTGAGATGTTGGTATCACTTTGAGATTACATACCTAGTTCCTTCTTACAAGAACATGTCTGTCTCCCCCCACCCACAGTGGGGCAAACCAAGAAGGGAACATAACAGATCAGCAACTGGAACAAAGCAAAGCCACAAAGCCCCTAAGGAGCCCCCAAAACAGACATCAGGCTGGGGGGGCAGTTCCTGCTGGACCAGTGGGGAGATCGTCATAAAGTTCTGAGGACAGACCGGGAAGTATGCATGCTTTCTTAATTTGTTTTGTTTTGTTGCTATTTATTTATATTTATTTCTCTCTTTCTATTTAATCATCTGTTTTCTTTTTTCTTTGTCTCCCTGTTGTTCATTTGCCTGCCTATGTAAGATAGGCAGGGAGCAAGCCAGAGGAGAAAGCAATGGGACTGACTGTTCCAGGGGAACTTGGAGGAGGGAGGAGGCAGAGGGGAAGGGAGCAGTGAGCAAATAGCACCATTGTGGTGGTTATATAATCTGGTGTCAATTTGGGAATTAAGAGTGTAGGGGTGGAGTCTAGCCATCACTCAGGATATAGCCAATGAGGCCTCTGTGTGGACATGACCATCTCCTGAGGATTCTGGGAACTGATGTATTACCTCCTTGGGGACTATCTACTGACAAGGCTCACTCCCTGAGTGACAAGATGCATGGCACTACACTGATAGACCCCAGGCCCTGGCAACTGGAGGAACCACATGAGCCCCCTGCCAGCGCTGAGATGCTTCTACCACAACTAGATCCACAAGACTTTGCACCCACTGGCCTGTGATCTTCCTGCATTTGGCATCATTGCATGTGTTGTGTGAGTCTGGAGAGGACTTTAAAGATTGGTATCAGACATATGGGATAATATCAAACTTATTGACTTGATCTGGACTGGGCTGGGACATTTTCTCAATATTCAACTGTTCTTGTATATAAAGTGTTTTTATACTCATATGAGTGTCCAAGAATTTGTTTTAGTCTACCCACACTAACACAACCATAAACAGGAGAACAACTGGAGAATTAAAATCAACAATGAGGAGGATGTAGAGATCTTGGGGGTGTTGGAGCAACAGCAATCTAGCTGAGAGGAATTACTAAGAGGCAGAAGAAGGGCGAGCATGATGGTAGGACAGGAAGAAGGTAAAAGGAAACAGAGGAAAGATCTAGGAAGCAAAGCTATGGACAGAGGTATAAACATAGGTATGTACATATGTAAATATATTAATTCATAGAAATAGAGGTATTGGCCTATGTACATATATTTATATGGCAATGCCTTTAGGTAGTGGTTGGACTTTGGGCCTCTGCTCAAGCCTTCCCTCAACACAAGAACACCATATTCTAACAACCTGGCATTCTGTGACACTCACCCTCCCGGTACAATCGAGGAAGACAAAATGGGTGCACAAGCAAATGTGATGAAAAAAGTTGACAGTGCTCAGCTATCAAAAGATATAGCATCTGGGTCTTAAAGGCCTGAAGTTAAACAAGAGGCCATCTAGCAGAAAAGCAACAAGCCCACACGGAAGAAGCACACCAGCTTGTGGGATCACAAGGTGTCAAGGAGATCAGGAAACAGGTATCAGAAGACCCAAACCAACCAACCAACAACAACAAAAAAAAATGTTGAGAATGAGAGGGGTCATAGAGAGACCCAAAACTCATCTGTAGACAATGGGACATCCCCTCACAGACGGGTCACGGGGAAGGAATGAGTCAACAAGGTGAAGTATAGCACCAATGAAACACACAATATTCCTCTGGTTCCTTGAGGTTTCCTCACCCACCCTGCCCCACCCACTATCGTGACCCCAGTCCTGCCATTACTGGGGGTTAGAACGGAGCATATACACTGGAGGTTATGACACAGGACACACAGAACATGGAATCCAGATCAGATGAGCCCCTCAGGAACAGAAATGGGAGTATCAATAGCAGGAGGGTAGGGGAAAAGTGGGGGGGGGGCGAGAAAGAAGGAACTGATTGTAATGATCGACACATAACCACACGCACACAGACACACACACACACACAGGGGATGAACAACAGAAACCATAGGGGAAGGGAGACAGTGGTCAGTGCAAGATATAAACATAATTATAATTTATCAAAGCATCAGGAGGATGGGGTAAGGGGGAGGAGCTGACACCAAGGGCTCAAATAGAAAGTAAATGTCTAGAAAATGATTATGGCAACCTGTGTACAACTATGCTTGATACAACTGATGTGTGGATTGCTATATGAGCTGTAAGAGCCCCCTATAACATGATCTTTTAAAAAGTACAGGGAAGTACAGGGATTGGTTTAATATCTGGAAGCCGGACAGGCAGCAGGGCATATGCAGGTAAGCCTTTGTGAGATTTTCCTTCACGTCCTTAACGCCCTATGGTGGCATCATAGAGGGATTCTGCCACATGAACAGCATATAACTTCCTTCCTTGAAGGTCAGAAAAATTCTATGACCCAAATGTTACCACGATTACCATTTTGGTTCGTTTCTTTCGAGTGCATTTTCTGCTAGGCATTTTCTGTTCGTTTTCCTACTTGCTTTATTCCCTTCGTTTTTACTGAATTTGGAGGGGCACTATTGTAGTCATGAGACAGATTTAGTTTTGTAATTTTCCCCTTATACCTAACATGATGACTTTCCTCACTCATCTCAGTGCTTTTAGGAGCTTCCTACATTACTTGATGCTTCCCCTACTGCATGAGTACTAGTCTACCCTATTGTAGGACATTTGGATTGATCTAGTTTTTATTTCTGTAAATAAGATGTACCAAACATTTGTAGGCACAACACTTTCTCCATAAATTCGGTTATTTCATAGGATATTTTCTTTTAAAAAAAACATTTTATTAGGGGCTCATACAACTCTTATCACAATCCATACATATACATACATCAATTGTGTAAAACACATCTGTACATCTTTACCCTCATCATTT
Source organism: Tenrec ecaudatus (assembly GCF_050624435.1). NCBI lineage: Eukaryota > Metazoa > Chordata > Mammalia > Afrosoricida > Tenrecidae > Tenrec > Tenrec ecaudatus. The sequence continues at coordinate 119,046,814 of NC_134539.1, read as the reverse complement.
TCAAAGCATTTGCTCTCCACTTAAGCCCTTGGCATCAAGTCCTCTTTTTTTCCCCTCCCTCCCTGTTCCCCCCTCCCTCATGAATCCTTGATAATTTATAAATTATTATTTTGTCATATCTTGCCCTGTCCAGCGTCTCCCTTCACCCTCTTTTCTGTTGTCCGTCCCCCAGAGAGGAGGTCACATGTAGATCCTTGTAATAGGTTCCCTCTTTCCAACCCACTCACCCTCTACTCTCCCAGTATCGCCCCTCACACCCTGGCCCTGAAGGTATCATCCACCCTGGATTCCCTGTGCCTCCAGCTCCTATCTGCACCAGTGTACAACCTCTGCTCTATCCAGACTTGCAAGGTAGAATTCGGATCATGGTAGTGGGGTGGGGGAAGCATTTAGGAACTGGAGGAAAGCTGTGTTCTTCATCGGTGCTACATCGCACCCTGACTGACTCATCTCCTCCCCTAGACCCCGCTGAAAGGGGCTCTTCATAGGATATTTTCCTATGAAATACATTCCAGAATGTAGACATTCTGGGTCAGAAAACGAACACAATTAAGGCTCCTGATATGGATCTAAAAACCACTTCCATGGAGTCGATTCCAACTCCTAGCAAACTTGTCTGGGGTTTCCCGAGGCTTTTCATCTTTAAAGAATCTTTGCAAAGGCAGAGCGCCCGACTTCCTTCAAGGAGCAGCTGGTGAATGTGAGCGCATGACCTTGCAGTAAGCAGTTCTGATCAATGTGGACACCCATGATCTAAAACTTGCTCATGTCTGCTACCCAGGGAAGGCATGTTGTGGGGGCTTGTCAATGTTTGTTGAATGACAATGTGATTGAAAGGTTGGCCTCATTTCTCTAGTCATGCCGTGTTCAGGCTTCCCCAATTCTAGTCTTTCTATTGGAGTTGGGCAAAATATGGGTTAGGCTGCTCAGGAGTCTGTGCAATCTATCTGTCACGTCTGGGCAGTCAAAGCCCCTGTGACCAACAAGAACTGAGAAAACGCGATGGGCCAGTTCACATGCAGGTCTCTTCTCAACTGATGGAATCAGCTAAGCTTGGCATCGTGGTAACTGTTCTGGACTAAGTTGTGTCCACTGAAAAGATGTGCTGAAGTCCGAACTTCGGGAACCTCTGAGTGTGTTCTTATTTGGAAATAAAGTTTTGAGATGTTGCCAGTTAAGTCAGCATGAAGTCATACATGGGAGGGTGAGTCCTAATCCAGTGAGCAGTGTCCTTATAGAAGAGGCTAAGACATGCAGAGGGGAGACAACAGAGGCACAGATTAGACTGAGGCAGCTGCAAGTCCAGGAAAATCCAGAATTTCCAGAAGCCACTGAATTGGGGAGACAGGCCTAGAACAAGAGTCACCTCAGAGCCCCCAAAAGGAACCAACCCTGCTGACACCTTGATTTTTAATTTCTAGCCTCTAGAACTGTAGGGCAAAAGTTATCTGATATTTTAGACGCCCCTGCTTTGGTTGCGCTGTCTTGGAACCAAAACAGTGACTCTAACTCTTGGCTTCCTACTTATTGGTTATCATTTCCTCAGAAGCACCCTGAACAAAGTGACATCACCCTTGCTGTGAACTTGGGTGGCCAGGATTCCATGACATCAGCCTATGTGGTCAGAACTGCTATGGCAGAGAGCCCTCTGTGGGAGGAGTGGTTAATGTGTACATCTGTCCATGTACCTACCCGTCTAGCACCAACATTGCACCTCCTCTCACTATGGAAAAACATTTCCACACATTAACCCCAACAAGTGAGCCACTGTGCTGTTGTCTTACGCCCTGAACCCCTGGGCTGATGCAAGAAATCCCAGAATGCGTCCTTCACAGCACAATACAGCAGCATCCGGAATGTCCCAACTGATGATCGCCAGCCTCCTCCGGGTCCAGAGGGACAGGGGCGTGGCTCGATCCCACAAGGCTGCAGGCAGCAGTGAGTCCCAAATTTTGCCTTGGCTTTGTCCACATGCGATGTTAAGTTGGGTGTGGGTGAGAAAGGGGAATCAGAGAGACCAAGAAAAGTTGTTGTTGTCATTAGGTTCCATCAAGTCAATTCCATCTCTTAGGGACCCTGTGCCCAACAGAACAACGCACCGCCCAGCCCTGTGCCATCCTCACAATTGTGCCTGTGCTTGAGGCCACTGTTGGTGGCCCTCTCGTTTGCTGCCCCTCTACTTTACCAAACATGATGTCCTGCTCCAGGGATTGGTCTCTTCTGACAACATGGCCTAAGTATTGAAGACTAAGTCTCGCCATCCTTGTCTCTAAGGAACACTATGGCCAGACTTCTTTTATTATTAATAAATCGTTTTATTGGGAGCTCTTAGAGCTCTTATGACAATGCATACATCAATTGTATCAAACACAATTGTACATATGTTGCCATCATCATTTTCAAAATATTTTCTTGGGGAGGGAGGCATTTTCTTTCTCCTTGAGCCATTGCTATCAGCTCTTCTGTTTTCCCTCCCTCCCAGCCTTGTGGATCCTGGTAAAGTATAAATTATGATCATGTTCATATCTTACACCATCTGCTGTCTCCCTTTGCCCACATTTCTATTGTTTGTCCCCTCGTTGGTATGTGTGTGTGTGTGTGTTATATGTCAATCATTATAGTCAGTTCCCCGTTCATACCTTTTTTAATCATTTAATTGGGGGCTCGTACAAGCCTTATCACAATCCACACATCCATCCATCGTGTCCAGCACATTTGTACATCATGTTCAAACATTTGCTTTCTACTTGAACCTTTGGTACCAACTCACTTTTCCCTTCCTAGCCTCCCTCCCTCACCCTTAATAATTTATACATTATTATTATTTTTTCATGTCTTACACTGTCCGATATCTCCCTTCATCCACCTTTCTGTTATCCATTTTCCAGGGAGGGGGGTTATATGTAGATCCTTGTGATCGGTTCCCCTCTTCTCCCCGACTTTCCCCTTCCCCTCCTGGTATGGCTACTCTCAGTATTGGTCCTGAGGGGTTCATCTGTCCTGTGTTTCCAGCTCCGATCTGTGCCCGTGTGCACTATACTCCACCCTGGCTGGCTCATCTTCCCCTCACATGCAGATCGGCTTGTCCTTTTGTCAGTCAATAGTACTTTCAATATTCTTCTCCAGCTCCACAATTCAGATGATTTATTCTTCTTCGGTCTTCCTTAATCATTGTCCAACTTTCACATGCATACGAAGCAATTGAAAATACTACGGTTTTGGCCAGGCACACCTTAGTCATCAAAGTAACATCTTTGCTTTTCAATACTCTAGTGAGGCCTGATGCTGCAGATTTACCCAATGAAATGTGTCTTTTTCTCTCTTGACGGCTGCTTCCATGAGCATTGATTGTGGATCCAAGCAAGACAAAATCCTTGACAACTTCAGTCTCTTCTGGTTATCACGGTGTTACCTATTGGTCCAGTTTACAAAGAGTTGTAATCCACACCGAAGGCTGCAATCTTTGATCTTCACCAGCAAGTGCTTCAAGTCCTCCTCACTTTTATCAAGCAAAGTTGTGTCATCTACAGATCGCAGGTTGTTAATAAGCCTTCCTCCAGTGTAGATGCCACATTCTTCATCATATAATCCAGCTTCTCTGATGGATTTCTCAGCATACAGATTAAACAAGCATGATGGGAGGATACAACCCTGATGCACACCTTTCCTAGTTTCACACCATGCAGTGTTCCCTTGTTCTGTTTGCATCATTGCCCCGTGATCCCTGGACAAGTTCCACAAGAGCACCATGAGGCATTCCAGAATGCCCATTCTTCTCCACTATCCATAGTTTGTTCTGATCCACACAGGCCAATGCCTTTGCATAGTCCGAGAAAACACAGCAAACATTTGGAATACCAGGGACACAGCTTCCAGCATCCCAACAACACACAGGCCACCACAGCATAACAAGCTGGCAGACAAGTGGGGGCCAAATCAAAGAACTAGGTTTATTATATTCCTGGCTCCCAGAGGCACAGCGGCACAGCACCCCACGGGGCAGCACCACACAGACCTTTGCACCGGAGACAAGCTGGGAATGGTATCTGGGTGGGCGAGCAGGGCAGTGACAGCGAGGCACCATGGGGGCATTGGACTCACTTGATTGGGCGTTTTGATGACTTCTGCAGGCTCGGGAGGCGTAGGAACTGTCCCCAGTGGCTCAGACAGACTGACCCAGGAGTGAGAACTTGGTACGAGGAGGAGCTGAAGAGCGAACTCAAAGGGAATGGGCCAGCCTCTAGGCCTCAAAACAGTCAAAGCAGCAGGTGAAGAACATGAAATTGCTCAGCGTCACCGAGGCTTCCGGGGTGCCCTCGCTGACCATTTCCTCACCCAGCCCTCAGCTTCCAGGTTTGGCCCGGCCCACAGGCTTTCTCCACTCTTGTCCTCGCTTCATGTCAGAGCGGCAGGGTCTCAATAGATGGATCCTGATCAAAAGGGGCCGGGCCTGGAAAGATGTAACGGAATTTCAAATTCTTCTGGAAACCAACAGCTAACTCAATAAATACGCAACGAAGTAAACAAAATCATTCACGAGTACTGTGTTATTCTTTTTTAATTACCTGTATGAGACCCAAAGTCAACGTTTACTGTAAAACAAAGATGAGAAGGTAAGCTGTGGGCAGGGAGGGGAAATAGTGGAAATGAGACCACCAGAGGAGAAAGCACGGAAATGCTGGCGCATTGTGCAAAGACCCATCGATCAAAATGTCTCTGGAAATGTCGTGGGACCCATGCCATTGAACAATTTGTATAGAAATGGTTAAATGAGAACCTAACTTGTTGGCTAATGTTCCACTGACAATGCACTACTTTTTAAAAACTCCTATGGAATCCGGACTTAACTTGATTGATTGAGACTGGGAAAACCCTAGGAGACAATGTCCTGAGAGGCAGCAGATGGTGCAAGATATGAAAATAATAATAATTTATAATTTATCAAGGGGTCATGAGGGTGGGGGAAGGAGGGGAAAAAAGAGGAGCTGATACTAAAGGCTCAAGTAGAAAGAAAATGTTTTGAAAATGATGATGGCAACAAATGTACAAATGTGCTCAATACAATTGCTGTATAGATTGTGATAAGAGCTGTAGGAACCCTCAGTAAAATGATTCGTTAAAAATAAAAGGAAAATAGTGCCCTGAGATGCTCTCAAAGCCTCAAATACAGTTATCGTTATATGGAACAACCCACTGCCATTGGGCCCATTCGAACTTGCAGCGACCCTCTATAGGGCTTCTAAGGCTGCACAGCTTGCTGGGAGCAGGACCGCAGCTTAGCTCGATGACTCAAGACTGCTCTTGTTGCACATAGCCTCTTTAAAAAAGAATTATCTATACGAAATCACAGGGAGCAGTAACTCTAAATCATAGTTTAGGGAACACTGAATCGAATCGTGGTGAAATAAATTGAGTAGAAATAGTAAGAGCGATGGAAAACTACGGAAAATGTAACCTATGCGCAGGAATTGCAGGTGTAGAAAATGGTTAAATGGGTAGATGGTTTGCTGTGATGGTTTAGACCAAAATAAAAGAAACCTATACCTTTCTTTGGCAAGAGTTGTAAGCAGATGTTGGAACCACATTCCTGAAGTGTTATGACCTGAGAGAGTTCAAGTTCAAGCCACCAAGAACATCACGGAAGCTTTGAAAGGGTTCTGGGCTATCCTCCAGCATTTCATCTCCCCCAGTTCCTGGAGCTGAACAATCTTCCGGGGGACGGAGGCGTAACTGGGTCATTAGCGAGATGCAGACACCCCATCCAACTGTTCCCTAAGAGCACCGTCATCCGGCTGACTTACACAAGACAGTGCCCTGCTGTAAGATGTTTTCCAAGAACTGATGAAGTTCCCCCAAAAGAGAAGGAACAAGGCCATCTGGCTCAAGACCTATATCCCCTGAAGAGGGAGCTAGAGCCTGAAAAATAAGATAGACGTGGAGATTAAAAAAACGTCAGAGTTAAGAACTGAGCCTCTTGGTGTTGCACTTCACAGCCCTGAGCAGTGACGTCTTTCTCTAATTCCTGGCTCTCACAGAGGATGGAACATGCTGACTTGAATTTTCTACTGCAGCTCTTGAAGCTCACTTCCTCCGCTATAGGACAGACCCCTTCCTGCTGCTTCTATGCTACTAGATCAGGTACGGGTTTGCTGATGGTTATTGTGATGCCAAAAATCAGCGCTCTTCCTCTGTTGGAACATCCTGGAGAGAGCCATGTGGAAGAGAGGCTCCACTACGGAACATGGGGTGACAAGAGGCCTGTTAAGGCTTCGCACAGGAAAGGAAGGGATGGAGAAGTAATGGTGGGTTTAGGCATCTCCATGTTAAATAATCCAAACAGACAAATGGCCAAAAGACTTGAATGGGCACCTGACCAAAGAGGATTCTCATAACCAACAGATATCAAGCAACGCTCAGCAGCCTAGGGCACTGGGGAGTCACAGATTAAAACCACAAAGAGATACCACTCCACCCCACCCACCCACCCCCATTTCCCCACTAGAAAGACAATGATCTAAATGACTGACAGTAAGTGTGGACAAAATACCCAGCCATTGGAACTTGCTGAAACTGCATTTCTGGTGGGAGTATATCTGGATACAACTACTAACAAAGAGGGGTGGGGGGAGACCAAATGTTGTTCCAGCTACCTTTCCCCCCAACCTTCAACTCTGAGTGATGCCATCTCCCTGCTTCTTCCTGCCTGTTCCCTGTGGCTCTGGTTCCCTCGCAGGCCAGGTGCACACTGCATCTCCCTGCTGCTTCACCCAGGTCACCCATGGGCTCTCTCGAGAGCTCATGAATGCCTACGTTAGGAGCAGCAGTGGGTGCCCCAAACTGGTGTCGGGGAAGAGACAGGACGCACAGGAGAGATTGTGCACAGGAGTCAGGCTGGGGGCAGCGCACATGTACCAGCGGGTGCCATCCTGGAGAGGCCCAGCCCTGGGCAGCCCTGTCTTGAATGCAGGTCATAGATAGAGGCCTCTGGGCTGTTCCCTGCCCGGTACAACCAGGGCCTGCAGGGAACCAAGGAGGACCTGCCCAAAAGTAGAAGGATGAGAGGAACGACAAAGACAGCAGCAAGAAGTGACCTGAGGGACCCAGTGTACATCACTCAGGGAGGACTCGGGGGAAGGGATGATTCCTTGATAAAAATGAGCTCGTTTGGGCGAGAGCCAAGTGTGTCATCTCTGAGCGGCTCTCAGAGCTGCGATCTAAGCAGCTGCTGTGGCCCGGGGTGTTGACGGCTTCCAACGAAGCCCGTGGAGGGGCGACTACGGAGAGCAGGAATCCCGTTCATCTCCCAGAGGTGGGAGTGCTCATGGATCTGGGGAATCTGCCAGGTCTCGCTCCAAGGAAGAGCTCAGGCCTTCCATATGAACGTCCAGATCCAGATCTGAATCTAGGTCTAGATCCAGAAGAGGTTCACGAAGGCATTGCACAAGATCTCCGTCTCAGTCCGGTTCCACGATCTGGTAGCAGTTTTATTTATTTTTAATCATTTTATTAGGGGCTCATACAACTGTTATCCCAATCCATACATACATCAATTGTGTAAAGCACATCTGTACATTCACTGCCCTCATCATTCTCAAAACATTTGCTCTCCATTTAAGACCTTTGCATCAACTCCTTATTTTCCCCTCCCCCCCCCACTCCCTCATGAACCCTTGATAATTTATAAATTATTATTTTGTCATTTCTTGCCCTGTCTGATGTCTCCCTTCACCCACTTTTCTGTTGTCTGTCCCCCAGGGAGGAAGTCACATATAGATCCCTGTAGTCGGTTCCCCCTTTCCAACCCACCCTCCCTCAATCCTCCCAGTATTGCCACTCACACTGCTGGTCCTGAAGGGCTCATCTGCCCTGAATTCCCTGTGTTTCCAGTTCCTATCTGTCCGGTAGCAGTTCTTACAGTAGAGATTCTCCCCTGTCTATCCACAGGCGTCTTGATGGGAATCGAGTAAACCCTCACCCCAACTGCTGTCTTGCAGTATTTGGGTTGAGCTTATACACCCCAGAAAGAGACCTAAGAGAAGTGTACTCTAAATATGGCCCCACTGCTGTGTGTATGTGACCAGCAGGCTAGGCATTCAGGAGGATTTGCCTTCGTGTGTTTTGAAATTGTAGGCGATGCTAAGGAAACTAACGAGCGTGCCAATGGAAAGGCACTTGATGGCCTAGGATCAGAGTTGATTTTTTCCATAACAAAGAGGGCACACACGCCAGACACCTGGTACTTAGGAGTATATGGGGTGCATAGGCCTGCCTGTGGCAGTTCACGCTGTCGGGGCTACTGTGAGAGGGTACGACTGAGGTTAGGATGATCGGGACTGGTATCATAGACCATACAGAGGAGACGGTGGTGCAGGAGGAGGATGGAGAGCCAGCCGCTCAAGACCCGGATCAAATTGATAGAAGGCAATCACCTTCTCCCTACTAGAGTCATGGAGGATACTCAGCACGTTCCAGATCTCGATCACACTCTCCTCGTCGCTTTAAAACATGAAGTTGAAGACTTTCTGAAACATGCCCTAGAGTTGGGATATTGATTGTGGGAAATATTTGGTTTTAACTGTCTCCTGTTTAAAAGTGAGCAGAGCGCAGCGACGAAGTGAAGTGACCTTCACACCGTTTACGATGACTGCTCTTGGTGGTGTTGAAGTGCTGTTTCATTCTGCATTTGTGTAGTTTGGTGCTTTGTTCAAAGTTAAGTGTTTTCAGGAAAGCATGCTTTGCATGTATTTCTTGACAGTCTAAATCCATCGGCGGAATAACCAGACAGATGACGTCTCTGGCAGACCCCTCTGGCCACAGGCAAGAGACTCAAATAGCTTTGCTATCAGACAGAGGTCACTGCAAACCTGATTGTGGTGGATCACACTACTGTATAATTGATACTTGGTCAGTGCACCGCCTTCTTCACCCGATCGGAATTTGTTTTAGGCTTAACCATTTCTGGTTTGTTCCACAACAGAAATGCATTCTCTGGCTTTTCCACTGTGGCTGGTGGTCTTTTCTTTCTATCTTTATGTTATTGTTTTTCTTCTTTCTTTCTATTTTGTTTTATTCTTGGGTTTTTATTGTGTCTGTTGGGCTTCCCCGTTTAAGAAGCACAGGAGTGGGTTCACAGAGACAATAACTGAAGCGATGGTTTATTAGGGACACAAGGGGGGGGGTGAAAGAGGGGAGGGGAATTGGGGCACAAACAAGGAATGTGGGAGGAAGGAGGGAGCACTGACACTGATTATGATGATGCATATATTACTCTCTTTAAAAGCAAATTAACTATAGAAGTGTATGATATGTGAATTGTATATCAAGAAAACTAGTAAAAATAGAAACCAAAGTTGACCAATGGTCACCCTGGCCGGATGAAGAGTTTATGCTTAGGGGCACTGAGCTTATGTCAATGGGGGTGAAATAATTTGAAGAAGGAGATCAATAATGGTTGCACAACATGAAGAGGATAATCAGTGGCCCTGAGCGAAACATGGGGCAGTTGAACATGTACATGTTGAATTGGAGAACGTTTTGTTGTGCATATTTTTGCCATAATTTGAAGGGGAAAAATTACACTAATAACAAGGAATACAAGGGATAAAAAAAGGTCTAAAATTGATTGTGGTCATGATTGTACAACTCTTCTTGATATGATTGAACTATTGAACTGTATGACATATAGATTATATGCTAATAAAACGGAAAGAAAAAAACCACAGCTTATGAAACTGTCTTTTTTTCTACAATCCCTTCTTGGAAGAAAACACAAAGACAAAAAAGACTTGAAGATAACACTAAAACATGAAAGCCACAGGGAATTTCTACTGACTTTTTCTTAGATTGACTCGTAATTCAAGTGCCATGCAATCCAGTGGTCTGAGCATGTCTGAAAGCACTGCGAAATCATCACTACAATCAACTAGACAGCCTTCCCTTCATTGTTGCACTCTTGCTATTAGCTCTCCATTCCCCCATCCTCCCCTGTTACAACACGAAGAAACAAGGCATCTAGTTACTCTCGCTGTAGATTTACCTATCCTGGATTTAAAAGGAAGAAAATCAATCAAACAAACAAATGACAATAACAAATAAAACGCAGAGATACTTCAATCCAAAAAGAAAGCAAAACTAATAAAAACAAGAACAAATTTTAAATCAGTCAAAAGGGAAAACAAATGATGAAACTCATTGCCACGGAGTCAATTCCAACTCATACTGACCCTGCAGGACTGGGTAGAACTGCCCCCGTGGGTTTCTGAAGCTATACATTTTTTTTCATGAGTGGAAATTCTCATATTTCTTCCACAAAGCAGCTGGTGGTTTCAAACCGCTGAGCTTGTGTTTAGCAGCCCAACACGTAACCACTACACCACCAGTGCTCCTGAACAAATGATGATATTAAATTTTAACCTACGTGTATCTTCATTAGTTCACTTTCTGATGTGCTGTCTGAGGGCAAGTCTATTGATCACCGTGGTCAATACCTGCAAATGATTTGGGGCTTTGCTTGTTTCGTTTTGCTTCGGAATTTTCTAACATTCTCCACAGCACTGTTGTTTTTTTTTTAATCATAATAAAAGACGGTGCGAGCTGTTATTTTGTTCTGTGTGAAGAAGCAAGCTTGAAGATGCAGAGGCCTGGGTTCCTGCTCCTGGCTGTGCCTAAGCAGTGCTCAGCTCGTTTGTACTCTGTAAGACTTCCCGAAAAATGGCCGCACAGGGTGTTCACTGGACAGATGGAAGCGATAAAGGACACTCAGTCTCCCATCTTTATCTGCTCCTTCTCTCTACATGCTATAATAAAGAGTAAAGCAAACTCACACACAGATCGCATTGATTTGATTCTGACTCCTGGTGACCCCATATGGAACAGCGTAGAACTGCTCCATGGGGTCTTTGGTTATCATCTCTATGGACACGGGTGTCCAGGGCTTTTGCCCACAGTGCTACTGGGTGGAGTCCAGCCACAGCCGTCAGCCTTGTAGGGCAGCAGCTGAGCCTCAACTGCTTGTATCACCCAGGAATCCTGTAATGGACATAGAAAAGGCATACATATAAGCCAGGAGCCTTAAACCAGAAATGTCCCCTGAAGACCTTTAAAAACTGAGCCGTAATTAGAGACCTACTTAGAGAACTATGTTCTCTTAAGAACTACCTATATGGGACCACATTGACAACAGTAACTTGAAAGGTTACACAGCAACCTGAGGGGACAGTAACTGTGTTAACGAGGGAGGGAAAACTCAGAAAAAGAGGGCGGGAATGGTTACACAATTCAAAGACTACCGTCAATGTCACTAAGTTGTAGAAACAACAACAAAATAAAGTTTAGTAGGTAAAAGGTAAAATAGATGGGAGTCCATCAGCTTCTGCATAGCCAGCACCTCAAATCTGGGCCAGATTCTGTGCCTGTGTGATTCTTAGCAATCCTTTGCTGGCACCTTAAAAGGAAGTGGCAACAATGCCAAGTCAGCAGGGGTGCAGTTAGGATGAGTCAGGTCTGAGCACCTCCCTCTCTTCTTGGGTGGAGACAGGTGATGGGGCAGGGGGTCTGCTGGAAAGAGCTGCAGCCAAAGGATCTGGTCTTCAACTCTGTTCTGTTTCTTAATCATTCTCCTCTGCTTACACCACAGTTACATTTATGTCCACTTTAGGAGCCCTGGTGGCTCCCATGACGGACAGGACAGAGACCTGTCATGTAGTGGGGGAAACTAAGTGACGATGTTCAGGAAAGGTGGAGAGCAGGGCCAGTCACACAGGAGCGCTGTAGTCGGCAGATAGAAACCAGAGAAAGGCTGGGCTTTCTACTCCCATAAACGGTGACAGTCTCAGAAACCCACAGGGGCTCGTGGTGAGTCCACGTTGACTCGATGGCAGTGAGTTGGGGGGGGGGAGTTGGTGCTTTCTTTTACCTATAGAACTCTTCTTGCTTTCACTCATCCAGCTCTGGGACAACATAAGATACTCATCAGAGGCTCAACGGCATTTACACACTTGCTAGTTTTTCTTGATAGCTTCATTCACAGTCAGAAAGGTAGTCTGCAGTGAAGTGAGCTCCACCAGTATTTCCACTGCCTTGGCATAACCCCTCTTTGAGTTGGTCAATTGTTGCCCACCTCTGGCTAAACCAGGCCATAATTGTCAGTTCCTTCATGGTAATGTTCAAACACGGGCAAAGTAACCCTGCCACATTACCTTTCTTTGCCCAGATCTTCATGTGGACTTCCTTCATGTGGTTGTGCTGAAGTCCTCAACTTTGAACTTGGTCTCAGCAAGGGAAAAGGCTGCTTCGCTCCCCACTTCGCCCATCAACATTGTGGTCTCTATGACCTTCCTTAGGATCTATCGAAATCAATGAGTCACGGTGTCAGATTTTTCCTTCAGGAGGTTTCAGCCTATCTGAGCTGCTTTCAATCAGGTCTTCATGAGCTCTGTGCCATTCAAGAGGGAAAGCTCTCAATTTGGTTTTTGCCCAATATTTTCATGGTACCTGATTGGTTCAAGTCCCCGGCAGGGCAATGAGCCCTACCACTAACTCCAGTTCCCACAACCACAGAATTTTCCCCTACAAGAGCCAGCTCGTCTGCTCTTCAGCTTTTAGTAGGAACATCCTAGGGCCAGTTGGAAGACTAGTACAATTTAGGAAACTAAGGTACAGTCTACTCCGCGCCTACACCATTATTGTGTGAGCCATGGTGCCCAAAAGAAAAGCAAACACAAACGCTACTGAGTCTGAATCCTTCCCAACTGATGATGAATGCAACATCATTTCTCTTGGTTGTGCCGGTCACAATCCACCACGCCCCTCCTCCTTCAAAAAGGGGAACTTTTACCAGAAAAAGCAAGACTAATGGTCTAGGAGGAAGGAAAGTGTTGCTTACTGAAGCACAGAAGGCAGATGATTCAATGACATGAGTAACTTAGATTCAGGAGCCCAGGGGTTGGTATGGAGGCCCCAAACAATTGTCGGAGTAAGCGGGTTTGTTTGTTTGTTTGGTTCCTCCCTTCCTAGAACCTCTCTCCATCACTTGTCCGCCAGTTTGTCGTGCTGTGGTGGCTTGTGTGTTGCTGTGATGCGGACGACTATGTCACCAGTGTTTCTAATACCAGCAGGGGCGCCCTCAGTGACAGGCTTTAGCAGAAGTTTCGGCCTGAGAACAGGCGACCAAGAAGGAATAGGCTGTCCACTCAGAGGACACAGCCACCGGAAACCTTTGGTAGTGCAGAAGTGAGCCCCTCAGCTCAGAGGGAGGCCACTCAAAATGCGACGAGGAAGAGACGCCTTCTCAAAGCAGTGGCACTAGAATGACACCGGTCAAGTGAAGCCCGTGGGAGTGAGGCTTCATTTCCCGAGGAGCACGACTCACAAGGAGAAGGAACCGCTGCAAACATCAACTAGTAATTGGCCTTGGGATGCACGAAGGCTGGGTCTAGGAAAACTGGAAGTCATTAAAAATGAAGTGGAATGCATGAAGATCGATGTTCTCAGCTTCAGTGAGCTGAAATGGACGAGTAGGTCATTAAATCAGAAAATCGTACGGCTTCCTAGGCCCGGAAGGACGCCATCCAGAGGAATGAGAGTGCATTCATTGTCAAAAAGGACATTTCCAGATCTATACTGAAGGACAATGCTGCCCGTGATAGGATAATGTTTATCCAAATGCAAAGAAATCCAATCAACACAACTATGATTCAAATGTATATACTGACCACAGAAGCTAGTTATGCAGAAATTGAAGAATTAAACTGATTTCCTCAGCCTGAAATTGATCAAACATGCAGTCAAATTGCATTGATAATTATTGTTGATTGGAAGGCAAAAGTTGGAAACAAAGAAGAACAAACAATAGTTAAAAAATGTAGCTTTGGTGATCGAAAGGAAGATGGTGATCACATGATAGAATTTTACAAGACCAACAACTTGTTCATAGAAAATACCTTTTTTCAACAACACAAAAGGCAACCATGCAGGCGGGCTTCCCTAAATGGATTACACAGAAATCAAATGGACTACATCTATGGAGAAAGATGCTGGAGAGGCTCACTGTCTGCAGCTAGAACCAGGCCTGAGGCTGGCCGTGGAACACACTGTCAATTGCTCATGTGTAAGTTCACGCTGAAACTGAAGAAAAGTAAAACAAGTCCAAGAGAGTCAAGATAAAAATCTTGAATCAATTCCATCTGAATTTCCAGAACATCTCAATAATAGATTTGAAGCACAACACACTAAAGATAGAAGACGGGGCGACATCAAGAACATCATACATGAAGAAAACATTAAAGAGACAGGAAAGAAAGATACAAGTGAATGTCAGAAGAGACACGGAAGCCTGCTCGTAATTGCAGTTAAGGCACGTGGAGCAAGTGAATTCAAAGACCTGAGCAAACAATTTCAAAGGGCAGCTTGAGAAGACAAAGCAAAATATTTTAATGGACTAGACAAAGTTCTAGAGTTAGTGAACCTAAAAGGAAGACTATGCTCAGCATATTTTAAACTGAAAGAACCCAAGAAAAACTTCAAGCCTCAGTTGCAATATTGAGATTCTATGAAAAAAAATATCGAATGATGTAGGAAGCGTCATAAGAAGAGGTAAGAAGAGTGGCTGTACCACAAAGAACTAGTGGACACGCAACCATTTCAACAGATGGCATATGAGCAGGATCAATGGTGCTGAAGGAAGAAGTCCAAGCTGCACTGAAACACTAGCCAAAAACGGGACTCCGGGATTTGATGGCGTACCAATGAAAATGGTTCAACAAGCGGATGAAGCACTGAAAACATATTTGGCTATGCCAAGACTTGGAAGATAATTACTTGGTCCACTGATTGGAGGAGATCCATATTTGTGCTCATTCCAAAAAAAGGTGATGCAACAGCATGTTCAAATTACAGAGCAACATCATTGATATCATATGCAAGTAAATTCTTGCTGATGATCATCCAGCAATGGTTGTAGCAGTTCATTGACAGGGAGCTGGTATGTGGAACAAGGGCTATCGTTGCTGATGTCAGACGGATCTTGGCTGAAAGCAGAGAATGCCAGGAAGACGTTTACTTGTGTTTTATTTACGATGCCTTTGACTGCATGGACAACAACAACAAACTACTGCGAACCTTGAGAAGAACGAGAATTCCAGAACACTTCACTGTGCACCTGTACCTGGATCAAGAAGCAGTCCTGGGAGCAGAACAGGGAATACTGCATGATTTAAAATCAGGAAACGTGTGTGCCAGGCATGTATTCTCTCAGCGTATTTGTTCCACCTGTCTGCTGAACAAACGGCCAGAGAAGCTGGATTATGTGAAGAAGAATGTGGTATCGGGCTTGGAGGAAGGCTTCTTAACGGCCTTCAGCATGCAGATGGAACAACCTCGCTTGCTGAAAGCGAGGACTTAGAACTCTTTCTGATGAAGATCAAGGACTGCAGCCTTCGTCTGGATGACAGCTCAATGTAAAGAAAATGAAAATCTTCTCTACTGAACCAATAGGTAGCATCTTGATAAAGGGAGAAAAGATTGAAGTTGTCAAGGATTTTTGTCTTGCTTGGATCCACAATCAATGCTCATGGAAGCAGCCGTCAAGAGATCAAAAGATTCATTACACTAGGTAAGTCTGCTGCACAAGACCTCTGTAGAGTGCTGAAAAGCAGGGGGATTACTTTGAGGCATAAGGTGTGCCTGACTCAAGCCATGATATTTTTAGTTTTCATTGCCTCATATGCATAGAAAAGGTGGACATTGAATAAGGAAGACAGAAGGAGAATCGATGCATTTGAATTGTGGTGCTGGAGAAGAATATTGAAAATACCATGGACTGCCAAAAGAACAAACAAGTCTTAGAAGAAGACAAGTCTGCATAACTAGCTTCCAGGGTTGGTGCATAAATTTTAATAATAGTTGATTGGATTGGATTTCATTGTGTTTCGATAGACATGATCCTACTACAGGCAGCATTGTCCTTCAGTACAGATCTGGAAATGTCCTTTTTGACAATAAATACACCCTCATTCCTCTTGATGGTGTCATGTGGGCACAGGAAATCATTTGATTTTCTAATTTAATTACCTACTTGTCCATTTCAGCTCACGAATGTATGATTTAAAAAAAGAATGGTACCTTCTCTTTTTTTTTTTGGTGTTTTACTTTTTTATTGTTTTATTAGGGGCTTATACAACTCTTATCACAATCCATACGTACATCAATTGTGTAAAGCACATTTGTACATTCATTACCCTTTTAATTCTCAAAACATTTTCTCTCCACCTAAGCCCCTGGCATCAGCTCCTCGTTTTTTCCCTCTCTCCCCCCTCCCCCCTCTCTCATGAGCCCTTGATAATTTATAAATTATTATTTTATCGTATCTTTCTCTGTCAGACGTCTCCCTTAGCCCACTTTTCTGTTGTCCATCCCCCAGGGAGGAGGTTATGGAGGTTATAAGTAGATCCTTGTGATCGGTTCCCCCTTTCCAACCCACCCTCCCTCCACCCTCCCAGTATCGCCACTCACACCACTGGTCCTGAAGGGATCATCTGTCCTGTATTCCCTGTGTTTCCAGTTCCTATCTGTACCAGTATACATCCTCTGGTCTAGCCAGATTTTTAAGGTAGAATTGGGATCATGATATGGGGGAGAGGAAGCATTTAGGAACTAGAGGAAAGTTGTATGTTTCATCATTGCTACATGTCACCCTGACTGGCTTGTCTCCTCCCTGAAACCCTTCTTAAGGGGATGTCCAGTTGCCCACAAATGGCCTTTGGGTCTCCACTCCACATACCCCCTCATTCACAATGATATGATTTTTTTGTTTTGATAATGCCCGATACCTGATCCCTTCGATACAAGAATGGCATCTTCAACATTTTAATTTTACTTAAATCTATAATCAGTACTCATAGATCCAGCAGTGAAAATATAAAACAATATCTCACACTGGGTCTATCTGCTGCAAAAATCTCTTTAAAGTGTTAAGAAGCAAAGAGGTGACTTTGAGGACTAAGATGCACCTGACCCGACCCATGGCATTTAGAGCCACCTCACATGCACGCAAAAGCCAGACAATAAATAAGGGAGACCAGCAAAGAACTGATAACTTTGAATTACGGAACTCTAGGAGAATATTGAATGCAACATGGACTGTCACAATAAGAACGCTGGTGGCATAATGGCTTACACATTGTGCTGTTAACCGAAAGGTCAGCAGTTCGAACCCACCAGTTTTAACTCAAGAGAAAGATGAGACTTCTGCACCTGTAGATGTTTACAGCCTCCGAAACCCAAAGAGTCAGTTCTACTCTGTGCTCCAGGGCCTCTGTGAGTCAGAATCAACTCAATCACTGTGGGTTTGGTTTTGGTTTGCCAGAAGCATGAACAAATGTGTCTCAGTTGCAGCAGAACCAGAAAGCCCCATAGAACCAAGGATGGCGAGACTTCATCTCGTGTCCTTTGGACTGTCCTGGAGAAAGACATCATGCTTGCAAAAGCAGAGACTTGGGAAAAAAGAGAGGCAGCCCCACAGTGAGATGGATTGGCATCGGGCTGCAAGAATAGGTTCAAATGCAGCAATGACTGTAAGGATTGGTGCAGGACCAGGCAGGCTTTCGTTCTGCTGTGCATGGGGGTTACCATGAGTTGGAGCTGACTGAATGGGTATTCGAGTTTAAATTTTTAATACTAGGTTAATGAATGAATTAATGCTGTGTTAATTAATACTCACAAAAACAAATCCATTTGTGAGTCTCTACATGGCTGAACCCTCCATTTGAATTCGTTCTGGCCATTAACCTGCAATAGGAATACCTTTGCCCTCACACAGAGAGCATTACAGAACAGATTCCTACCACTCTCCGAGGCAGCCCACTGCAGCCCTTAGGAACTGTCCTGAGTGTGTCCTTCATGGGAATTGAGTTACTAGGGTTGAGGAATCATGAGTCAACCCCTGACTGGGTTGGCCAGAGGGCTCTGGACCAATCTTGTAAATGCTTCTGCCTCGTGTGATGCATGTGATCCAATTATGGTCCCATTCCTGCCCCTCCCGTCCCAGCCCCAAGGTGTGTGTTTGCTGCCAACCATGTGTTTGTGACATTTCCCTCTCGTGTACTCTCCTGTCCTGTGTAAACAGCTGTCTCTGTAACCCTTGAATGCCATTACGGCCTCGTGATCAAGGTCTCCTTCACCCGGATTCATTGCCTTTGTCCGATTGAAGGCTTAATAAGAGTCTCCCTCTAAATTATGAGATTTGGGGTCTCTTTTGTCCCCTACAACAGTGGAAAGAGCTCATGCTAAGTTATCACAAATGCAGCTGGCTGCCCCGTGCATGCCCTGTCCCTGCAGCTCTCTCTGGCTTCTTTCTGAGCCATCGCTGTGCACCCGACGAGGTTGAAGTCCTGGGATAGTTTCCCTTGGAAACTCAAGGAACAGCTATCTATACAAGCAAGGATCACAACTTTAGCCCCTTTATTAAAAAGGAAGCCATCTATGAGACAACCATGCGGAGGCTTCCCGTCCTTTCTGATGGACAGATTAGTCAGGAACCAGAGGGAAAGGAAAGTCACTCAATGATTTCCCCAGATGAAGGGGAGGTCTGAAAACCCAGTGACTCACCCATAAGAGGGGCCATTTTGGCCCAAACATGCTAACGTTTGCCTGCAGGTCCCTAGAAATATTAGCGAGCAGACCCCTCATGCTAGACAAACATGTTGTGCAAGCAGACAGCACAGGATATGGCGAGCGCTGTAAGTACAGGGAGGACAATTGGTATTTCTGCAAACGAAGAAGTTTGGGGTGTGCTGGGCAGGGTTGCGCAATGATTCCAGTCAATGCCCGGAAGGACAGTTGTGAGGCAACGCCCTCCGGCCCTAGAACATGGTAACTTTTCAATAAGCAATGATTGCTGCTTTTATTTGCCTCGGAAGACCTCCGTGACTGGAGCGGCCATGGGGAGTAGCCCGGCTCGCTTCACTGGGCATGCCACTCGAAGGAGCATAGAGCCGACCAGATTCTTCAATCTGACCAATGCTGCTGCTGGTATCGTGAGTTGCTGACAAGTCACCTCTGACTCGAGGGCTGATGAGCAGCCGAATGGAGCAATGCCCAGTCTTGCGTCATCCTCAGTCACTGGTAGGCTGGAGTCCACTATTAGAGCCATTGCGACAGTCCCTCTTCCGGAGGGTCTCCCTCGGGTCCGCTGATCAACCACTTCTCGGGCGGGATCTCCCTTTCTAGCGATTGATCTTTCTGGAGGCTGTGGCTGCTGTCAGGTGCCCGCTGAGTCCGTGTGACAGACAGTGACCCTCTACCCAGCCCTCCGTCACCCTCATAACTGCTGCTATATTTGAGCTGACTGTTGCAGCCACGATGCCAAGCCACCTACTGAGGATCCTCCAGCCCCTCTCCAAGGCTGATCCATCCTGATTACCCGCTGAAGCACGAGAGAGGAAGGCTCACCGCCCTCCCTCCTAAGGAGCATCTTGGCTGTGCTTGTTTGTGTTTGGATTTTTTCCAAGATGGATTTGTTCATTCTTCTAGTTGCCCGTGGTGCATTTGATAGTTTGTCGGTCGCATGTCCAAAGCAAGAAACAGACTCACCATTCTCTCTTCTAAGGAATATGTTCTGCGCTCACTTTCTGCAGAGCGGATCTGTCCTTCTTCCGGCGGTCCATGGTCTCTTCATTATTCTCTGCCAGCACTCCGATCCACACGCCCCAGGAGTGGTGGGAGAGAGGGATGCTGGGAGGGAGGGGGGGGTGATTGATATAAGACTCCAGAGGCCGACAAAAACCACTCACGACAGTGATTCATATATTGGAGCAGTCAAGAAGCAGCACTATGTTGTGAAATCAAACATTTGTTCTATTGGTTTTCCTTTCACGTAAATATGCGCTCAGTCCCGTAAATATGCGCCAGACACCCTTCCATTCCGCCAGCCCATCTCTGATTCCAACCTTAGTGACAGCAACTAGTCCTGTACAGGCGTCCCCCCAGTTTCAGATAGGTACAACCGGGCAGCACCTGCCCTTGGTCATGATACATATCCCTCGTTTCCTGCTCTGGGGAGTCTCTGAGGCTGACATGCAGGATACATACACGAACGTGCTCAATACTGACTCACACATCTGGGCACCCGTGCTTTACCAAGATGGCAGCCTCGAAGGATGGCTGGGGCGGTGAGGAATAGCCTGCGGAAGTGGGTTCCACCTGGGGATTCCTGGGGGGGTGTTTGTGGAATATACAGATCCCTTCCTAAAACAGCCTGGGAATGAAACCGCAGCTAGCTAGAGTGGTAAGGAAGTTGGGTGAACAACACCAGAAGCACAAATGTATGGACCTCAACCTTGCTCAAAAGAAACAGAGGCTAAAAGGCCAGATTCTAGAAATGAAACAGGCTTTATAAATTCTCAAACACATGCAGCAGAAGAAAGTCCACCAAGGAGATAAGGCAGTCAGAGTGCAGGGTAGCAACAATGAAGCATACAACTTTCCTCTAGTTCTTAAATGCCCCACCCCCCCACCGCCCTGCCACTATCATGATCCCAATTCCAGCTTACAAATCTGGCTAGACTAGAGGATGTACACTGGTACAGACAGGAACCAGAAACACAGGGAATCCAGGACAGATGATCCCTTCAGGACCAGTGGTGTGAGTGGCAATTCCTGGAGGGTGGAGGGAAGGTGTGATAGAAAGGGGGAACCGATTACAAGGATCTACATATAACCTCCTCCCTGGGGTGTGGAGAACAGAAAAGTGGGTGAAGGGAGACTTCGGACAGTGTAAGATATGACAAGATAATAATAATTTATGAATTATGAAGGGTTCATGAGGGCGAGGGGAGTGGAGAGGGAGGGAGGGAAATGAGGAGCTGATATTAAGGGCTCAAGTAGAAAGCAAATGTTTTGAGAATGATGATGGCAATGAATGTACCAATGTACTTGACACAATGGATGGATATATGGATTGTGATAAGAACTATAGAAGCACCCAATAAAATGATTTAGGAAGAAAGAAAGAGCCCACCAATTCACTAGCGGCCACATGCTGACTGGCAGCTACCCTGCACTGCAAAGCTCCAGTGCCTGCTGCTGATAAAGTGTGCCTGCGGTTGGCGACTACATAATACTTGAAGATGATATTCCTGAAGCCTGGACACTGTTGGGAAAGAATGTATCAACTGCCACAAAGAATCTTGATTCTCTTGAAGAAGATCTGGACTTTCTTTGCGACCAGCTACCTACCACAGAGACAATGTGGCCAGGGATTATGATTGGGATGTGCAAAGAAGAGACAGATGATTCCGCTGAGAGCAAGCATGAAGCTGGCCATTAAAACTGTGATTCACTAAAAAAAAAAAAGAAGAAGATAATGATTCCTGGGTAGCACAGTTTTTAAAAATTGCAAAACAAAACAAAAAACCCCACCATAATTCAGTTTTTCAAACATACATTATTTGAATACCCTAAAATTTATTTTTAGAACAAGGGAGGTCATAGTGGAGACCCAAAACCCATCTGTAGACCATTGGACATCCTCTCACAGAAGGGTCAGGAGGAAGGGACGAGTCAGCCAGGATGCAGTATAGCACTGATGAAGCACGCAATATTCCTCTGGTTCCTTGAGGCTTCCTCACCTTCAATATCACAACCCCAGTTCTACCTTAAAAATCCGACTGGACAGGGACATGTACACTGGTATAGACAAGAGGTCTCCACACATGGAATCCAGGACAGATAAGCCGCTCAGGAACAGAAATGGGAGTAGCAATACCAAGAGGGTAGGGGGGAAAGGGGGAGAAAATGAGAAAACTGTGACAGTGATCTACATATAACCCCACACATACACCCGTCAAAGAGGACAAACAACAGAAACATGAGTGAAGGGAGACATTTGTCATGTAAGATATAAAAATAATAATGATTTATAATTATCAAGGATCCACAAGAGTAGGAGGGTGGGGGAAAGGAGGGAAAAAAGAGGAGTTAATGCCAAGGGCTCAAACAAAGAAAATGTTCAGAAAGTGATGGTGACTACATATGTACAAATATGCTTGATACAATTGATGTATGGATAGTTATAAGAGCTCTAAGAGCCCCCAACAAAATTTTATTTTAAAATAAATAAGTAAAATAATATTTCTTTTTAAAGGGTGACATAACGAGTAATTTTTCAGCAGCAAGGATGGAGATTAAAACTTTTGAAAATGATAAACACCAAAATAAATAAATAAATTTTAAAAGAAATTTAGTACCAATGTAATTATTCTAGAGAGATGAAATGTTTTAAAAATAAATAACTACTTGAAGCTGAAAAATAAATAAAATAAAAATGATAAACACCATTTTATTTCTTTGAAAAACAAAATTAGTCTGTCATTTTATGAAATTAGAACTGTGCTAATTTTGTTTTTTGCATTTCCCAATAAAATAAAGACTGTTTTAATCGTATTTGCCTGTTACAAGAAAACAGCCCAATGAGGGTCCAATCAGCCCTGTTGACACTCTCTCTCTCTCTCTCTCTCTCTCTCTCTCTCTCTCTCTCCATTGGTTGATGCTGCTCTGATTCTATGTACTTAAACCAGTTAAGAGGCAGAAAAGATCATTTAACTATTAACAGATTGTTTAAATATTAAAATATTGATATTAAATATTAAAAGATAGTTTAAATATTAAATATTGACTTCCTTTGGCACATATGAAGTTTTATGACTCTGTGGCCAATGTTTTGCCTTAGCAAAATGAGGTTCCATGAATCACTGGTTAACCAATAGCTATCATACTATTCTGAACTTTATAGTCAACAGTAATTTGCCTTTCTAAGCAGGAAGAGGGCTCCTGAAATCACATTTTTTCTTATCCTAAATAATGCACAACATCTTTATGAGTCCAGCATGGACAACTTTGATCAATGTGAAATAAGATCACATACTCAACACTCACGGCTAAAGGAATTTTATATTTATCAACCATTCTACGAAGCACAGCTTAACAAGAATATTAAAATAAATGGAAAAGAATTGTGAGGGTTTTTATTCATGGTAAAAATCTCATAAAATTAATAAATCCCAGTGTACCTCTGTTGGCATAGTGACTAGTGCTAGATGATGGAGATTCTGGTAAAAAAAAATATGAATGAACTATGCCCTCTTTATACAGTAAAAACTTGCACAATGTTTTCTCCTTGCATGTCATGACATTAAAGCAATGATATTTCTCTAGAGAAAGAGGAAGTTATCTTAGATCAGTGAGACTTTTATTTGTTTGCTTCCAAACTGCAAGTGTGGGTCCATTCGTTGTGAAATCCTTCTGGTGAGTCACAAATAGTACTCTCGTGAATGAAATGAAAAGGGCAGGATTTTTTTAATTTGCATATATGACCAATAGGCTTGCTAGGTCAGCATATTATCGATAATGGGATGATCTCGGTGACCAATTATCTGGGTCTGCTCGAACAGGTCTGACATAATTTCACTCTTAATGCTTCCCAGATTCTTTTAAATAATTGTTGGGGGGCTCGGACAACTCTTATCACAATCCATCCATCCATCCATTGTGTCGATCACATTTGTACATTTGTTGCCATCATCGTTTTCAAACGTTTGCTTTCCCAGATTTTTATAGCAAATTCTATAGCCGCTCAACCTATGGCCTGAGTCACAAGAAAAAAGCATGTCTCAAAGCATTGCATATCTGCCATGTGCTTCCGAATTTTTAGGCAAGAATTCTTAGGGAGAAAGAAAGTCAATAGAGGACAGTGTAACTGACCCCCTCCCTTAAAAGAAAACATCTTGTTCCTGCCGTGTTGAATTCTTGGATATCCTATGTGTTTTAGAGTAGAACCACACTCTATGGGTTTCTCAATGACTGTAATCTTAAGAAAGTAGATCGCCCAGACTTCATTTTGCCGCACTGTGAACCACCAACACCCCCCCCCCCGCCCCCAATAGTAGTCAAGAGTATCCTGTGTCATTCAGAGACCTGATTGGGGAAATAACTGATAAGCAACCAAGCATTGAAGATAGAGTCTAACGGGTGCTGTTACAGATACAATAACAGAATTATGTGTAAATGCTGTGGAGGTACTCAACACAGTCATCCAGCCATGAGGGAAGTCACCAAGCCAGGAGGGAAGACGAGTCTGAGAATCTTCCTAGAAGAATTTCAGCGTTGAGAGCTGAGGGATTAGTAGGAAGCCCTGTCTGACAGGAACAATTCATTCTTTGTGGCTGTTGGATGTCAGTGGGTTGATGAGGACGGTGATGGGACAGAACAACACCGCAGGGTCTCCAGGCTCTAATCGTTACAGAAGCCATCTCTGGTCTTCCTCCTGTGGAGCCACTGAGGGGTGGCTTCAAACCACCCACCTTTGGGTTAGCAGCTGAGCGCTTCATTGTTACACCACCAGGGCTCCATGTAGATATGCTCCGTATAGATATTCCTATATATATACATACACACATATATGGGCTCCATCTAGATATTCCAAAAACGAAAACCTTGTAAATCTACATTAATAAATGTCAGTTGTTAAATGTGTTCGACATTAAAATGCCATCCCTGGAAAATAGTGGTGCTGTGTGTAAAGAAAGGCCCCTTCTGACGGCCTTCTGCATTCAGTCAAGAACGTGGGCACTGAGCCCCCAGGCCATGAGAAGCTACTAGTAGATTCTGCAGGAGGAATCTCATGACCATGATGTTGAAGGGTTCCCTTTGGCCATCACTTCTGATTATAGATTATTTGGGCACTAAAATGCCTAGGATGGCTTGGGAGTACTTAGGACCATCAGTGCCTAGGAAGATCTCCCAGACCCTAGTCTTGGGCCTCGCCAGCTCCCCAACTGCAAGAAGGAAGAGGCAAATGGACATAAGAGAGTGTGTAGGAAGTTCCATTCCCAAGCCAGAAAAGCTGAGAAGCTCTCCTCCACCACCACCACCACCCCCCCACCTGCATGGGTTGCACATGGTTTTCTCATGGAGAATAACTTACAGCAGATAAAATTAATCTCCTAGAGGGAAGTATACTTCTTTAAAAAATTATTCTGTCTGTATTCATTGGGACAGTTAGGAAAACCCCAAATTATCTTCTATTTCCTGTTAAACTCCCAACCTTCTTCTCCTTTTCAGAAGTAGAATGTGGACTATTGTTTAACCAAGACTAGTATTCTGGCCTTTCCCCTGCTTTCTACCCTGTGACTTCTTGACCCTTCTCTTCTTATAAATACAGGGACAGAGCTGAGGTTAGAGAGAGGAAGCGCAGGAAGCTTCACGCCATCTCTTCTTGTCCCCAGAAGGATGAAGGTCTCCACGGCTATCCTGTGTTTCCTCAGCTTGGCGGTTGACTTTGGATCCCCGTTCCGGATCACTGATCTTGGTAAGTCCCAAGAGTCTTCTGTGTGTCCAGGCCTGGGGCGATGCACAGGGTCGGGGAGATGATATGGAGAGACATCCGTGTCTCCTGAGACAGCTCTCTGTCTCAGACACGGTTGTGAGATTCACCGAAAAGCAGTGGTAGGGTGTATTCCCTCTGCTTCTTGCTGTAGAATTTTGGGGAAAGATCTTTAGAAACTATTGGTCCCAATAGAAACAATCATTTCTTTCTCTAGAACCAACATGTTGGATGCCTCCTCCCAGTGAATGAACTCTTAGAGGACAAGAACTACAGTAAACATTTGAATGTGTTGAGACAATCATAGAATCCTATAAAGTCAGAGCTGTTATTTACGGTCTCATATACCAAAGGTAGTCCTGATGGCATAGTGCTTACGAGTTGGTGACAAATTTTGAAATCCCTGGCAGCAACACTAGAGAAAGATCAGGTTCTACTCCCGTAGGGTTACAATCTGGGAAACCCACAGGGGCCGTTCTACCATGTCCTGTAGGGTCGCCATGAGTCTAAATCAACTGGACGACAGTGCATGTGCATGTGTGTGTCACACACCCAGACCACAACCACTGTTGTTGAAGCCATGCCGACTCATGATGACACGACAGGACAGCATGACGCTGCTGCATTGGGTGTCACGGCTGAATAGTTACAGAAGCAGACTGCCCCAGCGTTTCCCCGTGGAGCATCTGGTGGGTTTGAACCGCCAACCTTGACTACAGCGCCAACAGGACTCCTAAAACTGTCCTTGTGGAGAGAAAATGGGCTGCCAGGCAAGTGACTCACCAGAGTCACCTAACCATTCCATTTATATTCTAATCTATGTTTATATTTACATCAATGTCTACATAGGTACGGTTTTATAGTCATTAACGTGTTGAATGCTACTCATAGCCCATGTGGAGTAGCTAATCGGCCGAATGATACAAAGTCTCTATTTGTATAGATTTAGAAAGACCCAGCAGTTTTATATAGGTTTGCAGAATAATAATTATACTCAATTATAAAATCAGAAAACTCAGGCAAGGGAAGGTAAAATCACTTGTTCAAGATCGCATAGTGAGGGGTTAAGTTAATGTGACCTACTTCGGACAGAGCTGTGAAAAGATGAGATCGTTTACAGTTTGATTGGTTGCTGTTGGTGGTGTTGTTGCGAACTCCACCACACAGTCATACTTCAGGTGGCATCGTGTCACCGGATGAGGTCATATCAACTCATGCTCTGCCACCAAGTGAGCAAATGAACACACTTTGTGTTTTCAGAACCCTTTGGATTCTGGAAATATGCAGTAAGGGTTGTGGGCTGCGTCACACCATGTAGACATTTGACTCGTTGATTCGTGTTGAATTTGTAGCTTGTCTCTGAGTCCATAGAATGTTTCCCTTGTCACTTACATTGTCAAAGCCCCTGAAGAGTCCCAGGGCCCTCACGGAAGCAATGGCCCTGGAGGCAGGTCTGGACTCCAACCAGGTGGCAGGTGGGCCAGCGTCACTGGAGCGGGTGGGTGGAGATGCTGAGCTAGCGCTGCCTCCCACTGATTCCTCTCCCCTATCTGTCTCTTCCAGGTACAGAACTAGAACCCACGCTACAGGACAGGTTTGGCCCTCCAGGAATTATTCAACATGGTAAATATTCATCATGGTATATTTTAAATGATTTTATTGGGGGCTCATACAGTTCTTATCACAATCCATACATACATCCATTGTGCCGAGCACATTTGTATATTTGTTGCCCTCCATTACTCTCAAAATATTTTCTCTCCACTTAAGCCCTTGGTATCAGCTCCTCATTTTCCCCCTCCTCCCCGCTCCTCCCTCCCTCATGAACCCTGGATAATTTATAAATTAATATTATTTTGTCATGTCTTACAATGTCTGATGTCTCCCTTCAACCACTTTTCTATTGTTCCTCCCCCAGAGAGGAGGTTATATATAAATCCTTGTAATCGGTTCCCCTTTCTACCCCACCTTCCCTTCACCCTCCAGTATCACCACTCTCACCACTGGTCCTGAAGGGATCATCTGTCCTAGATTCCCTGTGTTTCCAGTTGCTATCTGTACCAGTGTACATCCTCTGGTCTAGCCAGATTTTTAAGGCAGAAGTGGAATCATGATAGTGGAGGGGGGAGGAAGCATTTAAGAACTAGAGGGGGGGGGAAGAACTAGAGGAAAGTTATATGTTTCATTGTTGCTACACTGCCCACTAACTGGCTCCTCTCCTCCCTGCAATCCTTTTGTAAGGGGGTGTCCTGTTACCTACAGATGGGCTTTGGGTCCCCACTCTGCACTCTCCCTTATTTACAATGATATTTTTTGTTCTTTGATACCTGATAACTGATCCTTCCGACTCCTCATGGTCACACAGGCTGTTGTGCTTCTTCCACATCATGGTATATTTTAAAAAGCAGCCGATGTATACAAATTTGCTGTATGGCATTGGTCCATTTACAGGGGGTGGGGGAAGAAGAGGTGGAGGAACTGGGATGAGAACATCGCTATGAGATCAGGGTGGTCCCCTCCCCCACAGATGCCTCCTCTACTCCCACCTGCTGCCCCTGCTTCTGCTAACTCGGGATAGAGTTTGCTCTCCAATGTCTCCTGCAAGCAGCAGGCCATTCCTCTCCTGGAAGGAGGCTCAGTCCTGGATCTGGTGTGGCCACCCTCTGTGCCCTCAGCCACCCTGCTCAGCCCTGGGGAGGGTGTGATGCAGGGAGATGCCAGTCTGTGGGGGTAGAGAAGAGGGGAAACGCCCCTCCCATGTCTGACACCTTCTCACCCTCCCCAGCACTCAAGGAATGCAGGAAACAATTGTTGGGCTGCTTCTCAAAAAGACTTTGCCCTTATAGAGCTCGCTTCTTTGTACAGGCTTGCACTTCCACCGTCCCTCTGACTGCTGCTTGTCTTACACCCCCCGAAAAATCCGGTGTGTCTTCATGGCAAGTTACTACGAAACCAGCAGTGGGTGCTCCAGGCCAGGGGTCATGTAAGTGCCAAGCCCTCCTGTTGGGGTGATGGGGGTCTGCAAAGGCCAGGGAAGCAGCCAGTTGAATGAGAATCCAGGAAGGCAGTCTGTGCCTCCCACCTTCCCAGAGAAGGGGCAACGGGGGACTTCACCAGCAACCAGAAGCGAGCAGGAGATGCTCTAGTGCCCAAGAGGGCAGGGAAAGAAGGAGAAAGCAAGAAGGTCGCCCAAGGACACTCCCACAAGACATAAAGAGAGGCTGAGAGAAGCCTTAGAGAGGACACTGGCCCCAAACTGACTTCAGCCGAGAGAAATGAAGGCCAGCCTGGGTTCGGTGGGGAATCTGAAGGGCCGGAAAATGTGGGGCCCCACCCCATTTGCTACAGATGACTCAGTTTGCGATCGTTCTCCTTTCTTCCCAGCTTTACCACCAAGCGTGGGAAAGAAGTCTGTGCCAACCCCCTCAGTGGGCATGTTCAAGATTGCATGAATGGGCTGCTGCTGTCTGAAGGTGCTACGACAAGGGAACTTGTTGAAGAGAAGTCCAGGATAGCCATGAAAATGTAACCCTCTGGTCCCAAGTATCTTCTGGAAAGGACTTGGACTAAATTAATTATTAAAGAAGAATATTTCTTGTTTTGTTCTGATTATAAAGGCAGTGCCTCTGATAAAGTATCTTCTAGTTATTCAAATGTTAAGAGGAAAAATAAAACTACCCAGTTCTCTGTCTTGCCCACGGTCCGCGCTGGAAGACTTTCCAAGCACATAGCCTTCTTAATGTGGGCGTCGTTAGCAACGTGTGTGTGCGGCCTCGTCCCGGGGCAAACCCACATCTGATCGTGCAGAAATGGGGACTGGCCACGCAACTTGAGCTTCTCTCCAGCGTACAAGGGCTCTCATCTCGGTGGGGGAAACCCTCCTTTTCAATGGTCTCCCCCTTCACCTATAGCGGACACAAGCTTTCTCAGGCTGGTGTATTGCCGTCAAGCTGAGCCACATCCTTACATAAGGCAGAAATTCCTCACCTTGTGGTCTACTGATGCCATCTTTGCTGACTCCTTCTACTCCCTACTCAGAATAAGTTTTTATGCTTCCCTTTATGTTTATGATTTGCAATTTCCTCTGCCATGTGCAGGGGATTTGAGGACACAGGAGAGGGTCACACAGATGCTCAGAGTGCAGGTCTGTGTTCTGATCACATGCTGTTGGGAGAAACCAGTCCCTGAGAAGGATACCATGCTTGTAAAGCAGAGGGACAGTGACACAGAGGAGGGTCCTCAGCCAGGTGGCCTCACACAGGGACTGCCCAGTGGGCTCCAGCATAAGACCGCATGTAAGGCTGGCCCAGGACCGAACAGTGCTCTGCTCAGTGGCTCACGGGTGATGGGAATCGGCTTGATGGCACCTAGCCACTATGACAACGACATCAATGATGTGTTCGATGACCCTCCTTCCTTCATTGAGCTCATTCACTTCAAGCACTCCTAGCTGACACCAGTCCACGTAGGCCTGTTGTAGGGTACCACAAGAGACCCCACATCCCAAATCTATTTTAAAGAACACATTGGTTAAAGTCTTAAACAGGAAAAAATGAAAGACAAACATACATCATCCAGATAAGGAAGCCATTTGCAAGAGGTCAAAATGGTAACCAAGTGTTTGCAGTGCTTCAGAGACAGAGAGGGGGCAGGGGAGGGGAAGGACACTGCCATAACTGGCTACAGGTCACAGTGACAGGTGGGGCCACAGAAGTAGGACTGGGCCTGCAAATTGTTAAACATATTGTGTTCTGATATGGTGTTGTGTTGTGTTCTGTTCTGTTATTGTGTTGTGTTGAGTTGTGATGTGGCATGACGTGATGTGAGACAGAAGAGCTTACAAGCTGGGGTCAGGGCCCTCCAACAAAGGTAGTCAACCCTGGTGTCACACAACCCAGGGGCCAAGGTAAACCCCTTTAATTGGCCAAAATCCATTTGTGACCTTAAAAGCCTGGTCAGGGATGCAGTAGCTCTGCCCCCAACCTCACCTCACTGATTATAGCAAACCCTTCACACTGAATGTCGCTGGAGTCTTAATGAAAAATTGGGAGTTTGGTGGAGGCCAGTGACTTGCTTTTCAAAGAATCTGGCCCCGGTGTTTGCAGATTGACAGCCTGCCTATGATGTTGGAGGTTAGGATAGTGGTTAAATCGGGGGCAAGGAGAGGGGGTGGGTTGAAAGTGGACATTAGAGAGGGCTATGGCTCCATTTTTAGAACTGCGACAGATACATTACAGTATACAGTTAGGGATAACTGTTTGCGCTCTACACAGGTGGTGTGTTCATATTTCAGCGAGGTCTCATTAAAACAGAAATCCAAACTATTCCAAACAAGCCCATCATTAAGGTTGAGCTCTCCCACTCACGCTCTACACCCCATCCTCTCTGGCTTTAAAAAAAATTATATATGAAATTTTGCACCTTGCTTGTTAATATTAAAAACCAAGTACCGGTATCTGCCTGCAAGTCATCAATTGCGTTACTTTGCCATTCTACCATTGTAGAGTCTTGGCGCCGGTCACACACTGGACTGTTAATGGGAAAGCACCAGAAGAAAGGCTGTCAACATAGTCCTGAAAAGTCACCCATTGAAAGTCCTATGGAACTCAAATCTCTGGCACACATGAGGTTGTCATGAGTTCAAATCAACTCACAACAACTGTTGCATTTTCCCCCAGCTCCCACCTCCACCCCCACCCCTTCACTCCCATAAAGAGTCCGGTACATAGTTTGATACCAATGAGTTCACCAAACATAAGCCATGTCACACAATGTTTCTGACATTTTCTCCCTCCCTTTGTGGGTGCAATTCCACAGATTGAATTTGGAGATGTGAAATTTCTGCTTTAAAGAGTATGAATATTTTAAAGGCTCCTAACCCTCATTCCGCGCTGAGCCCACTGACCTCATTGAACACCTTCAGTGACTATTTGGTGGATGTAGCCATGACTGGAAAGCTAATCTTACTTTAGCCCCAGATTGCTCCGGTTCTGTGGGTCCATCTAGACGTAATGAAGCTTACCTTACGTCTCTCAAGGCTCAGTGGCATCACTGCTCATGTCATAGTTCCACAGTCAGAACAATGGCGTAAATCCATCAGAGCATTCTGCTTCATGGAAGAAGGCGGTGAACACTTACTTCAAAAAGATTTCCATCATGTGAGGAGGAAACAGCTAATCATAATCCCACATTCTGGTAACCCATCTGGAGAGAAAACATCCTCATAAGCACCCCAACCAAGTAAGCAACTGAGGCATTCTTGCACGTCCCCTCAGCCCCTCTCGTAACCAACCATAGGCAATCCTGGGTGGGGCAACTCACAGGCAAGTGTTATACTTAAAAATGGCTTGTCCAGCCACCTCCCACTTTCCATGATCTTGTGACCCAGAGATGCCTATAAAAAGGAGGGAATAAAGCTCAGACTCCAAAAGGAAGCCAGCCATACTGATTTCCAAGGCCCAGCTCAACTCGGCCCACATTTCTCTCAGCTCCGCATCAGGAAGGTCTCCAGAGCTGTCTTCTTCCTCCTCCTCTGCACGGCAGTCATCTGCTTCCAAGACTACTCTCAAGAGAGTGAATCTGTTGCCCTTTCCCTTTAACGGTTGTTCACCACTCTCTGGCCAGAAGTCAGACAAGATCTTCCAAAGGCTGTGACCTGAGAACTTCCATGTGAAATTGTTGTTGTTCCCTCGTGCTGTTGAGTCGATTCCAACTCCCTGCTCCACACGGTTTTCTTGGGAGAAAGAAGCGGCTTTCTGCTACCATAAAGAGTTACAGTCTCAAAAGCTCACAGGGCAGTTCTATCTTGCCCAATAGGGTCATACCCAGGACTGTCCCTGGAGGGAGACAGAGTCCCAGTGAGGAGGAAAGGATTAGAGAGAGGGATCCCCACGATCTCTCATATAATAAGAACAAACCTCCAGGGAGGCATCATCAGGCTACCACCAATTGACAAGTTGGACTCCATGCCTACATTTTCACACAAGTTCACGTTGACATAAAATCTAGCAGCTACCATTTCCATATCATAAGAAGGTTAGACAAGATGGCTTAAGAGGCTCATCACTTTAAAAGATTATGATCCTGTGTCCATGGATTGTCTCTATTGTGTGGGTAATTACTTTTAAAGGCGGTGCTCCTTCTGGTCCATGTCATTGATTTTCCAGTCGAAAGATTATTATGTAGATGTAACTCACAATTATTCTTGTGACACTCCAGAACCAAACATTCTTCCATCTTCATTTAATACTTTGCATTTGCTTTGGACTTCAGAGTGCTTGTCCTGCGATCAAGAATCACTGATACTGAAGGAAGAAGATCAAGATACACTGAAAGCATTGACAACAACAACAAAAACAAGACTCCAGGAATTGATGGAACACCAACTGAAATGTATTTCCATGGTAATGCTTTTAAAAAATGATGCAGCCGTGGAAGCATTCACTCATCTGTGAATTTGGACAGTAACTTTCCAGCCAACTGACTGAAAGAGAACCATATTTGTGCCTATTCCAAACAAAGGTGAGCCAATCGATGTGGAAATTATCAAACAATACCATCAGTTGCAGCAGCACATTGGCAAGGACCTTCCAGAAAGTCAAGCTGGAAATTCAGAAGAAGCCATGGAATACTACCTGGACCTCACCCCAGGAATGTATGCATATAGTAGCTTTTCCCCTATGCTCCTTTGGCTTTTCTAAGCTTACCTCAGTGGACCCATGTTGTACTTAAATATGGGTATGTACATATGTAAATATATTTTATATAACAATAGGGAAACATATTTATATGTTAAGTATTAAGGTAGCAGACGGACATTGGACCTCTACTCAAGTACTCCCTCAATGCAAGAACACTTTGTTCTAATAACCCAGAATTCTGTGATGCTCACCTTCCCAACATGCGAAAGACAAATGAGTGTATAAGCAACTGTGATGAAGAAAGCTGATGGTGCCTGGCTATGAAAAGATATAGTGTCTGAGTTCTTAAAGGCTTGAAGTTATGCAAGAGGCCATCTAGATGAGAAACAACAAAGCCAACATGGAAGCACACCAGCCTGTGTGATCATGAGGTGTTGATGGGAGCAAGTATCAGGCATCAAAGACCCAGAACAAAAAATCATATCATTATGAATGTCCATCTGTATACAATTGGACATCCCCCACCCCAGAAGGGTCACAAAGAAGAGATGAGCCAGTCAGGGTGCAGCAATGATGAAACATACAACTTTCCTCTAGTTCTTTAATGCTTCGTCCACCCTCCCCCTTTTAATGACCCCAATTCTACTTTATAAATCCAGCTCGGCCAGAGCATGTACACTGATACAGATAAGAACTCGAAACACAGGGAATCCAGGACAGATAAACTCCTCATGACCAATAATGAGAGTAGCAATACCAGGAGGGAAAGGGGAAGGTGGGGGAGATAGGGGGAACCGATCATAATGATTGACATTTAAACATCCCCCCAGGGGGATGAACAACATAAAAGTGGGTGTAGGGAAATAGCAGTTGGTGTAAGCCATGAGAAATAATAATTTAGAAAGTATCAAGGGTTCATGAGGGAGAGAGGGTGGGGGAAATGAGCTGATACCAAAGTCTCAACTAGAAAGAAAATTAAAAATTATGATGAAAGCATGTGCACAAATGTGCTTGACACATGGATGGATGGATGGATGGATGGATGGATGGATGGATGGATGGATGGATTGTGATAAGAGCTACAAGAGCCCCTCCCCCCATAAAATGATTTTAAAAGAAAGGATTTCACTGTGGCAAACCTACAGGGGCAGTTCTCCTCCATCCTCCTCCGCACTAATGTCAGAATTGACTCCAGAGTTGTGAGCTCCCATGCTTGGGGGAGGGGGCAGAAAGTGTTGCTTACTGAAGCAGTGATGATAGATGGCTTGATGGCATCAGTGACTTCGATTCCGGAACCCAGCAGTTAGCATAAACCCCCAAACAGTCGTGGGATTCCGACTACTCCTTTCCTAGTGCCCCACAGCTGTGCATATTCCACTTACCTTTCACAGGTGCTCTTCCTCTGACCAAGTAGGCAAGGGTCGTCGTCCGCCAGTCTGTCTCTCTGTCTCTCTGTCTCTCTGTCTCTCTCTCTCTCTCTCTCTCTCTCTGTCCGCCAGTCTGTCTCTCTCTCTCTCTCTGTCTCTCTCTCAGGATGTAGGAGAGATGAGGACAGACCCTGGCTCCCACCCACTTAGGCTCTTGATTGGTTGGGAGAAAGTGGGCAGTGCAGTCGCTTGCACCCACCTGGAGGGACAGGTGAGGTCCAGGAAGAAGGTATCAGTGACCTTCTCATCCTTGAGCTCTCTTAAGCCAACTGATGAGCATCCTCCCTTTGTCTCCTCAGTGAGGTGTGACACGTGACTCACCCTGGGTCCAGAGAGGATTTTTCCAGTTGGAATTTCAGTTCAACTATGAGCAAAGGTATGAGTACCTAGCCCCTTTTTTTTTTTAACTTTGTTCTTAAAGGAGTGGAAAGGTCAAAGTTGGAGACATCCTATAACCGAGGTATCACTGGAGCCGATTTCAGGACTGAAAACTCTACCTGGGACTAGATTAAAAGTTCGTGGTCTTTCCGTTGGAACAGTGGTTTTAAAAATGAAAGATTCCTCATTTTCTTTGCAAACAAGCTTTCCCTAGATCCCATCATATACATCTGATGAAAAACCCAGCGGCTCCATTTCAATCTGATGAAGGTGGGAGCGTGTAGCAGCCATGTCCACTCAGTTCCCCAGAAGAGCGACCAGCTCACCCCAGTGTCCGGGACGTTGCCAGGGTTACTATGAAGCGTTTCACATCCCAGGAACCCCCTGCATCCTTGGAAAACCTCCACGCCTGGGTGGTCCCTGAGAAGGGACCCTGCACAAGTTGAGGGTGAGAAATTCTGTTGGGTTCCAGGACCACCTAGTCTTTCACTGCACTGTAAAGGATGCCCCCCACCCCAGGTGTGGTGCTTGTGTGAACCGACAGGGAAGGAAAGGGATGGAAATTCCTCCACCCTCCCAGCCTCTGGCTCTCTCAGCTCTATCAGGAGGAACTCAGCTCTCAGCCCCAGTTCCCAGCACAATCCTGGCCAAGCAAAAGGCCCTGGGCACCTACCTTGTTGCCAAGCCTATGAAGGGGCATAAGGTGGTAGCTCAGCCTAGGTGAGACATTCCATTCTTGGGTGGTGAGGTCCAGCTATCCCAAAGTCACCTCTGAACATAGTCCCCTGCTTTCGGCTCCCATGAAGCTGGACTCCAGGGAGTAGACACAGAACAGTGACTTACACTTTCAATCCGGGAGTTTCTGAGACTGAGATGCAGGCTTCTGCCCTCTTGGCCCACTGCTAAAGATGGGTTTACATGGAGGAGGTGACGCTTGTCTCTCTGGAGGGGCAGGAAGGAGGGCAGATTCTATTCCAAAGCCCTTGCTCTCTGACCTCTTTGCAGATGGAAGCCAAATATGAGAGGTTGGGTTCCTCTGTCTTCTCCTGTCCTTTTACTCAGTGGCCTCCGTCCTCCTGCATTTGATAGCCTATGGCGTCAGTAGGGAGCCCTGGGGGCATAGCCAGTTCCTGGGCTAGGCTGAACTTTCTAGAGAAACGGAACCAGCATATAGATGAAAGAACGCTATATCAAAAAGACATTTAGATCAGGGAAACAGCTCCGTTAGTGCAACTCAAGTCCATATTTATTTTTTGTCCCCTCTGATAAAGTTAATCCCTAGAGAGAAACATTCTTCTTAAAATCTTTGTTCACGTCGTACCTGGTGAAACAATTGAAACCCTCTCCTCATCATATTTGCCCTCTACTTCCTCTTGAACTCCAAGCCTCTTCCCCTTTTCAGAAGTGGCATGTGGAAAGATCAGTATTCTGACCATTCCACTGCTCTCTGCCCTGTGACTTCCTGACCTTTGCTTCTTCCGAGTGCAGGGACAGAGCTGGGTCAGAGAGCAGGGAGCCGGAGAAGCTTCAGCAGCCATCCCCGCTCCCCGTAAGGATGAAGTTCTCTGTTCCTGCCCTCGGCTTCCTTTTCCTGCATGTTGAGCTTGGAGTCCCTGCTCAGGTCATTAATGGTGAGTCCAGAGAGCTTTCTCAGTGGTGAGCGGGTCATTGGTGATGGGCAGGGTTGGGGAGGTGACATTGGGGACACCTGTGCTTCCTGAGACAGCTCTCTATTTCAGACATGAATACGCTATTGACCTAAAGGCCATGGCAGAGTATCCGCCTGCCTCCCTCGGCAGCCTTAATTCCTGAAGGAAAACTATACAGTGACAGTTGTCCCATTGGAGACAATCATTTCTCTTTCTAGGTCAAAAGTATTTGATGTCTTCTCCCAGATGGATATGGGATTATGAAATCCTAGATCGAAAGAACTAGAGTAAAATTTAAAGGTGTTGAAACTATCATAGAAGCC
Source organism: Tenrec ecaudatus (assembly GCF_050624435.1). Lineage (NCBI taxonomy): Eukaryota > Metazoa > Chordata > Mammalia > Afrosoricida > Tenrecidae > Tenrec > Tenrec ecaudatus. The sequence goes on along the minus strand of NC_134539.1, from coordinate 119,010,022 downwards.
TGTAATGTTGACCTTTTGACTAAGGTCAAGTGTAGAAGCCTATAATGTTAGGGTGCTTTTTTGACACTAGGAAACCCAGGAGCCCTACCAGCATCGTGGGTTACATGTTGGACTGCAAACTGCAAGGTCAGCAGTTCAAAACCCACCAGCCAATCTGAGGGAGAAAAATGAGGCTTTCTGCTCTCTCCAAGAGTCTTACAGTCTTGGAAATCCACAGGGGCAGGTCTACCCGGTCCTGTAGGGTCACTTTGAGCTGGAATTACCTTGATGACAATGAGCTACACCAAAACCACACCCACTGCCCTCAGAGTCCATTCTGACACCTAGCGACTCTACAGGAGAAAGCAGAACTGCCCCCATGGGTTTCCAAAGCTGAAATACTTCCAGAATCAGTGAAATGTTTACAGCTGGTATGGTTGAACGGCTGACCTCACCTAGTAGCTGAGGGCTTCACTCCAGGGCTCCTTCCATCTAGTATAAAACGGTCCTTGTGGAGAGAAGACGGGCTGTGGCTAACCCACGGTGACCTAACCATTCTAGTTACTTGTTTCAAACGGATACGTCCATGTCCTATCTGGCCCTGGTCTACTTGATTTATAGCTATTAATACGCTGCACAGAACGCGACTAACAGTCCACGTGAGACGGTGGTCAGTTGAGTGATGGGAAATCTCCATTTGTGTTGGGTGAAAGAGAGACGTGTGGTTTTACCTCTTATTGTGGTTATTTTCATTTTACAAATGAGAAAACTGAGGTGCAGGAAGGTCAAATCACTTGTTGAAGATCACATGGCAAGGGGCTGAGTCAGGTGTGAACTAGGCAGGACAGAGCTATGAAAAGACAAAGCCCCTGTATGATATTTGAATGATGTGCTAATAAAACTAGTTTAAAATGGGGAAAAAAGACAAAGCCCTTGAAGACCTTTCTGCTTATTGTTGGTGCTGTTGCTGCAAGCCCCGCCTACATTATAACAAGAATATTAAAGTACACCCACAGACGCCAGTCCATATAATTCACAGGTAACTGCATGAGAGAGATGAGATAGATGGGTGCTTGCATTTGCCTAATTCGTATAATGCTGGTTTATCGTTCCTTAAGACCAAACCTTTGGGACTAACTATATTTTTGGAATGCAGAATTTGGCAGGATTATAAAGGTGACACAAACCTGGGCATTACCTAACATCCACACGAGGGTCTCAGAGCATCCTATAGTCAAACAGTGATGTTTCTGCTACCAACGCCTAAAACTAAGCTGACAAAGTGGAACAAGCAAAGCTTGTGGGTAACCTTGCGTCACCGGATGAGGTCATATCACCTTATGCTCTACCACCCAGTGAGCAAATGAACACACTTCGTGTTTTCAGAACCCTTTGGATTCTGGAAATATGCAGTAAGGGTTGTGGGCTGCATCACACCACGTAGACATTTGACTCGTTGATTCGTGTTGAATTTGTAGCTTGTCTCTGAGTCCATAGAATGCTTCCCTTGTCACTTACATTGTCAAAGCCCCTGAAGAGTCCCAGGGCCCTCACGGAAGCAATGGCCCTGGAGGCAGGTCTGGACTCCAACCAGGTGGCAGGTGGGCCAGCGTCACTGGAGCGGGTGGGTGGAGATGCTGAGCTAGCGCTGCCTCCCACTGATTCCTCTCCCCTATCTGTCTCTTCCAGGTACAGAAATAAGAGAACTGAAGCTGACGATGCATCAAGTTGAACACCCAGTTCGATACAGTAAATATTCCGTTGCGGTGCTTATTAAAAGCAGCAGGGGTACACAGATCTATTCTATAGCTCTTGTCCATTTACAGGGGGTCGGGGAGAAGAGGAGGAGAACCTGGGGTGGGCCCCTCCCCCACAGATGGCTCCTCGACTCAAGCCTACTGTCTCTGGCTTCTGCTGACTCTGTGAGGTTCACAAACCATAAACCACTGTATTGTCGATCAGCCCTATCTCAGGACAACCAGGCTGTGGCCTATGCTGAAAAAGCCCTAGTGGCATAATTGGGCTGCTCACTCCAAGGTCAGCGGTGCAAACCCACCAACTGCTGCAGGGGAGAAAGATGAGGCTTTCCTGGCCTCAGCAACCTCCCCTAGAAGCCAGAGACTCACTCACTCCAGCTCACTGCGGTCAAGTCGATTCCCACCCACTGGGAGCAGCTCTACGGGGCAGGGCAGGGCAGCCCCAGTGGGTTTCTAGACCAGCAATCTTAACAACAGTTAAAAACCTCACCTTAGAAATGCTCCTTCAAGTCTTCATATGCTAATTGACCCTCTCTAGGGGAAATGGCCATGCCAGCGTTCTACACACCCTGAAAAGAGGTAGACCCCTTTCGTAACATTTTATTACCCCGTCATCTGTCTTAAGGAGCCTCATGTCTTAGTGGGATGCACACAGGGCCGATAACCACAAGGTCAGCAGGTGGACTCCACCAGGTAAGGCGTTCTGCTCCCATCAAGATTGACAGCCTCGGAAACGTACAGGGGCTGTTCTGCTTGGCCTGTAAGGTTGCTGTGAGTCACACTGGACTTGATGGCAGTGAGTTCTGCTGAGGGGGGTTCTTTTCAGCTTAGGGTGATTGTTGATGGGGTCCAATGGCTCCAGTGCAATCAGCCCATATTGGGGAGGTAACAACTTGGGATGGGAGTTGCTCTCCGACGTCTCCTGCAAGCAGCAGGCCATTCCTCTCCTGGAAGGAGGCTCAGTCCTGGATCTGGTGTGGTCACCCTCCGTGCCCTCAGCCACCCTGCTCAGCCCTGGGGAGGGTGTGATGCAGGGAGATGCCAGTCTGTGGGGGTAGAGAAGAGGGGAAACGCCCCTCCCATGTCTGACACCTTCTCACTCTCCCCAGCACTCTTAAGGAATGCAGGAAACAATCGTTCGGCTGTTTCTCAAAAAGACTTTGCCCTTATAGAGCTCGCTCCTTTGTACAGGCTTGCACTTCCACCGTCCCTCTGACTGCTGCTTGTCTTACACCCGCCGAAACATCCGGTGTGTCTTCATGGCAAGTTACTTTGAAACCAGCAGTGGGTGCTCCAGGCCAGGGGTCATGTAAGTGCCAAGCCCTCCTGTTGGGGCGATGGGGGTCTGCAGAGCCTGAGGGAGGCACATGATGAGTGCTGATCCAGGAAGCCTTGCATCTTTGACCCTCCCAGGAAAAGGGCAGCTGGTGTCCTGAGCAGCAGACGGAGATGCTCTCATGCAGAGCAGGGTGAGGGTGGCAGAGAAACAAGAAGGCTGCCCAAGGAAACCTCTAAGAGACACAAAGGAAGGCTATGGGAGACCTCAGGGAGGTCCCCAGCCCTCAACTGACTTCAGAGAGGGCCAAGAACAAAAGCCCCAACACCAGACTGGGTTGAGGGGCAGGGACATAGGGTGTTTTCCAGGTCATTGGCTGAACACAACCCAGTTTGTTATCTTCCTCTCTGTTTCTTCCCAGCTTTGTCACCAGGAATAGGAGAAGAGTCTGTGCCAACCCAGGCCATCGGCATGTTCAGAACTGCATGAAGAAGCTGAGAGAAGAGACCCAAGATGCCACCAACTTTGTCCTAAGCACCTCCTAGACGCTCTTACCCTGGATCAATTTTTTTAAATGATACTCACTTTGTTTTGTTCCAACTATAAAGGCGATGTATCTAATAAAGAATTCTCTATTTAACTCTACTCAAATTGTATGGTGAAAGAGAAGTGGAGGTGAACGACCCGATTCTCTGTCTTGCCCACTGTCCACCCTGAAAGGCTTCACAGCCCTAGCCTTCTTCATGGATGTCTTTAGCAACGTGTGCTTGTTGCCTCGTCCTGGGGCCAAATCCACATCTGACCGCTCGGCCACTCAACGTGAGCTTCCTCTCCAGCACAAGCAGACTCTCATCTCAGGCTTGTCCAGGTTTCTGCAGGAAAAACCCTCCTTTTCAAAGGTCTCCCCCTCCACCTATAGAGGACACAGCTTTCTCAGCCTGGCATGTTGCCACCGAGCTGTCCCGCATCCTTTACATAAGGCAGAAATTCCTCACCTTGTGGTCTGCTGATGCCATCCTTTCTGACTCCCTATTGCTACTCGGAATGTTTTTTATTTTTTCTTCTTTTTTTTTTTTTAAACAATTTATTAGGGGCTCATACAACTCTTATCACAGTCCATACATATATATACATCAATTGTATAAAGCACATCTGTACATTCTTTGCCCTAATCATTTTCTTTTTTTTCTCCTCTTTTCTCTTTTTACATTTTATTAGGGACTCATACAACTCTTATCACAATCCATACATATACATACATCAATTGTATAAAGCACATCCATACATTCCCGGCCCCAATCATTCTCAAAGCATTTGCTCTCCACTTAAGCCCTTTGTATCAGGTCCTCTTTTTTTTTTCCTTCCCTCCCTGCTCCCCCCTCCCTCATGTGCCCTTGGTAATTTATACCTCGTTATTTTGTCATATCTTGCCCTATCCGGAGTCTCCCTTCCCCCCTTCTCTGCTGTCCCTCTCCCAGGGAAGAGGTCACATGTGGATCCCTGTAATCAGTTCCCCCTTTCCAACCCACTCACCCTCCACTCTCCCAGCATCGTCCCTCACACCCTTGGTCCTGAAGGTATCATCCACCCTGGATTCCCTGTGCCTCCAGCCCTCATATGCACCAGTGTACAACCTCTGCCCTATCCAGGCCTGCAAGATAGAATTCGGATCAAGGTAGTTGGGGGAGGAAGCATCCAGGATCTCTGGGAAAGCTGTGTTCTTCATCGGTACTACCTCGCACCCTAATTTCAGAATGTTTTTATTTTTACCTTTATGTTTATGATTTGCAATTTCCTCTGCCATGTGCAGGGGATTGAGGGACACGGGAGAGGGACACACAGATGCTCAGAGTGCTGGCCTGTGTAGTAATGACATAATTTCACATCAACTTGTTAAATAGGTTATAAGGGGTTGAGTCTAGTCTGTCAATCAGGTCGCAGCTTGATGACCTGATTGGCAGGCTAGACTCCACCCCTATAACTTATTTAACAAGTTGACATGAAATGATGTACCTACCACAGGCCACCCCTTGTCAACTTGACACTCTTACACAACTCTTTAACCATACATAAGTTTTAACAAAACAATAATAAAATCATATCTGTACCCAACAGGATCAAACTATAGAGTATACAATTCAGTAGGTGCCATCCTTATTTAAACTGCAACCTGATTGACAGGCTAAACTCCACCCCTTGACTCTTAATAGTCTCAAGTTGACACCAGAGTATGTAACTACCACACCTGTATTCTGACATAATTATGATCTTTCCTATTACTCTCATTCTTTCACTGAGATTCGTTCAAGCCAGGAGCTCCACACTGACACCTGCACCTGAGACCTCAGTCTATGATGGGGTGATAGAGCAACGGAAGCTTTGGGCTTATCTGCGGGATTCCCTTTCAGAGTCTTCAGGGACTTCTCATACAGGGAAAGGATTAAAACGATGACAGACTTGGGGAATCCCTAGGTGGCACAGATGGTCAATGCCCTCAGTAGTTGAGTGAACTGCTGGAGGTTTGAGTTCGCTCAGAGGCACCTCAGAGGAAAGGCCTGGTGATCCGCTTCTGACAGATCAGCCACTGGGAACCTTAGGAGGCACCCAGTTCTCCATCTACTCTGATACACACAGGGCTGCGAGCGGATCAATATGATGGGACCTGGTGGTCAGCCCAGGTGGAATGTGTGTCATTCCCTTTGGTTCTCTAACAGGTCAAGTTGTTGCCTCCGAAGAATGAAATAGCATCGAGCACCTAAGTGGTATGGAAGGCAGAGAGCCAGGTATCCCTACTTACGACCATGGATCTGACCGTGGAAGCTCAACAGAAATGAGGATTGGGACTCTTCTTTCTGGGCAAGCATCTCGTCACTGCAGAGGGTCTTGGAGGTATTGGAGGAGACAAAGACTTGCTGTGTCTTGATTAATTACATAATGCTCACAAGACCCTATTTTCACAGTTCCTCAAAAGGAACATGTTCTTTCTTGCTTCCTTCCTCTCTCATATCCTATGCCAGAAACGCCCTTGCTCTCAGCTCCACCCATCTGTTGGGATTTGATTTAGATGCCTCCATAAACCCTTCTTTCATGGTCCCAGCCAAAAGACCCATTTTCTCTTCTCTGAAATCCTGAAACAGATACTTATTTCCCTATTTCTACTTCATGCTAAGCACTAACAACACAATGAGGACAAAGGACGAAAGATTCCTGTTCTTCAAGAACCTTCAGCCTGCCATCCACAAACAGGCGATTGATCTTTGACAAAGGGCCAGAAATATTCAATGAGAATTAAACAGTCTCTTCAACCAATAGTACTGGCAAAACTGGATCTCCAGCTGCAGAATGAAGCAGGAACCATGCCTCACCCCTATGTCTAAAAACAAACTCGAGCTAGATCACAGGCCTAAATGTAAATCCCAGAGCTAATAAGGATCGTCAAATGAGAAAAGAAGGACAAGGTTAAGGGCCTGGGAAGTGGACGTCATCTTCAACAAGTGGTGCTAGAAAAACTGGATATCTACTTGCAGAAAAATGAAGTAAGATCCTTACCTCATTCCATGCACAAGAATAAACTCATAGACCTTGAGGTAAAAACCCAAACTATTAGGACCATCAACAAGGGACTTGGAACAAACCTGAGAACCTTGGCACAGGGAATACATAGACTTTTGGAAATAGGGAAGGATACAAATACAGAGGAGTCACAAATTGACAAGTGGGATATCCTGAAGATAAAACATCTGGGTACATCGAAAGAGTTCACCCAGAGAGTAATAAGAGAGTCTACAGACTGGGAAAACATCTTTAGCAATGACCCATCAGACAAAGGCCTTATTACTAAAATCTATAATACTCTGCTAGCTTATAATAAGAAACAATCTAGAGAGGTCTGCGGGGCTGGCCCCAATCCCAACTATGTGGGCCCCCACCTCCCCAGAAGAATGCACTTTAGAGGGCAGCCCTGAAGCTACAGCTTGGGAAGAGGGGCAGGTCTGATTCGAGCACACAGGAGAAATGAAGTGGATGGAGAGGGAGGGGAAACATACTGGCCCCCAAGCCTGGAGGATGATATTCCTGCTCAGATCAGACAATGCACAGAGAGGACCAGATGGCCGGTCCCACCACAAGACACAACGTCCCTCACTGAACCATAGTGCTACAGGGCACAACACTGGAGACACAGTGTGGGAATTCTGCCCGGTCTTACCCCATCACACTGGGGCAAAACACTAAGGGCATGCCTCAGAGCAGCAAGGGGAGTAAAGTGTGGAAATCTCCGGGGAACACCAAAAATAGACTTTTGGGAGTGTAGCACCCCATCAGACTCGACCGGAAAACACTCCTAAAGGTCAAAAAACAGACCTTGAACTATTTATAGACTTTTCCTTTTTAGTCATTGGCTTTCTTTTTGTTGTTGATATTTTGTTTTTGTTTCGTTGCTGTTGTTTTCTTGGTTTTGACTTCCTTTGTTGTTTTGTTTGGCTTTGCCTGGTTTTTTGTGTTTATTAATGTCTCTGCATATCTATCTATATAAGATAGGTGGGATAAATAATTCAGAGACAAAAACAATGGGACCAATGGTTTTGGGGGGACACAGGAGAAGGGGAGGTGGGAGAAAGAAAGTGGGGTCAACAAACCCAGGGACAAGGGAACAACAAGTAAACTAAAATCGATGGAAAGAAAGGCATAGACTACCTAGTAGGGCTTAATCAAGGGCTATGTAACAGCGAGGAATTACTAAACCCGAATGAAGACCAAACATGATAGTGGGACAAGAGGAAAGTAAAAGAAAATAGGGGAAAGGACTAGGAGGCAAAGGACATTTATAGAGGTCTAAATACAGGCATGTGCATATACAAATATATTATATATATATATATATCAATAGGGAAATAGATCTATGTACTTATATCTATATGGTAAGAATTAAGGTAGCAGATGAACATTGGGCCTCCACTCAAGTACTCCCTCAATTCAAGAATACTTTGTTCTAACAATCCAGCATTCTGTGATGCTCACCTTCCTGACAGATAGCTGAAGACAAAATGGGTGCATAAGCAATGTGGTGAAGAAAGCTGATGGTGCCCAGCTATCAAAAGATATAGTGCCTTGGGTTTTAAAGGCTTGAAGATATACAAGCAGCCATCTGGCTGAGAAGCAACAAAGCCCACATGGAAGAAGCACACCAGCCTGTATGATCACAAGGTGTCAATGGGATCAGGTATCAGGCATCTAAGACCCAGAATAAAATCATACCAATGTGAATGTGGGGTGGGGACTACAGAATAGAGACCCAAAGCCCATCTGTAGACAATTGGACATCCCCTTACAGAAGCATCACAAGGAAGAGATGAGCCAGTCAGGGTGCAGTATAGCACCAATGAAACATACAACTTTCCTCTAGTTCTTTAATGCTTCCTCCCCCCGCACTATCATGACCTCAATTCTACCTTACAAAGCATGTACACTGCTACAAATAAGAGCCTGTAACATAGGGAGTCCAGAATAGATTAAACCCTCAGGACCAACAATGAGAATAGAGATATCAGGAGGATAAAGGGAAGTTGGGGGGAGGGGGGAATTGATTACAAGGATCTACATATAACCCCCTCCCAGGGGGATGAACAACAGAAAAGTGGGCAAAGGGTGACAGAGGATGATGTAAGATATGAAAATAATAATCTATAATTTATCAAGGGTTCATGAGGGAAGGAAGGTGGGGGAGGGAGGGGGGAAATGAGCAGATACCAAGGGCTCAAGTAGAAAGAAAATGTTTTGAAAATGATGACGGCAACATATGTACAAATGTGCTTGACACAATGGATGCATGTATGGATTGTGAGAAGAAATGTAACAGCCCACAATAGAAGTATTTAATAAAATAAAGATTAAGGGCCTATTGCAGGGCACATACAGATGATCGAATGTAGCAACTGAAGCACACACAAGACAAGATAAAATAGATACGTGGGACTTACGAAAAACACCAATTTCAGCAACTTTTCTGAAATATAATTAACATACCTTAAAGTGGCTTAAACATATTAAAAAGAGTTGTGAAATCGCCACCATAATCAATTTTGTTCTTGACTCATTATTTTCAGCTCATTTACCTCCAACTTCCCCTGCCATGAAAACTATTCATTCAATTACTATCTCTACAGATTTTCCTCTCCTGGATTTCCCATCAAGAAAAATATGCCTAAACAAATGGTAAAATAAAATTTAAAAATAAAAACCCAGCAACAAAATAAAACAGAAAAACTCAGTTGGAAGGAGAATAGAAATAATTAAAACAAGAACAAACGTAAAATGAGTCAAAAGGGAAAACAAATAATCCAACAATCTGTTTTTTAAACACACCTCCTAGTGATTTTTATGCATGATAAAAATTCATATTTCAAGACAAAAGAACTTTAGGAGAAAAAAATCAGACCTTGAATGAAGGGGGTAGTGCAGAGTGGAGACCCAAAGCCCATTTGTCGGCCACTGGAGATCCCTTTGTAGAGGGGTCTAGGGGAGGAGACGAGCCAGTCAAGGTTGGATGTAGCAATGATGAAAAATACACCTTTCCGGGGGAGGGAGGGGATAATAAAAAAGAGGACCTGATGCGGAGGGCTTAAGTGGAGAGCAAATGCTTTGAGAGTGATTAGGGCAAAGAATGTACGGATGTGCTTTATACAATTGATGTATGTATATGCATGGATTGTGATAAGAGTTGTATGAGCCCCTAATAAAATGTTTTACAAAAAAGAAAAATACAACTTTCCTATAGTTCCTAAATGCTTCCTCCCCCCGCCCCACCCCTCTAACTATCATGATCTGAATTCTACCTTGCAAGTTTGGCTAGACCAGAGGATGCACACTAGTACAGATAGGAACTGGAAACACAGGGAACCCAGGGTGGATGATCCCTTCAGGACCAGTGGTGTGAATGGCGATGCTGGGAGAGTGGGTTGGAAAGAGGGAACCGATTACAAGGATCTACATGTGACCTCCTCCCTGGGAGACCAACAACAGAAAAGTGGGTGAAGGGAGACGTCGGACAGGGCAAGATATGACAAAATAATAATTTATAAATTATCAAGGGCTCATGAGGGAAGGGAAGCGGGGAGGGAGGGTAAAAATGAGGACCTGATGCCAGGGGCTTAAGTGGAGAGCAAATGTTTTGAGAATGATGAGGGTAACGGATGTACAAATGTGCTTGACACGATGGATGTATGTGTGGATTGTGATAAGAGTTGTATGAGCCCCTACTAAAACGATTTTAAAAATCAGGCCTTGACTACAGCATTGAAGGATTCCAGGAGCGCAGCACTGAATAGTACGGACGGGATCAGAAGGAGGGGTCTGTTAGACTTTAATCATAACGCAGACGGAAGTCAGGGTGGCATTTACGTGAACCTGGCATCTCACGTCATTCAATGGTTTCCTCATGCAATCCCTCAAGAGAGTCCAGGTCTGAATCTTCCTGTAGTTCAATCAAGTTGAAATACAAATTTTCGACATTCATAAAAACCACTAAGAGGGTCGTTAAAAGCAGATTGTTGAGTCACACCCAAAGAAACCCTGACTCAGGAGATCTGGAGCAGGACCAGAGAGCTGGCATGAGTAATGTGTTCCCAGAAAATGCTGAGGCTGCTGGGTGGAGAGATTTGAAGAGGAACTCTCTTTGCTTCATAACACGGGCATTTTTATGAGAAGTGTATAGTTCTTTGCTAATCAAAAATTAATTTTAAAGATTTTAAAAATAAATCTTGTCCTTTGAAGAATATACAACTTAGATCATGCTTTGACTTCTGCTGAATATCAAAACAATACACAACTGGGGAAAGTTTCAAACATGGCAAGACAAGCCAGACAATCCATTTTTAACTCTCAAAAGTAAAATTCTTAGAAGCTATGCAAAACCGCTAAGGGGGAAATGTACGTATCAATTGTAATATCAAATCTACTCAACACCGCATAGCGTTAAAGAGGCATGAAATGGTGAATGAAGACATCTAGATTCTTCCTACTCTTCCATTTTAGAAAACACATGTCCACATGAAGCTTATTCCGGAATGTGTACGGCAGCATTACGAACCATATCCACAAGGGGAAAGCATACAAACGTCCATCATCTGACAAACGGATGAACAGAATGCAGTGTTCTAGCTACACAGGTTAATACTATATGACTCAGCTGTACAAAGAAATGCTACACCAGTGGCATCCTAGGATCTGTGTCCCCCAGCACAATTACTCCGGTGTGATCCTCCACCCATAAGCAGAGGAGCCCACCCCATCCTCCTACCTCTCAGGAAAGGCTGAGCTCCCCCCGCCATGGCTCCCCTAATGCTCCTTCCCTCTCCCACTGCCCAAGGCGGAGACCCCCCTCCCACCCATGACAGACACCATTGCCCACCAAGCAGCACCCTAACTGATAGGAAGGCTTAGAGGAGGAGGCGAGTGACAAGCTACCACCCTGGATGACGGACAACATCAACCCTAGTGATGCCAATGCCTTGGTGGCCCTTCCCTCTACCACAGAGCCACCACTGCGAGCCCTAAGGTGTCTTTGGGTGTCACCCCCCCACCCACACACACACATACATACACACACACACACACATACACATACACACACACACATACACACACATATACACACACACATATACATACACACACACACATATACATACACACACACACATACACATACACACACACATACACACACGGTGTCCCTGCCTCCCTAGTGATACCTCAGCTACAACATGAATGAACCTTGAAAGCATTCTGCTAAGTGAAAGAAGCCAGGCACAAAAGAACACATATTGTATAACAGCATTTACACAAGATGTTCAGAATCTGCACATCTATAAAAACAGAAGGTAGAGGAGTGCTGCTGGGGACCGGGGTGGGATGGGGGTGGATTAAGACTGATGATAGCTAAAGACTACCAGGTTAGTTTCTCTTGAACAGAAGAAAATGTCCAGATATTAATATGGTGATGGCTGTACAAATCAGTAAATATGCTAAAAATCCTTGAAATATACACTTTAAATGGGTGAATTCTATGATGTGTGGATTATATCTCAATGAAACTCTTTTTTAAAATAAACCTATCTATCCATCCCATTCCCCGCCTTTCCCTTGGGGAGGGAACTCACCTGAGAATTCAAGGGATGTGTTTCCCAGGACTGGGGCAGAAGGGACCCACATGGTTGGGGTCAGTGGAACCAGAGTTGCTGATAGTCGGTGTGGCCAGCAGATGGTGAACCAAGCAAATAGGTAACTATATATTACGGTGTTTTATTTTCACTGCCATCGAGGTGATGCCGACTCATAGCGACCCTGTGGGGCAGGGTGGCACTGTCCCTGTGAAGTACGAAGGGTTTTCACTGTTCACAGGAGTAGAAAGCCCATCTTTCTCCCATCGGGGATAAAAGAAGCAAATATTTAGAGAAGCTGGATTATAAGAAGAAGAACACCGCTTTAGGATTGGAGGAAGGCTTATTAACAAACTGCAATAAGCCGATCGCACAACCTTGCTTGCTGAAAGTGAGGAGGACTGGGAGCCCTTGCTGAGGAAGATCAAGGATTGAAGCCTTCAGTGTGGATTGCAACTCGACGTAAAGGAAATCAAAATCCTCACGACTAGACCAATGGATAGCATCATTGTAGAGAAAAGATTGAAGCTGTTAAGGATTTCATCTTGCTTGGTTGGATCCATGGTCAATGCTCATGGAAGCAGCAGTCAAGAGATCCAAAGACGCATTGCACTGGGTAAATCTGCTGTGCAAGACCTCTTTAAAGTGTTGAAAGCATAGATGTTACTTTGAGGACTGAGGTATGCCTGCCCCAAACGACGGTGTTTTCAATTGCCTCAGATGCATGTGAAAATTGGACACTGAATCAGGAAGACTAAAGAAAAATCAATGTGTTTGAATTTGGGTGCTGGCGAAGAATACTGACGGTACCATGGATTGCCAAAAGAACAAACAAACGTGTCGTGGAAGAAGGACAGCCAGAATGCACCTTAGAGGCAAGGATGAGGAGACTTTGTCAGGAGAGACCATTCCCCGGAGAAAGACGTCACGCTTGGTAAAGTAGCTGGGCGGTGAAAAGGAGAAAGACCTTTGACAAGATGGCTTGACAAGGTACTGCCTCAATGGGCTCAGCATAAGAACAAATGTGACCCCCCAATATCATGATCCCAATACTACCTTGCAAATCTGGCTAGACCAGAGGATGTACAGATAGATAAAGCCTGCAAGGACTCACCTCCGCAATAGTTAGGAACCAGGTCCAAGCAGAGAGAGAGCGTAATGCATTCTCTCAGCTTATGTAATCTCAGGCACTCAAGCCATGGTAAGCACATACCTAACAGGAAGGGGTTGTGTAAGAGGCATACACATTAACAGGAGGGGGACGACCTAGGGGTATGCACACAAAAGGAAGGGGAGGCGCTAGAGGCATACAAGATGGGAAGACTCTAGTCATGATGGGGGCCTAGCCTTGGTTGTCTCTGAGCTGGCTTGACCTTAGGTGTCTTTGAACTCTTCCATGGGGAATAATCTATGATCTCATCAGAAGGGAATGGGGCCTAATTAGGGTGGGACAGTTGATAGGATCCCATTGCTTTTGATGGTAGACAACCTTCAGGTAGCTAGTCTTCAAGCCAGTGACCTTCAAGTCATGTGTTTGCAAACAGCATCTTAAATCTGTCATTATTATGGGGGGGGGTTCGTGGGGAATAAGTTTTATTTAGGAGAATGTGCCTGGAACACCTCTCCAACTTATGAGTGTGAAGGTCTTCCTCCAAGGGCGTATAGTGTAGTATAGTGTTCAGAGTTTGTCCGCATACACTCTCTTCCCAGTTCTGTTTCCCACATCAGCCTAAAGCTGACCCATGTTGACCTGTGACATTATCAAGATAAACCTTCTCTGCATGAATCACCTGGAACTCAGGACTGTGTAGTGCTACAGCTACCTGTTCAGATTAATATAGGTAGGGAGTTTCCTGGGAGATTTCTAACAGCAACTTGGCAGGTAGGCTCACTTCCCACAAAACAAAGAAAGAAAGATGATTTCTTTCCAACTCAAACTCTCCCACAGACTACTTGTTGCTCTAGATTGTTCTTAATGATAAATAGTAGCAGTTGATTCAAGGAGTTTAACGTGTGCTGTTATTGACTGTGGCAAAATCAGAAAGGATTCTTTTTGTGTGTTTCTTTCCACCTTTTTTAATCACTTTTAAAAATCATTTTATTAGGGGCTCATACAACTCTTATCACAATCCATACATACATCAATTGTGTAAAGCACATTTGTACATTCATTGCCCTCATCATTCTCAAAACATTTGCTCTCCACCTAAGCCCCTGGCATCAGCTCCTCATTTTTCCCCTCTCTCCCTGCTACCCCCTCCATCATGAGTCCTTGATAATTTATAAACTATTATTTTGTCATATCTTGCACTGTCCGACGTCTCCCTTCACCCACTTTTCTGTTGTCCGTCCCCCAGGGAGGTTATATGTAGATCCTTGTAGTCGGTTCCCCCCTTCCAACCCACCCTCCCTTCCAACCCACCACTCTCACCACTGGTCCTGAAAGGATATTTTGCCCTGGATTTCCTGCGTTTCCAGTTCCCATCTATACCAGTGTACATCCTCTGATCTAGCCAGATTTGTAAGGTAGAATTGGTATCTTGACAGTTGGGTGGGGTTGGGGGGGAAGCATCCAGGAACCAGAGGAAAGTTGTATGTTTCATCGTTGCTATATCACACCCTGACTGGCTCATGTCCTCCCCTAGACCCTTCTGTAAGAGGATGTCCAGTTGCCTACAGATGGGCTTTGGGTCTCTACTCCACACTCCCTCCCTCATTCACAATGATATGATTTTTTGTTCTGATGATGCCTGATACCTGAACCCTTTGACACCTCGTGATTGCACAGGCTGATGTGCTTCTTCCATGTGGGCTTTGTTGTTTCTGAGCTAGATGGCCGCTTGTTTGCCTTCAAGCCTTTAAGACCCCAGACGCTATATCTTTTGATAACCAGGCACCATCAGCTTTCTTCACCACATTTACTTATTCACCCACTTTTCTTCAGCAATGTGTCGTGAAGGTGAGTATCATAAAATGCCAGTTTAATAGAGCAAAGTATTCTTGCATTCAGGGAGTACTTGAGTGGAGGCCCAATGTCCATCTGCTACCTTAATACTAAAGCTCTACATATATGCACATAGATCTATTTCCCCATCCTCATATATAAATATATTTGCATATGTACATGCCTTTTTTTAGGCCTCTATAAATGCCCTTTGCCTCCTAGCTCTTTCCTCTATTTCCTTTGACTTTTCTCTTGTCCCACTATCATGCTCAGTCTTCACTTGGGTTTCAATAATTCCTCTTGGTTACATTACCCTTGATCATGCCCTACCAGGCCTCCCACACCCTCCTCACCACCACTAATTTGGATCACTTGTTGTTCCCTTTTCCCTGAGTTTGTTAACATCACTACCTTTCCTCCCACCTCCTCCTCTCCCATGTCCCCTCGAACTGTCAGTCCCGTTGTTTTCTCCTCCAGATTGTTCATCCAGCCTATCTTATTTAGAAAGACCTGTGGAGATAATAAATAACATGCACAAAAACAAGACAGAGCCTAACCGAGTAACAATATAAAACAAAACAACAACAAACCAATGACAAAAAAAAAAAGCCACAACAAGAAAGAAAAGCTTGTAGTTAGTTCAAGGACTGTTTGTTGGCCTTTAGGAGTGTTTTCCAGTCCAGTTTGTTGGGGCACTACGCCCTGGTCTCAAAGTCCACCTTCAGCATTCCCTGGGGAGCTCGCAGCTCTGTTCCCTTGCTGTTCTGTTGCACCCCCTTAGTGTTTTACCTTGGTGTGGCAGGATCAGATCAGGCGCAATTCCCACAGTGTCTCCAGTGTTGTCCCCTATAGAGCTATGGGTCAGTGAGGGACATCATGTCTCATAGTGGGGTCAGCCATGTGGTCCTTTCTGTGGACTGGCTGCTCTGAGCCTGAACATTGTCCTCAAGGCCTGGTGGGCCAGGCTGTGCTCCACTCTCTCCTCCTCCTCCTCCATCTGTTCCCATGTACTCTGATCAGATATGTCCTTCTCCCGGAGCTGCAGATTCAGTACTGTCCTCTGAAATAAATTCTTCTGGGGGGAGGGGCAGGTGTCCACCTTGTTGGGATTGGGGCTGGCCCCTCAGACCTCTCCATTGGTTCCCTACTCCCTGCGGGCATGTTCAGAAAGGATTCTAATGACCATCTCTGCCCTTGTTAGATGTGTCTCCCACCTGACAGGCAGGTGTGAGAATCCTGCTGTTTCCTTTGAAAAACACAGACGTTTTGTTTCTGTATTGGCCCATCTTCCAAATCCTCTAGTTCTTAATCTAATGTTCTGGACCCTGTGTCAGGCTCAATGAGGAATGGGTGGAGAGAAATGATCCTTCCCCTGATGATCCCAGGAGGAGAGGAAAGATGTAAACAATGAAAACAGGAAGCAGATGGGGGAAGTGCAGGGTGGACTCAGAATCAGGGGTGGGGTCTGACGTCCTAATGAGTGCACAAGCAAAACAAGTCCCTGACCCTCCCTGAACCCAGCTTTCTCCTCAATCGAAGGCACTTTCAGATTCATCTAAGGAGGGCAGGTACGTACCTGGTACAGTACTCTGCGCCACAGAGAAGTCGCATCGCAGTTCCAACAGAGGAACCCTGAACAGTTTCCAACACAGAGCTCCAGGCCACCACTCATCGGTGAAATCGATTAGCCACCCCAGAAACGACATTCTCTAAGGCTCTTCAACAAAAGTTGGAACACCAGGACATGGTTCCGGAGGAATCCGCTCAGAAGGAGCTGAGGTGGCAGACTTTACAGAAGGCAGCTTAGCGAGGGCGCCATGTGTCACGGTGTAACACTGTGGTTAAGGGCACAAAAACTGGAGCCAGACAGCCCGAGTCCCACGTATCATCAAAACTTAGGCAGGTGGCCTGTGTTCCCTGGGTCTCAGTGTCCCGTCTTAAAGATGAAACGGATTCATGCTCATCAACCATTTGGGACAGTGGCAAGTGTGTCCACGCAAAAATCCAAACCAGCTGCCATCGGTCAAACCCAACTTCTGGGGACTCCATGTGTGCCTGAGTAGAATTGTGCTGCGTACGAATGAGTTCTGAAGAGTTATGATCCTTCAGAGTGGATTGACGGCCCTGTTTCTGAGGTGCATATCTGGGTAGATTCAAACCACCAACCTTGTGGTTAGTAGCCAAGCACTCAAATGTCTGTGCACCCAGGGACTCTAGGAGTGTGTAGAGCAAGTACTATGTAAGTGTTGTCAAGTGCATTGCCTACCGAGCTCCCTGGCCCTTCTAGCCCCCAGGGTCTGGTGAGGGGCATGGAGATAAAGCTGGAAGATCTCTAGGTTCTGCTTATGAAACTGAATTTCCTAGCTCTGATTGATGAGACCTGACCTGAGGACCCCAGACTTATCCCTCTACCCACAGGCCCCTCTGGGTTCCAGGCCCTCTGTGGCCTTGTTCTGAGACCTGGAACTAGAACTGAACACACGACATAACCCACCCTTGAACTCTGGAATTACTCAGTCTGAGACCGTGTCCCACCCGGCCACTGTGCTCATCTCTCAAAATCCAAACGCCCTGCCATCCAGTCATCGTGACCCTTGAGGAGGACAGGCTAGAGAGACCCCTGGGTGCCCCAGACCGTAACTCTACTGGGTAGAAAGGCCCCACTTTCTCCTGAACCGCTCACCTGCAGGGTCGCAGCCCAGGGCAAAACCACTCTGCCCTCAGGGCTCCTTCCCCTACAAAAACAGTACCCCCAAATCACTGCCATTGAGCTGATTCTAACTCATGGAACCCCGGTAGGAGGCCTAGAGCTGCCCCTGTGGGTTTCTGAGTCATCTCCTCCCAGAGTGACTGACCGGTGGCTGCAGACTGCTGACCATGCACTTAACAGACCAACATGTCACCACCACCACCAGAGCTGCCCATCCACACCTGAAGATGGTTTCTAGCAAAGGGGTGAATTATCCCCCACTGGGGATAAAACGCAGGTTCCTCCCCGAGATGCTGGCTCTCTGCGCTCCCTGCGCCCAGCCTCCCAAAGGTGCAGGAGGAAATCGCTGAGGCATCGCTCCCGGCTTCCCCTGGCGCTCTCACTTCCCATATTTCAGCCGCTATCTTGCCACCGGGATCATTTCTCAACAATCCCTCGCCCGGGAGCCTCACAAGCCCAGGCAGGGCAGCTCGGCTCCTACCGCAGCTCCCCACCCCCCCCCCCCAGGAAGATGAAGGTGCTCAAGGCCGCAGTCTCCTTCCTCATCATCTTCCTCACCCTCACCTCCACCACCCAGGCCAAGGCTGAGTCGTCATCACGTGAGTCTAGTGCCTCGGCTCCCTTCCCCTTATCTCCTGTTTGGTGACAGGCGGGAGTGGGTCCATGGGGGTGCACAGAGGGACTCCAGAAGGTCTGGGGCAGCGGTTCTCAACCTTCCTCACGCCGCGACCCTCTCACACAGCTCCTCATGTGGTGGGGATGCCCCCTACCAACCATCACATTATTTTCGTTGCTACTTCATCACTGTCATTTTGCTACTGTGATGAACCAGGTGACCCTGTGAAAGGGTCGTTCAACCGCCAATGGGGTCGGGACCCACAAGTTGAGAACCACTGGTGGGGGATCTTGCTCACCTGGCTTACTCCTCCTCCTCCCAGGGCCTTCCAGTCTGCCTCTTGGCTCTCTCAACTCCTCTTCCGTCTCTAAGCAAATGAGTGACCGCCGCATTTGAGGGGCACTATGCATAAGAGACAAGGACAGTGTTTGGTGGCCCGTTACCCTAGACTCCTGAGAGCTGAGCCCAGGTCCCTGGCAGGGTCACCCCCTGCTTAATCCCGGGGCTGGGAGTTAGACTGAGGCCACTTCTTTCCAGTATATTTCTGGAGGGTGCTACCTTTACAGCGGGGGAGTTTTCCAAACAACTCAGCCCGTTTCTCATCCTTCTGTGTTCTGGCTTTCCTTTCCAGAACCTGCCCACGTGCACCCGTGCACGCACGCACACACACACGCACACATACACACACGCGCGCACACACACGCACGCACACACACACGCACACATACACACATGCGCGCGCACACGCGCGCACACACACGCACGCACACACACACACACACCAGCGCACAGCAGCCCAGAGCAGAACTGCTCTCTAAGGCTTCCTTGACTGTGATCTTAGAAGAAGCAGATCCCCAGGGCACTTTTCACAGACTGCTTGGTGGGGTCAAACCACCAACCTTTAGGTTAGCTGGCCACAAAACCCTGCACAGGCTCATGGGGAGAGGGGGAAGACACAGCAGGCTGTTACATTTTTAAAAATCTAGCCTAAAAATGACTGGAAGAAAGAGCCCTTGTGGCATAGTGGGTATGTGTTGGGGTACTAACCGCAAGTCAGCTGTTTGAAACTACCTGCAGCTCCTCTGGAGGAAGGTGAGGCTTTCAATTCCTATCAAGAGCTACCATCTGGGAACCCACAGGGCAGTTCTACCCTGTCCTATAAGGTCTCGGGGAATTGGAATCGATTTGACGGCAGTGAGTTTGACTTTTTTGGTTAACATGAATGAAGGAGCCCTAGTAGCAATAGTGGCTTAAGTGTTGGGCTGGTAACCACAAAGTCTGTTGTTCAACACCACCAGCTACTCCCCTGAGGATTTACAATCTCAGAAACCCACAGGAGCAGTTAAGTTCTGTCCTGTAGGGGCACTGTGAGTCCAAGTCAACTCAATAGCAGTGAGTTTAGTTTGTCTGTTTTTGTTTTTGTTTTTAAGTGACTGGGAACGCTCGGAGCTCTTTTGGCAAGTTGTCTGCTAACTAAAATGTCAGGGGTTTGAACTCAGGATCTGCTCACAAGCACGAGGTGGCAGTCTGCCCCTGGAGAGATGGATAGTTTTGGAGACCCAATGGGCCGTTCTACCCCGGCCTCCAGGGTCACTGCGTCGGATTTGACTCAAGAGCCACAGGGAGGGTTGGCTGGTGGGTCGGCTGGCTGGCTGGTTGATTGGTTGGTTGGCTGGCTGGCAGGCTGGTAGGTGGGTGGGCTGGCTGGCGGGCGGGTGGGCTGGCTGCCTGGCGGGCTGAGTAAATGAATGAAGATGCTGGCTGGCTGGCTGAGTAAATGAATGAAGATATGGACAGCTTGATTGCGATCTAAAAGGCCACTTGTCAGCTCAGAAAACTCAAGAGTCAGAGCTCTGCCTTGGTCTTGAGGGCCAGGGAGCCCCACTGCCAGCCTTTGGGGAGGGAGGATGTGTCAGAAGGGGTGTAGAAGCAGGACCAGCCATTCCCTTTTCCCTACAAGCATCTGGCCACTTAAAGACCTTGGAGTCACAGTGGTGGCACATTCTGTCCAGGTAGCTGTGGAGCGTGCTCAGAACCCAGGACTCCACTCTGCAGCCCCCACACGTGCCTGGGTGTGCAGCTCCTCCCGGAAACCCCCTCCCGCTCCTGTGGCTTCAAGTTCAGGGAAGCGCTGTTGTCGCTCCACACACTGCCTGGAAGAGGCGGGACATGTCTGAATGAGCACACCCAGCTAAGCCAATCCAATTGTCATCAAGCCAGTGCCATCTCATGGCAAGCCCATGTGTGTCCGAGAACTGGGGCTGCTCTCTGGGGCTTCACTCTCTCTGACCTTTCAGAAGTAGATCACCAGGGCTTCCCCTCAAGGTGACAACCTTCAGTGCGTGGTTATGCACTTCACTGTCTGCACAGCCAGGACCCCTTCAATCTTGGAACGTAGCTGAAAAATCGCCTGCACCAATGGTTTGTTTTCTTTTTTGTTTTTAACTGTTTAATCCATGGATCCTTTTCCTCAGGCACAATCTCACACTGAGGGCCCACGTGGGAAACAGAAATGGGGACTGAATGGGGTGCCCTACCCAGGACTCATCTCTCTCAAACATAGTAATCCCTCGACAGTCCCTGAAGCACCTGTGTCCCCAGCACCCTAGAGAGCCCTGTTACAAAATACTGAGTCTGTCCAATGGCCAATGGAACAAAGGAGGAAACAAACAGGGGGGTGTTGAGGGGGCACAAGGGGCATCAGAAAGTTGATGGGGGGTGGACGGAACTGTAAGATCATGAGACTTTTCCCATGAATTTTCGGAAGGCCGCTAGTGAAGCTTGTGGTAGGGGCTGGGGTAAGGAGTGGGTTCTCGGGTGGAATTCTCACTTCCCATGTGGGAGACCCCGGTCAGACTCTCTGCTCTCCATCTTCCTCTGGAGGCTTGAGGGTGGCGAGGCCGCTAACCACGTGTCAGCAAGAGCTTCCAGACAAGACGGGCTAGGAAGAAAGTGCGGGTGATCTGCCTCTGAGAACCAGCGGGTGATGGGATCACAACGGTCTGATCTGCAACCGATCATGAAGATAGCGTGAGGCCCGATCGGGAAACATCTGGCCTTCCTTGCACCAGGGGTTGTGGGGAACTGGGGGGGCCACTCCATGGCAGCTAACAAGGGGCCCTGGTCCCCAAACCGGGTTAGAATCAGGGTACCCTCACCCCCAGACCAGTGTCCTTGGGGCTTGTGGGGCATCCTGTCCTCTGCTGCCTGAAGGGCGTAGGCCAATGGGAACAGGGGCAGGGGATGGGGTTAAGGCCCGGGTATACTACCCCTTGGGACGTGTTTCTAGGGCCAGTGGCTTCTTACCCACGTCTTTCCCAGTCGGGCATGCCCCTGCTTCTCCGCCACTGCTCATGGAGTGGTGGGCAAGCAGCGGGGAGCCGTGCTTGCTGCTCCTGCCCCCCTGAGGGGCCTGCTCCAGTGGGTCTCCTGCGAGAGTAGACAGAGGGCGAGGAGCGGACTTGGTTTCTCTCCCCGAGTTCTTCTGCCCCCTACCCTCCTAGGCCCAGCACGAGGGTGTTGCTGTCGGACGAGTGTGTGGATCTGTTTCACACCCGTTTTCTCCCTCTCTCCCCAGGAGGACCTTACCACCCTGCCGAGTGCTGCTTAGCCTTCACTTCCCGTCGCATCCCGCTGTCCTGGCTTTCTGGCTATTATGAGACCACCAGCCAGTGCTCCAAGCCTGGCATTATGTAGGTGGCACCCAGACGCTCCCCTCAGTGGAAAGAGAGCCAGCAGGCACCCCCCCCCCCGGGGTGGGGACTGGGGGAGCATAGAGTGGGTCTCCCCGGGACACCTTGCAGGGGTGACACCGTAGGGAGAGGCAGCGAGGGTTATCTCTGGCCCCTCTGAGAGCCATTGGCTGGAGCAGCATGAGAGGATTTCAGGGGTGGTGGGACACAGAAGCTAGGTGGGTCACCCCTTTCATGGGGACCTGGTCCTGAGCTGTCTCAAACAAAGGGAGGCGGACAGGGAGGGAGAACAGGCTCTCCCCACCCAGAAACCTCCATGGATAATGCTTCTCCCTCATGCCCCACAGCTTCGTCACCAAGAGGGGCCACGCCATCTGTGCCAACCCCAATGATGCCTGGGTCCAGAGCTACGTCAGGGAGCTGGAGGAGAGCTGAGTGACCACACCGCTTCGGAAGAGACCAAGGCATCCCGGCCTCACTCTCAGCTCAAAGCCCCAGCCACTCACTGGGAGCTGTCCTGCCTTGAATTAAAGACCACCCTTACCCATCCCTGCACCCATTCCTGTCTACTGGACTTGCTCATTGCCAGCGAGTGGACCGAGGACCCTGGCTCGGCCTGTGATTTAGCCTCAGTTCTCACACTGCAGAACTTTCTCCAGAGCCTGGTTCCCAGAGTCAGGCCTGAAAGAGGCTCAGTGGAAAGCCCCTTCCCAACCACAGCCGCAGGGACAGACACCACGTTCTCGGGGCTCTTCATTCTAAGCGCTCTGCTAAGCAGCCTGAAGGCGCTCCCTTCCTTATATAAGCCAATGACCAGTGTGCACACGAAGGAGGAGCTTCTGATTTTACAGACAAATCTTCAGAAGGCCTTTTCAGGAGAGTCAAATTCCCTGGTTGTCTTTATCTGTGTTGCTGTCTGGAATAGGAATGATGTGTGCACATAGTTGATCTAATCCTGCTCCCTCCAGGTGTACACACTAGGTTACAGCATATTGTTTTATTCATCATCCGTGTTCCCCAGAAGGTCTAGCAGAAACCCTGGCTCCATATTAGGTCCCATACTCAGGGGATGGATGGATGGATGGATAGCTGGATGGATGGATGGATGGATGGATGGATGGATGGATGGATGGATGAAACAAAACAGAACTGGAGAGACCTTATTCCCAGAAAGGGTTACATGTTAGACTAGTAACCTCAAGTTCACCAATTCAAAGCTGCCCTTTGCTCTACAGGAAAAAGATAAGGCTCTCTGCTCCCACAAAGACTTGGAGCCTCAAAAACTCCAATGGGGCAGTTCTGCTCTATGCTACAGGGTTGCTCTGAGCAGAATCAACTCAATGGCAGTGGGTTTGGTTTTTCAGTTTATGTTCCCAGAACAAGAACTGGGATTTCCAACAATTTCCGATCCATCTGCAGGGCTCAAGAAGGGGCTTCTATTACTCAGAATCCCAGCTTGCCCAGTGCAGACACTAAAGTGATGCTCACCTACCAAGGCCAACCCAAGAGGAGGCCTACATGCTAGAGATACAATTAAGCTTCCTCAGACCCCCTCACCACCACAGATGGGGGTCAAGAGAGTGCCTGCTTCAGGCCAGGCTTTCTAGAGAAACAAAGCTAGTGCCACTCATGTCTGGACCAGAAGGAACTTCACATCCAGAAGCAATCTCGTCTCAAGAAGGCCTCCCAGCCCGTCCAACTCAAGTCCGCAGGTGAGCTGCTAGCTGAGGTCCTCTTCAGACTCACGGAGCTGCACAGAAAGGTGAAACGAGATACAGGAAAATCCCGGGCCAATGGGTGCAGAGTCACACGGATCCAAAGTCAGCAAAAACATGGCCACGCTCAGGTAGCTCTCAGGTCCTCCCCCACCCCCACCGGAGGCAGGCACAGAATCCCAGCACACAGGGAGGTACAGGGGCAGAGAGAGGAGCCCTTTCCAGTGTCTCTCAGGCTCATACAAAAGACCACACCCCTCAGGAGATGTCATCGGGCTCCCTCTTGATTGACAGATTGGGTTCTGCCCCTACCTCACACAGGTACCCTATGGGCACCCTCACTGCCCTCATTAAAAAGCCCATTTCACCACCACTACCTGCCTTGAGCCCACCAGCACTGGTCAATATGTGCTACCCTGTTTCTGAAGAATCAGACCAAGTGGTAGGCACTCTAAGTAGCCGTACCTTTCCTAGTGTGTCCCTGCCTCGCTGTGCTCTCAACGATGCCTCTGAAGCTCGTAGACCCTCGGGAGAAAATGCCCAATCTCTTCTGTCTCCTCTCCGAATGTTGCATTCAGCCTCTCGCGCAAAGGAAAGCCTGGCTCTCCCGAGAAGGGGCCTTCCTCAGCAGCCTCCCTGACCACCGACTGCCTTTTCTCCCTCATCCCTCAAGACGATGGCCCTGACTCTCCACATCTAGGACGGAGCTCATCTCCACGTTGTAATAACCAACCGTTTAAGAGCAAATTTACCCGCGGACAAAGTTCAGGAGGCTAGGGAAGAAGGAGGAACAGAAACAGAAAAGCGAGGGAAGGAGAATGGGCTGAGTCATGGTACATTCCAAGAGTTGCAATGGATGGATTGGAGAAGAATGCGTAAGGACTGTTGTATGTAAAGCTGTGGTCTGTACCCTATTTTATACCTAATTTACAGGGAAAAGTCAAAAAGAAGAAGAAACCTCACCAAGGCCTTGTCAATAGCACAGCATCAAATTGACATCACCGTGATGCCGATGCTAAGTAATAAAAACCAAAGCTGTTAGTGGGTCCCCAGCCCAGTGACAGTGCAGCTGGCTCTGTTATGAAACAAGGCAAGGCACCTGAGCTTTGTCACTCGTAGGCAAAATCTATCATTCGGAGGACTGAGTAAGAATTACTTTTTCTAAAACTGAATTTAACACGTTGAAAAAGTCAACATGGCAAATATAGTTTTTAATAGGAATTATTTTTTACACTCAAAAATGTCACCGCTATCCAGTCAATGCTGATGCGTAGCAAACCCGCTGTGGGTTTCCAAGACAGTTTATGAGAGTAGAAAGCCCAGTCTTTCTCCCTCAGATCTGCTGGTGTTTCACAAACTGCCAACCCTGTGGATCTTAACACAACACCTAACCATTATACCATACTGTTTGATATTAATCAAGTTTCCAGAAAGAAAGTTTACCTGGACTAATGGGCAATCTGACTAGATAATGGGGTTTCTTATTTGTTTACCCATCAATGGGGCTCAAAATGAAACCTGGTGGACCCCTAGTAACTCTATATAGGGTTTCTGAGACTAACTCTTTACCAGAGCCGACAACCTCATCTTTCTCCAAAGGAGGGGCTGGTGGGTTTGAATCATCAACCTTGTGGCTAGCAGCCCAATATCTAACCACTGGGACTCCTTAAGAGGGTTTGTGTTAGTCTGGGTTGACCAGAAAAACAAATTCATAGACACCCCTATGTGTATAAGAAAGAGCTTTATATACAAGAGCAACTGAATATTGAGAAGACATCCCAGCCCAGTCCAGATCAAGCCCATAAGCCTGATCCCAATCTATAAATTCCTGTTCAGACTCACGAAGCACATACAATGATGCCAAATGCAGGAAGATTACAGGCCAGTGGGTGGAAAGTCTTATGGATCTAGTGGTGGTAGAAACGTCTCAACACTGGCGTGAGTCTCTACATGGCTCCTCAGCTCCAGGGTTCTAGCGTAGCTCCGTGTGTCTTGTCCACAGGAATGTCTCACAGGGAGTGAGTGAGTGTCCCGCCTCCAGCAAGCTATTTATCTCCTTAGCGCCTCCAAATGAGGTCAGCAAGCTGCCACCTGATTGGCAGGCTAAACTCTACCCCTTCCACTCTTAATAGTCTCAAATTAACACCAGATTAGGTAACGACGGCAGGGTTCATAACAACCCTCAGCCTCTGGGGTATTGGTGGGCAAGAGGCTTGCTGGCATAGGGTCCTAAGCAGTCTGAAGAGAAAAGACCCAGGGGACCAACTCATTTGGGAACCAAATCCTGAGAAGCAGAAGTTGGAGCTAGTAAGACCCAGAAGCAGTTGCCCAAGCACTTTGATGGCTCCAGCTCTGTTGGTCTTACAGTCAGGGCTGGATAACCTGTACAGGCAGCTAGGAGAAAACAGCACAGCACACCAAACTCAAACTAGTCAAGAGTCCAATGTCCAAAGAGACTCAACAAATAAACCACTCAGAGACCTAAGGGACATTCACCTTGCCTCTTCAGAGCACTGTGACATAAAGAATGTGAGACACTAGGCTCATGCTCTCCCCAATCCCACTAAGCCTCCCAAAGACTAATCCCATTGAGTACATTGGGACCTCTCAAGTGTCTCTCCCAATGGAGACAGTGGCAGGGACGTCACCAGGTGTCACCAGATGATGTGCTCAAATGAATCTGGGTCTCAGGAACACCTACCTGTGGGATTATAATAAGACTTTTCCCCAGCTTTGTCTCCCCCAAAGATATGCCCAACATTAGAGACTGTTTGCCAGCACACAGTGGGAGGTCAGATGCTTAGAGATATTCTCCCTGAAGGCATCTGGTCCACTGTAGGAGGGGTTTACACCCTACTGATAATGGTTTCCATGGAGATCCAGAGAACAGATCAAACCTGCACAGTGACATCCAAAGTTAGCCTCCATTCTGAATCTAGGATCCGCCCACCTTGTCACATGTATACCCCCAATCCCTCCCCTTCCTATTACATGTATACCCCCAAATAATCCCCCTCCCATTACTGGATTGCCTATAGCACAACCCCTTCCTGGGATGTATGTCTTTACCTGTAATTAGGGGGCTTGCATATCCCTGAAAGATATATAAGCCTTAGTTAGCAATAAATCTCTCTCTCTCTCTCTCTCTCTCTCTCTCTCTCTCTCTCTCTCTCTCTCTCTCTCTCTCTCTCTCCTGCCCTGTACCACCAAGGGGAGCTGAGGTGAGCATGCTACCATGAAATGTGTCTGACTCCATTATTTCAATCTCTCTTCTATTTCTCCTTATTCTCTGTGATTTTATTATAATTTTTATATATCTCAACCATACAATTGCACCTGTCGAGCCCACAATTGTGGGGGGCTGGCCTTCCCCCACACCTACTCACATGGCCTTTGGCAATTTGTGCCACCTCTAAAGCCCCGGGAAGGGTCCCTGGTGGCAGAGTGGGTCATGCAGTGGGCAGCTAACCCAGGTCAGCAGTCTGAAACCATGAGCTTCCCTGAGGAAGAAAGACAAAGCGTTCGACTCCCATAAAGAGTTCATCTTGAAAACGCCCAGGGACAGTTCGACCCTCCCCTAGAGGGTCTCTAGGAGTCAGAATTGACTCCACGGCAGCGACTTCTGGAAACCTCAGGAAGGGTCCGGGGTGGTGACACGAATGGTGGCACCAACCACTGCCCTGAAGGTTGATGGTTCAAGCTCAGCCCGTGGTGCCACAGAAAAAAGGTCTTGCTACCTGCTTCCCTACAAGCCCAGCCAAGAGAAGTCTGCAGAGCGGGTCTGCTCTGCGACATAGGGGCTGCAGCGGGCAGGAATCAACGCAACAGCAGCTAACAGCAGCAACAGTTATTGCCTTGTCAGCAATACCGTGGCCGCCGCCTCTCCTCCATGGGGCCATGGTGAGTGCTCCATCCAGCAGGGCATGCAAAGCGGCTGGCACACAGCACCCATTCTCCTTAACTCACACCCATGAATTCACCTCTGAGCCAAGCCCCACCCCCACACCTACCACAGGACACTCAGGACAGCCTTCTCCAAGGGCGGTCCTTTCTCCCCCTTTATCAGCCCCCAAAGGGTCAGGGTTCAGACAGCTGGGCAATTGGAGAACAGACCAGAGGCAAGGAAGACATCCCTGAAGGTCTGGCCCAACTAGCAGGATGAAGGTCTCCGTGACTGCCCTCCTCCTCCTCATCTTCACGTTCACCATGATCTCTGCTTTTCAGAGCCAGCCACGTGAGTCCATGTATCCACATGAGAGACTAAGGGGAAGGCAAGGCCCGAGGATGGGGAAGCAGTGAGTGCTCCGGGAGAGGGGGGCAAAATGAGTTCGGGGAAGCAGGTGCAGGGAGCCCTTCACGTTTAAGTCAGCAATGGGAGTCGGAAGCTAGACATCCTTTCTTCTCAGGGGCTGGCATGAGTTGCTGGGACAATCATGCAGCCAAAAGGAGTCCCACTGGGGCAGCCAAGAGGGCCTTTGGGGGGATCCATGGCCCCCTTCTCCATCCAACAGCCTAGAGTGAAATAATCTATAGCAAAGGTCCCACACTGACTAGACTTACCACCCCTTTTTAAGAAAAAAATTACTCAGCACTCTCCCTTTAAGCCGCCCCCCCCCAACTCCAGTAATTAAAACTGTTTCATGAAAACAGGATAAAGTGTAGGTATCTGCTTTTTCAGCCCTTGTGGATCATTTCCAGGCCCATCAGGGGCAGTATTGCCCACTTTGGGAAACACTGGTCTACAGGGGAGAGGAAAGAGATTGAACGACTCTGGAACTTGGGCAAGAGAGGTGCCTGGGAGTTCTCAGTGGGTTTTGTATTGTCTACTCTCTACCCCCTACCTCTGCAACCGTTTATAAAGCCTGTAGGACCAGGATGCTGAGCCCTTCCCACAGCCGCCTTCTCAAGGCTCCCCTGCCACCCAGTCAGTGCTGACTCACAACAATCCCACTGTGGCTTTCTGAGACTGAAACTATTTAGGGGAATAAGAAGCCCAGTCTTTCTCCCAAGGAGTTGCTGGTGGTTTCAAACTGCCAACTATTCGGCTCACAGCCCAATGCATAACCACTGCACCACCAGGGCTCCATGCCCATCTTAGGCTGCCCTTCGCCTTCTTTCCTCCCTTCAAACTACCCTTGGCATGTAGTCTGCCCCGTTCTGCCTGAATAAACATGCAGGAAGCAAGGTCCCGTGTTCCAAGGCTGAGCAGATCATGTGATCTGCTCACATACCCTCTGGCTGACCCTGATCTTTGTACACTTGGCTTTGAGACCCAGGGCGGTGAACATGACTTAGGGAGGGGCTGTGTGCACAGGTGCTTTGGAGGGTGGGGGGAGAACCAATGCCCTTTGGGAAGATCAACTGGGCTAGTGCCTTGGGTCCCGATTTTAAGTAAGAGAAAATCCGCCCACCCAAAGCATGGAGCAGCCAATGGTGCTCATGGGATGTCTCAAGGGTGCCCCCAGCTGGAGGCAAAGGGTCCACGGTATCACCCACCAATCAGCAGTCAAAGAACCGCAAGGGCAGCACAGCATTATAGACAACCCAGCCCCGCATCCCATCCGGCATCCCATCGGCATCCCATCCGCATCCGGGTGAAAACCCAGGGAAAGGGAAGCAGAGCCTTTCCAGAGAAAAAAGAGGAGGCGCCACCTCTCCCATGTGTTCCTACTAGAAAGCGCGTGGGCTGAGCCTGGGCTTTGAGGTAACGACGTTACCAGCATATTCTCAGTCAAGTCTCCCCAGGCTCCTGTGCCGGAGCATCTTTGTCTCATTTGTCAGATGAGGACATGGAAACCTGGAGGGAGATGGAGCCATGTGCATGTGACTGGAATCCTTCCATCTGATCCCACAGCTTCCTCCTGCCCCACCTTCTCACCCTCCTCCTGACCCCGCCCTCTCTCACTCCCCTAGGAAAACCCAAACCTCAGGAGGTGGGATGACCTGGCCCTGTCCTCTCCCCAGTGTCCCTCCCTCCCCTGCCACCCCTGCCTTCTTCCCTTCTAGCCAGCCTCAGCTGCTCGGGGCTCCAGACCCGAGCTCCAGGCCTTTGAATATTTCTTCCAAGCCCTGCAACTCGTCTGGCTCCTTCAAGCACCAGTTCCAGGACCACCTGTCTGGAGGTTTCTTCCTCAAGCTTCCCAGCGGGGGGTCTCGGGGCCCCTCATCCTGTTTCCATTCAGTCTATCCCATAGCCATTGTGGACCAAGTGCTACTGCTGAGACCTTGTCTCCCGTTCTCTTTTGACTTTCAATCACCTGAAGCCCCTCAAGGACACGGACTGGGTCTCCCTTGGGTTTCTATTTCCCTGGAGTGGGGGGGGTGGGGGGTGGGGTGTTGGGAATACAGTTCTGTGCATGCCTGCCAACGGAAGGGATGGATAAGCAAAAGTGTGGGCCGACGGCCTCCTGGCTCGCAGCGAATGTGAATAACCGAGTCATTGGTCCTTGATGAAACTCGAGGCTTACCCCATCAAACGACAGTCTGTCCCTCCGGACATGACCGAGCTGTCAGAGGAAGGGGACACACGGGCTCCCTCTCTGCCTCCTTGGCTACATTTCCTTTGTGTTTCCCTCAGGAATTCCTGAGTCGGCCAACCCCCCACCCTCCTGCTGCCTGAAGCATACTGAGAAAGTGTTGCCCAGGAGACTGGTGGTGGGATACATAAAGGCCCTCAGCTGTCCCATGCCAGCAATCATGTAAGCACATCCCTGCCCACATGCCTGTGAAGAGGGGAGGGGAGCCCTGGAGGGAGGAGTGGGTGGCTCAGAACCCAGAGGTCTTCGTGCTAGATGTGGCAGGGGAGTGACAGAGTGACAGTCTTTGAACCTCGGGGGCTGGGTTTTAGCCCGAGTTTGTCACTTACAGCTGCAGAGCCCCTAACACACTAAATGGTGTCCATAATGAAGCCCAAGCCTGAAGAGGTGAGGCTGAGTGGGGAAAGAGGGGAGGGGTCGTGGCAAGGTCTACAGGCCAGAGAGGAAGACCTTCAGAGAGGACCCAGACCGCGAAGGTCAAGGGGAGCTGTAGCCATATAAGATGTGTACCCGACGGGAGCAAGAGTTTGGGGCAAATGGACCCCAGGCTTCTTGTGGCCCATGGTAGTGTAATTCTGCCTCCACAGCTTCATCACCAAAAAGAACCGAGAGATCTGCGCCAACCCCAGTGACAAATGGGTCCAAGAGTACATCCAGAATTCCAACCTACCTATGCTGCCCCCCAGGAGCCTGGCCTGACCGACATCACTAGGCCAGGGGAGCATCAGCCTTAGCTCCCCAGCTCTCCGTTAAGAGCAGGCCTCAGCAGAAACCTGGGAGAGGGGAAGACATGTGTGGCCCTACGAAAACATGGGCCGCCTTGTGGTTCATTCAAAGAAACAGATCTGTGGTTTTTCTTTTTAAAAAGCCAATAAACTATTTTTGAATACTTTCTCAATCTCCGGAGGAAATGCCAAAGGTAGCAGGGAGCCGAGGGGCAGGGTACACACTCTTAAAGGTGCACAAAGACATCTTAGGCATCTTTCTGCTCTCCACTCGCCCACCACAGTAGCCCAGCAAACCAAAGACCAAACTCCCCCCCATCCTGTCAATACTGACTCATCACGACCCTTTAGGATCGGGTCGAGCTACTCCTGTGTGATTCCAAGATGGTGACTCTTCACTGGAGTAGAAAGCCTCGTCTTTCTCCCTCGGAGCTGCGGGTGGCTTTGAACGGCCACCCTTGGGGATCAGAGCCCCTCACATAACCACTCCTCCACCAGGGCTCCCTTTCAGCAGTCTGCTGCCATTTTGAATAGGCAAACAGCCGACCTCTCTCTGGCCCCTGGGTCTTTATCCACAGAGCTCTTGACACTTCCTTCCCACCGTATCCCTTTTCCGGTTCTACTTCTCTTCCCGTTCCCCTTCTCTCTACTAGGGTCAATCTCAGAGCTTGCCCCCAGGGATTACCCAGAAGCGGCACAGCGTTTTCTTAGCAGGCCAGTCTGGGAGTGAGGCTGCCAGCATGCAGATGTCGGTCATTAGTGTGTCTGTTGCTGAGGCTCTGTCTGCTACACCCTGCTAGTAGGTCTTCCTCGGGGTGGCATGGGTACAGCGAGGGCACAGAACAAAGGGAGAGCTGGTGCTCCCAGCTGCCACACTCCGCCTGGCAGGGCAGGAAAGAGGCGCTGGACAAGCTAGCGTTGCCCCCCAGGCCAAAACTCA
Organism: Tenrec ecaudatus; assembly: GCF_050624435.1. Taxonomy (NCBI): domain Eukaryota; kingdom Metazoa; phylum Chordata; class Mammalia; order Afrosoricida; family Tenrecidae; genus Tenrec; species Tenrec ecaudatus. The sequence goes on along the minus strand of NC_134539.1, from coordinate 118,977,974 downwards.
AACCCCCAGGTTCCTGACTTCCTGCTCCGCCTCTGCTAGGGTGGAAGACTTTCCACTCTGTTTCTCAGGGCTTCTCCACACTGACCTGAGAGTAGCCAAGGTGGGGAGCTTGAGGGCTTCCCTGACACCAAGGCCAGCCACACATGCTCCATCGCGCCTCTCTCCACCCAGCTGTCTCTAGCTCAACAGCTGGGAGTCCCTTCAGACCAAGCAACATTCCCAGGAATGCTGTCATCAAGGCAGGGCACCTGTGAGAACTCTGTGATTAAGAGGAAAGAGGAAATGTGGTGGAATGCTCCTTCTGAAACTGGCTGTTGAGTGGCTTGGCCTTTGGCAAAGCGGCTGTGACTGCCCCCAGTGACCGCACTGCTAATACACCCCACGCCCACGGTCGTCCAGTTGGTCCCAATTCCCAGTGACCTTACAGGACAGAGTCCATCTGCCCCCGGGGGCATGTCCAAGGCTGTACATGTTTACAAAAGCAGACCGCCTCCTGTTTCTCCCGCAGAAGGGCACCTGGCAGGTTCCACTCACTGACCTTGGATTAGCTTAACCCACTGCGACATCAGGACGCCTCCCCACACCAACCTAAGCTAATGGACCCCAAAGTGGCCCCAGACCCAAATGGTCGATCAGACTCTGCCTCCCAGAAATATGAGCCTTAGGGACACAGAGGAGTGGGTTCCTGGCAGCACCCCAGTGAACGAGGCCTGGGAACCCCTGCGCGAATGTTCTTGGAGTTGCCCGGATCCCTGGCCCTGCCGTCTCCAGGCTTAGAAGCCCACTTAGTGTTTTCAGTTATTTGTCCCCTGTGGTTTGCACAGGACAGTGCAAACCTGCCTAGCTGGCAGGTCTGGGTTTCTATTGCTTCTCTCGAAGCGCCTTCACCTGTGCAGTGACCCACCTCGCCCCACGCGGCCTGGCAGAGGCTGCAAGGCGGGTGAGGGTAGGGGCTCTGCCCAGGTGCTGTCCTGCCCTTGCCACTCCACAGGGGGCAGCACTGCCTGCTTTAGTCCCAGCCCTGGCCGGTGAGTCCAAGTTCCTTGCTCCTATTTTCTCCCTATCCTCTTTGCTCTCAAAGCTCAGGCCTTACAACCAAATCAACTGAAACTCCTCTATCTGCTGAACCCGTCCCCACTCCAGCTCAGCCTTGGGCCACAGGCTCACCAACCAGCATGAGGCACAGAGGATCAGCAAGCTCTAGGGCCAGTGGCCAGAGTAAACAGTGGCAGAGGGGAGGGGGCCCCACAGTGAGGTCTGGATTTCTGAATTGCAACACCGAGGCCAGAATGGCATCAGAGCATACCACCCTGCCAGGGCAATGGGGACACCCCAAAGTCCTTAGTCAGCACCTGGTCCAAGTCAGAGGACAGGTTCTAAGGCCGGTCAGGACTGGAGACAGGAAGCTCACCTTGAGCCCAGGTTCCTGGCAAGCTGGGAGGGAGAGGGTGCTGGGTGTGTCCTTGCCCACCATCAGGGGAGCTCAGCGCTGAGACGTCTTCTGAAAACATTCGTTGAAAGTGCATTTCCGCAGTCAAATCACCCATGCAACGCAGAACACTGTGTCCCGGGAGCGCCTCGCAGGTGTGCGGCGTCCTTGTGGCTGCTCCTGCTCTTAGAGGCCGTCAAGTTGACCCCCTATGTCAACCCCCCACACAATGGGTCAGAACAGTGACCCGGTTGCAGGCCAGCCCCACAGTTAGTTGGAGCTCACACCCCTGGGATCCACAGGGTTTGTTCAGTGACTGAGATTCAGAAGTAGATCGCCAGGCCTTTGTTCCTAATGCAGCTCAGGCTGGAAGCTCTGCAGAAACCCGTTCAGCTGCGTAGCAACACACAAGCCTCCACTGAGGTGGTGGCCGAGCACACAGGGCAGAGACGGGGAATTGAGCCCAGGTCTCTGCATGGACGGTGAAAATGTTACCCCTGAGTCACCAAGAGCCCCATTCTTGTTACAGTTGTGTGCATTGAATCATAGCCTCAGTATGTGACCCCCTATGGGGTCTCCTAGCCTGACTCTTAACGGAGCAGACTGCCCTGTCTTGTCTCCTGAGGTAGTTAGTTTATTGTACCAACCTGGCCAATAAACACATGTGGGATTAATAGAGGGACGGAGAGAGAAATGGCTTGGTAAGCCTTGCCTTTCTAGTTCTCGGGTCTCTTGCTTTGTGATGATCAGACCAGGGTGTAGCTGCCTTAGCAGTTCCCTGCTTCAGCTGGCAAGGCTGACTTCCTGCAAGACATTCCTGAGGAGAAGCCATATGGACCTACCCTGATGCAGCCCTGGGTGCTGGAGCACCCGTGTAGAGACCTCTGCCAGCGCTGAGATGTTTACACATTCACTGATTTGACTTTCCTCCTGAAGTCGACACTATTGCTTCTGTTTTGTGAGATGGAGGAGGACTTTGTGGATTAGTGTTGGACATATGGGTTAATGGGTTAATGCTGGACTTGTGAGCTTGGGCAGCACTGACTTGGGATGTTTTCTTGATGTGCACTTACCCTTTATATAAAATTCTATCTTATACATGAGTTTCTGTGGATTTGTTTCTCTAAAGTACCCAGACTAACACCTCTCTCCAGCAGGGTTGTTGCTCAGTTCAATCTGTACATGTGTTGAGCAGTCAAGTGCTTCACTAGTGTTCCACCAAGGCTCCTTTAATGTCTCTTTAGTACATAGTGGATACTCAATAAACCCACTGCCATTGAGTCGATTCCAACTCACAGTGACTGTAGGACAAGGTAGAACCGCTCCCTAGGATTCCAAGACTGTCTGTATCTTTACAAAGTACGCAGCCCCAGCTTTGTCCTCAGATCCTCTCATTGTCTCATCCCGGCTGCCAGGCAACATGGCAGCGTGCCTGCCCAGTGCTCACGAACCACTTATCACCCCCTTCTTTGCACATCTTACAAACCACTGCACCGCAGGAGGCCTCCCCTCGGCTGGGCCTGTTTCCCACTGTGGAGGGGAGGAGAAGATCCATCACTTCCTGCCACACAGTATTGTTCCACGGTCGCCCCGAACTCATGAGACACACCTACGAGAGTTACTAGTGAACCTTACTGGAAATCTAAATCAAGAGATGTGGGCGGTGGGCGATGTGGGGTGGAGTGTCAGGGAGCAGGCCTGTCTTGGAGAAGGCAACTCCACTTCCATTGGTGGGTGAACCAAGAGAGGGCAGCCTGCCATTGGGAAACATGACCAACATTAAATCCATAGACAGGGCGAGAAAAAGAGGAGCTGATACCAAAGGCTCAAATAGACTGTAAATGTTTAGAAAATAATGGTGGCAACATATATATAAATATGCTTAATACAATTGATGTATGGATTGTTATAAGAGCTGTAAGAGCCCCCAAAGATGATCTTTAATAAAAAAAATATATATAGACAGGGAAGAATAAACCTGGTATCATATTCCTCCTGGGGCATGTTTTACCTCGTTTTTATTTGGCCCTTCAGGACTCAGGTCATGTATTAAAGACAACAGGGATATGAGACTCTGTCCTTTTGAGAGATGCATAACACCCATCATAGACCACACTAGAAGGATCTGACTTAGAACTCCCACTAACTGACCTGGCCTCAACCTTAAACACACCTGCAGAAGATGAGAAGAGCTGCCAGCTGAACTGCCCCAGTGTGAGAAGAAGCAGATGACTCCTATCCACAGGTTATGGCTGTGGAAGTCATGGATTTTGGTTCAAAATTCTTGCTTTGAGGATAGCAAATCAACACTACCATGTATTTGCTGTTTTCATACTCGCTTTGCCTTATGACATATTTTAGTCCAGGAGGCATAGCTCTGCCTTTGAGAATGAATGATATCAAAATGATGTCGCCAACCCACTCTTGGTGTAAATAGTGTCCAGCCATTTAGTTGATAATTTGTTCAAATCAATCATCCATATCTCACTCTAAAAAAAATTGTCCCATACATGTATATTTCCCTCTCTCAATAGTGTTTTAGGTTCTATACCATTAGCTAAATTAATGATAATATCAAAACCACCATCTGCCTCATGGGGTTGTTTCCCAATGTTCTCCAATAGAATAATAACGATGTCTTTAAAGTGAACAAGGACATATAGCAACCATAGATATATGAATGGATTTCAAGCTTGCCCTAAATCGTAGCCCTAATCTAAGGATAATTAGTTCTTATGACTTGGCCCTGCTCAATACTCACCTTCATGAAGAGATCACTGAAGATAGGGGTGCTGTAGCAAAGTGTGCTGAAGAAAGCAGATGGTGCCCAGCTATCAGAACGAATAGCATCTGGGGTTTTAAAGGTTCATCTAAAGCAAGCACCATCTGAGTGAGGTGTAATTAAGCCCACTCTGAGGAAGCACAGCAGCCTTGTGATCTAAGGATTGTAATCACTAAAACCCAAATCCAGAAGAGGGGACAGTATTAGAGAGCCTAGATTCTCAGCACCTAGTTTACAGAAGGACATAGTTGACAGTGAAAATCCAAATCCCATTTGCAGAGTTCCCATGTGGATTAAGTCTCCCGTGAGTCAATCCTCCATGATTACGAACCAGGGATGGGGATGGCCTTGCTCTCAGACAGAGCGCACTGTAGGGTGCATCACTACGGTTGTAGTGAGGTTAAAATGTGACAACTTATCATTTTATATCCCTTTTGATCCAGTGTACAATTGCTCCCATTTTTAATATTTTCTGCTTTCTTTTTTTTGAGGTTTTCTGTTTTATTCTGTCATTGTTGAGGGCTTTTTGTTTTGCTTTGATTTTTCTGGGGTTTTTTTGTTTCGATTTTGTAGTGGCTGTGAGTTGGGCTGTTAACCACAAGGTCAGCATTTCGAAACCACCAGCTGTTCTGCATGGGAAAGGCCAGGCTTTCTACTCCTGTTCAAAATCACAGTCTCAGACACTCACAGGGTAGGTCCTGTCTACCCTGTCCTACGGGGTCACTATGAATCAGAAACTACTCAATAGCAGTGAGTTTGGTTTGGTTTTCGGTAGCATTCACCAACAATGTCCTTGTCGTGTACCTGTGTACTTCGTAATGACGTCATTCAGGGTGCACCCCGCCCACATTTTGCTGTTATCTTTCCTGGCACCAGAACTAAGAGGTTCCTAATGGTGCTGGGAAGCAAACCTTGAACTGCTAACGGCAAAAGTTACAGTCTCGGGAACTCGTGGCTCCCAGCCCAGTGCGTAACCACTGCCCCGCTAGGGCTCTCGAAGATGCTCCACAGGTCGGCCTGATTATTCCAGTATCCACTTCCCATTAGGACGACAGGGCAGGAAGGCACTTTGCTCATTTTGAAGATTAGGAAAATCAAGCCCAGAGAAGGGAAGCCGTTGAATGAAGCAGGGCTACCCTAGAAGCCCCTGGCAAAGCTGCACGGGGGCGCCACCTGAAACCTCTGATCTCCACAAGTGTGAGGCTGTGAGGAGGGGGTCCATCCACTGGGGCCCTCTGACTGGGGGAGCAGCCTCTTCCATGAGCCGGTTCCCTGCATGGCCGGCTTCCATTTGCATCCTCCGTTCCTGCCAAGACTTTGAAGAAGCAACCGGAAGCTGCAGAAAGGAAGCCTGAATCTATCCTGACTAATCAGGGGGGTAACCTTAACCTCGCTAAACCATTGCCTCCGCAGCAAGTTGGGATTAGTCCCTCATCAGGCTGCTGTGACAGTCCCAGCGCCTGGCACAGGATCTTGAATAAGTATGATGAGATGGAAAACATTGTTTTCCTCTTAGCAGGAAACACAGGAACGGCTCTCAGGAAAGAAACGATCGTTGTTGAAAAAATGCCTTGGTGGCCTAGGTAAGGGGGAAACGCCCCCTGGGTGAAGCCAAGAAGAAGAATCCTTTTACCCCTGAGAGCCAGGAAGGAGGAGGAAGAGTAAGCATTTAGGAACTACCCCCGGGAGGACGTGGGGGCGGGGGGGGGGGGGCATGGAGAAGAACACTCAACTGCCAAGTGGAAGTGTGGTGGTTTGAACCCAGCTCTGTGCCCATGACAATGAGAGCCTTGGAAACTGGGGGGCAGTTCTACTCTGCCCTCTAGTATTTCTATGCATCAACATCAAGAAAGCTCACGAGAACAGCAGTGTTTCACGGAAGTGGACTTATACGATATTTGTATAAGTCGAGTGGGTACAAGGTCAACAGCTCCTAACCACCAGCCACCCGGAGGGAGAAGCTTAAGGAGTCCCAGGCTCAGAGACCACAGGGGCAGGTCTGCCCTATCCTACAGGGCCGCTGTGAGTCGGAAACGACTCGGTGGCAGGGAGTGTCTAACTTATCCCCCTCAGCACAGTATTTTCAAGTTCACCCAGGCGTTAGCATGTAGCAGGACTTCATTTCTCTTTCTGGTGGACAAATACCCCCTTGTGTGAATGTATGCTGGCTTTGGGTTCTGGGAACCCCCAGTTCTTAGTCCCCAGTTTGCAGTTTGCCACAGAGAAGGAGAATGTGGTGAGCAGAGACCCGTGCCGGTCACAGCAGCACCGAGGGATAGTCCTGTGAGCACAGCCACTTCCAGCCGCGCACGCGCTCCCACCTGGCTTGCCTCCTGGCCAAACACGAGGCTTCTCCCCGAGACGCTGTACATGGAGGACCGGTCTCTCTCTTCCCCGGAGGATGGGCAGCGCTAGTATCCTTGAAGCAGCTTCTGACGGATGTGTGCCGTCGAGTTGATTCTGACTGCAGCCACGCCACCAGACAGGGTAGCGCTTCCCGCAGGAGTGCCTAGGCTGTGAGTCACACATTTGGGTTAGCAGCCGAGCGCCTTAGGGAGGTTCATCGGTTACATCCAAGGCATATCTTAGGTGAGACTGCTTTAGCGGCAGGGGCCACTGCTCCTTAACCTGTTCTCAACGAGGGCCCTTTGCATCTACCCCTCCCCCCCACACCCCCAATAGAACCCCATTGCAGTCTAGTTGGTGCTCAGAAGGACCCTGTAAGGCAGAGTAGAGCTTCCCCCCCACACCCCCTTCAAGGTTTCTGGGAGCAGAAAGCCTCGTCGTTCTCAGGCAGAGCAGACGGTGGGTTTCGAACCACTGACTTTGTGTTTAGCTGTCCAACATGTAACCCACTCTGCCAGCCAAGCTACCCATAAGGTTTCCGAGGCTGAATCTTTAGAGCAGTGGTTCTCAACCTGTGGGTCATGACCCCTTTGGGGGTCGAATAACCCTTTCACAGGGTCACCCGATTCATAACAGTAGCAACATGACAGTGATGAAGTAGCAAGGAAAATAATGTTAGGGTTGGGGGTCCCCACCACGTGAGGAGCTGTCTGAAAGGGCTGCAGCATGAGGGCGGTGGAGAACCACGGCTCGAGAGAGAAACTGCCACATCCTTCTCCCACCGAGTGGCCAGAAGGTGCCCGCTGCCGCCCTTTGTGCTAGCTACCAAGTGCTCTCGCCAGTGCGCCAGGGCTTCTCCCGCCTGGCAGGCCTCACTCGATGCCACTCATGAAATTCCTACACAGTCGACCTGAGAGCTCTCAGAACTCAAAGGGGTGGAGGAAGCCCTCTGGCTGGCATCAGGGTGTCGTCATGGAAATGATATGTTAGACTGGACCCTGGAAGATGGTAGGCTTTGGAGACTTGATGGGCAAGCCTAGGCTGAGTGGATGCCCGGAAAATTAGTGGACATCGCCACCCAGTGGCGAAAAGCCATCATGAGTAGTCCCTCTGTTCCTCAAACTCAAAATCCACTGCCAGTGGGTCGAGTCCCACTCAGACACCCTACATAGGGGTTCGGAGGCTGTAAATCTTCACAGGGGCAGACAGCCTCATCTTTCTCCCTGTGAGCAGCAGGTGGGATTGATCTGCTGACCTTGATGTTAGCTGCAGTACGCTTACCTGACAGTGCCACCGTAGGGCTCTCAAACTTGGTAGCATTTAAGATGAAGACCCAAGCAAAGACCTGAACCTGCTGCCCTGAGTAGCTTCCGGCTCCTACTACTCCTGCTTCTCCCTTGGGGACTGGTGGTTTCAACCATCGCCTTGCACGTAGCAATCCACAGAGACATCAAGGCTTCTCCGGTGAAGACCCAAGCTCACTCCCTCACCGCCCTGGGGCCCATTTCTACTCCTAGCCACCCTGTCAGGCAGAGTAGAAAGCCTCACCTTTCTCCCACAGAGCAGCTGGTGGTTTTGAACTGCTGACCTTGTGAGTAACAGCCCAACTCGTAACCCACTATGCCACCAGGGCTCCTCTGAGAGAAGACCATCCAGTGTATCATCCCAGTAGCTGATCCCTCGCCTGCCTTTTCCCAGGGGAGCTGACAAAAATGCTTGGATAGAGCTCCCCGAGTTTTGTATTATTATTGAGTGGATCTGTGGGGGCAGTCTGCACATCACTGTGCTTAAAGCTTCCCAGACAGCTCTGGTGCGCAGCCCAGGTGGAGATGCCACTGCTCGATGGCAGCCTTGACAAGACTGACTTAGCATGTGCTGGCAAGGGGGCAGAGCGACTGGGACACTCACACCTGCCTGTTGAGAGGGTGAAGTGAATCCCTTGGAAAAGCTGCTTAGCGAAGCCTGCTGAGGCTGAGTGGTTCCGTGGTAGAACTCTCACTTCCCATGGCAGAGACCAGCTTTGGCACGGCCACCACTTGCCCGCCAGCAGATGTGCATGCTGCTACCTTACCGAGCAGGGTTCGGTGGAGCTTCCAGACTGAAGCAAAGCAGAAAGGAAGACCGGTGATCTACTTCCACAAATCAATCGCGGAAAGCTCAATGGATCGTAATAGTGCATTCCGCAACTGTGGCAGTTACATAATCTGTCAGCTTCAACAGCATCTAGTCTGTCAATCAGGTCCCAGCCAATGAGACCTCTGTGTAGGCATGACCTTCTCCTGAGGATTCTGGGAACTCCTGTCTTCCTCCCTGAAGGTGGGACACACACTCTCTCCCTGTGAAACATTCCTACTGAAAAGACCCATGGAGCTAGCTACGCTGGAGCCCTGGAGCTGGAGGAGCCACGTGGAGACCCCTGCCAGCGCTGAGATGCTTCTACTGCCACTGGAGCCACAAGACTTCCCACCCACTGGCCTGCGATCTTCCTGCATTCAGCATCAATGCATGTGTTGCGTGAGTCTGAAGAGGAATTTATAGGCTGGTATCGGACATATGGGCTAATATCGAACTTATGGACTTGATCTGGACTGGGCTGGGATGTTTTCTCAATATACAATTGCTCTTTTATATAAAGCTCTTTCTTTTAAAAAACATTTTATTGGGGCTTTGTATAACTCTTATCACAATCCATACATACATCCAATGGATCAAACGCACTTGTACATTTGTTGCCCTCATCATTCTCAAAACATTTGCTCTCTACTTGAGCCCTTGGTATCAGCTCCTCATTTACCCCCTCCCTCATGAGCCCTTGATAATTTATAAATTATTAAATTATTATTTTGTCATTTTGACACTGTCTGACATCTCCCTTCACCCACTTTTCTGTTGTCTGCCCCCCAGGTAGGGGGTTCTATGTAGATCCTTGTGATCGGTTCCTCCTTTCTCCCCCTCCTTCCCCTTACTCTCCTGGTATTGCTACTCTCATTCTGGATCTAAAGGTCTTTCTTACACACACATGAGTGTCTACGCATTTGTTTTTCTAGTCCACCCTGCTGCTCAGGATGTTGCTGTGAACCAGGAGCTGGCCCAACAGCAGCTAACAACGAGGAAAGCACTGGAATTATGGTACTGGAGAAGAACATTGAATGTCCTGTGGACTTGCGGGAAAAGAAACAAATCTGCCTTGGAAGAAGGACCGAGGGAATGTTCTTTAGAAGTGATGATGACGTGACTTCATCTCACGTACTTGACGCATGTCGTCAGAAGAGACCAGTCCCGGGGGCGGACACACGCATCATGCTTGGGAAAGTAGAGGAGCGGCACCAGACAGAGGCTCTTGACAAGGCTTGGATGGAGGACTGAGCCAGTGGTGACAATATAGACGCCAACATAAGAACCGCTGGGCAGACGGGAAGGAGCGGGCAGTGTATCGTTCTGTGGTCCACAGGATCGCTTGCTGTGTGTCAGAACCAACCAGCCGGTACCTACCAACAAAAGAGCCTGGTGATCTCTCCGAACAAGCAGGGTAAATCGGCCCTGGACGAGACACCAAAACAGGTGTTTCTTAAAGTTTGTAGTTTTCTTAAAGTGTGTCTATTTTCTCAATGTACGAGCTGAATTAAAGCATGATAATGCCAATTTCTGTCTTTACAAAATCACGAGATCGTTCATTCACTCAATGAACTCACGTTCGGGTTAAATATTCGGTGACTGCTGGTGCAGCGGTTTAGCATTGGGTTGGTAAGTGCAAGGTCAGTGGGTGGGAGAAAGATGAGTCTCTGTCCTGGAAACCCACAGGAGCAGTGCCCCCGCCCCCACCCCGTCCCGCAGGTCACAGTGAGTTGGAACCAGGAGCGATGAGTCTGAGTTTTGTACTCTATCAAGGAGTGGAGTAGCTGGTCCGTAAAAAGAGGAAATGGCCCAAAGAGAACGATCATGAGGCGGGAGCAGGCCCAGGCTGAGTGGCCCTCTATTTGGCGTGAGGTTGCTAGGAACGGGAACTGCCTCATCAGCACCTCGCCACAACTTTCAGGGCCTTAAAGACACAGCCATGAGGCATGTTGAGCGTGATCTGGCTCTCCTAGAGCTGGCGATGTAGTGGGGGCGAACCATACACAAACTCACGCACATCAGATGGCGATACGTTCTCGAAAGAAGAGTTTGATGGGGAGCAAGGACTGCGAAACACGTTCTACCAGACGAGAGAGACGCCATTGGCTTCCTGAGCTTGCCGCCTAGATTCTGCTTCTCATACAGAAGACTGAGCAGTGAAGAAAACCGATCGCCCTGCAACGACAAACGATCTAATCTAGACAAAACCCTAGAGAGGTTTGGGCAAGGGGAGTTTTAAAATGAAGCAAGCCGGGAACGAGTTCCCGTCTGTTTTGGGGGTGGCTTTGGCTGGTGAGCAAGCACAGCTGCTGTAGAAGATGGAGCAAGGTTGGCTGAAACTAACAGAGGGTGACTTTCGTCTTTCTGACCAGATGAAAGGAGTCTGAGGCAAGCGCTCCTTTGGAGGGGAAGGAAGGCTAAACCCCAGAAAGGAGAAACTCACCAAAGGGGAATCCCAAATGCTTCTTATAAACTTCATGAGACAAGCTGAAAGCAGCTGATGGCTTAGGCAGAAAGAACAAGGACTCGAGCGACGGTCCGCGGCAGGGAGCTTGCAGCCTGTGTCCTAGGTGAGGGCCTGAGCCACACAGCGCTGCAGTCCAGCATAGTAGAATCCAGAGCTCCCCCCGGGGAGCTGTGGCAGCGTCCAGGATGCAATCCAAAACCACTTGGCAGGTCAAGAGCCAGGCAGATGTGTCCCAGTCTCAGAAGAAGAGATCGTCAGTCGGTAAAACGCTCGCAGCTGTCGAGCGAGTCGATTCCGACTCCTGGCGACTCTACAGGATAAGGTAGACCTGTGTTCGTGTGGGTTTCTGCGTCTGGAACTCTTTACGGGCATCGAAAGCCTCGTCTTTCTCCCATGAAGTGGCTAGTGGGTGTGAAACAAACCTGAAATAGCTTAGCTGATGGAAGTTTCCCATCAGGACCTGGAAGATGCTATTACAGTCTGTGAGGTAAAGGAAAATTATGGACACCCCAGGGCCACAGGAGCAGCGGCCTGAGTAGCTGTACTGCCTGGCTCTGTGGCTTCTGGGTTTACAGTGAATGATGAAGCCATCAGAGTTTTTAATGATATGAAGGTAAGGAAATCTACAGAAGAGGAGATGGGGGGGAGAAAGCAGTCTTCTTTGGTTTAAGCAATGACAAAGACACATCATTGTACAGGAAACAACGCAGATCTTGGTGGGTGACATTGGTGGCACTGTCGAAGACCCCGACACATCTTTTGTAAAATTGATACCTCTGAATGATTGCCAATATGCTTTGTACGAGGCCACCTACGAAACAGAGGAGTCTAAGAAAGAAGACCTAGTGTTTGTATTCTGGGCTCCTGGAAGCGCACCTTCAAGCAGCAAGATGATGTGTGCTGGCTCTAAACCTGAGTGACAGATTCAGGATTGGAGACACAGGTGTGTCCGGGTTTCTGGAATGTAAGGGGTCTTCCTGGTTCTGGGGGTATTCGTGCCGGTGCAGGGCAGCGGGCCAAGAACAAAGCGGGCCCTGAGCCAAACGGGCCGTGAGTAAAAGAAAAAACACTTGCAAAGCTGCTGACAGGTGACATCACCAGCTCTGGTCGGCTCCGCAGGTGTGTGTGGGAGATTCAAGGCCACTTGCTGCTAGAAGCCGGCCTGGTATTGATCCGGCCATACAGATACAACCACTTTTGAATCTCAGCCAGTTCCCCTCTCTGGCGCTGCTGGGGTTTTGATAAGTTGTGACAAATTAAAACACAACCAACTCCTTCTCCCCAGTGAGTGTCCATCTTCTCAAACAACCGTTTGATTAAATCACAGGCCATGAGCCCACAGAATCCCCAGTGGTCCACTTTCTGGACCGGGGCTGCCTCACACGTCGATTATCCTAAGAGCTCACACCCAGGCTGCACGCACCTGTACAACGCTAACCCATCTGCAGCTGCTGTTCATCCCTGCCATCTGAGAGATGGGGTGTTTTGAACAAATAGGAGTTGGGACTCATTATAGATGACAGGGGATTGCCTGGAGAGGCCAGGCTTGAACTGAATACTTACTTGAGGGTGCCTAGAGACAGGAAGTTTCAGGGGGTGAGGTGCCAATACCCACCACAGACCAGTTCTCCCTCCAGCCTCAGCAGACAAGCTCACCACCACCACCCCACTCCCCAGTAAGACCCAGCTGTCCAACTGTTTAGAGAGGTCTATAAATCATTGTCAGCTGCCCCAGGGCCCTTAGTAGGTCTCTGATAGCCTCAAAATGTCAGTCCCCCTACCAGGCACCCTGCAGCTAAGACCTCCTGGGGACACAGGCCTCCCAACAAGAGTCTTATGCTCCAGTCCAGAAGTCAGTCCCAACTCAGTCCAGACACCCTTTTTTTTTTTTTTTTAATTTTAACAATTTATTGGGGCTCATACAATTCTTTTCACAGTTCATATATATACATACATCAATTGTATAAAGCACATCTGTACAGTCTTTGCCCTAATCATTTTTTTCTCTTTTCTTCTTTTACATTTTATTAGGGACTCATACAACTCTTACCACAATCCATACATATACATACATCAATTGTATAAAGCACATCCATACATTCCCTGCCCCAATCATTCTCAAGGCATTTGCTCTCCACTTAAGCCCCTTGCATCAGGTCCTCTTTTTTTTCCCCTCCTCCCTCCCCCTTCCCCCCTCCCTCATATGCCCTTGGTAATTTATACATCGTTGTTTTGTCATATCTTGCCCTATCCGGAGTCTCCCTTCCCCCCTTCTCTGCTGTCCCTCTCCCAGGGAAGAGGTCACATGTGGATCCTTGTAATCAGTTCCCCCTTTCCAACCCACTCACCCTCCACTCTCCCAGCATCGTCCCTCACACCCTTGGTCCTGAAGGTATCATCCACCCTGGATTCCCTGTACCTCCAACCCTCATATGCACCAGTGTACAGCCTCTGTCCTATCCAGCCCTGCAAGGTAGAATTCGGATCATGGTAGTTGGGGGGAGGAAGCATCCAGGATGTGGGGGAAACTGTGTTCTTCATCGGTACTACCTCACACCCTAATTAACCCATCTCCTCTCCTAAACCCCTCTATGAGGGGATCTCCATTGGTCGACACTTGGGCCTTGGGTCTCCACTCTGCACTTCCCCCTTCATTTAATATGATATATATATACATATATATACATATACACATATATACATATACACATATATACACATACATACACACACTTATATCTTTTTTTTTTTTGCATGATGCCTTATACCTGGTCCCTTGGGCACCTCGTGATCGCACTGGCCGGTGTGCTTCTTCCATGTGGGCTTATTTGCTTCTGAGCTAGATGGCCGCTTGTTCACCTTCAAGCCTTTAAGACCCCAGACACTATCTCTTTTGATAGCCGGGCACCATCAGCTTTCTTCACCACATTTGCTTATGCACCCATTTGTCTTCAGCGATCCTATCATGGAGGGGTGCAGTCAATGATATGATTTTTTGTTCTTTGATGCCTGGTAACTGATCCCTTTGGGACCACTCGCTCACTCAGGCTGGTGTGTTCTTCCATGTGGACTTTGTTGCTTCTGAGCTAGATGGCCGCTTGTTTATCTTCAAGCCTTTAAGACCCCAGTCACTATCTCTTTTGATAGCCGGGCACCATCAGCTTTCTTCACCACATTTACTTGTTCACACACTTTGGCTCCAGCCGTTGCAGACACCCTTTTAAGTCCTTTTCAAATCAATCCTGCCTGTGCTGACATGAGCTGGACTATAGGAGGTGGTATAATGGTGGCAAGTTGGGTTGCAATCTGAGTGACCGGCAGCTCGAAACCAATAGCCACTTCAAGGAGGAAAGATTGGGCTTTCTACGCCCCAAAGCAGTTCCAGTCTCAGAATTCCACGGCCGGTTGCTATGAGCCAGCACTGACTCGCTGGCGGTAAGTAAGAACCCAGGTGACTCCCATCCTTGGAAATCCCTGGAAGGTAGCCTGGACACCAGTTCTAGGCCTCCTGCCACTGGGAGAGCTGATCCAAGGCAGCACAACTTCCAATGCCCTAGCCTGGCGAGAGGCTAGTGCCCTTCCCAAGGTGTCCTTGAGGCTCTCGCTCTCACTTGCCCTGCTCCAGCATCTCCAGCGACCACCGCGGTTCTGCCTCGTGTCCATCAGGGCAGGGGCCCACACAAGCATCCCCATCCCGAGTGCAGCAGGAACAGTGTGGCTGGAGCAGTTCGTTGGCAAGTTCACTTCTTTCTCTGCACATCGTCAAGGAGTCCCAAAGAAGGAAGGAGGAAGATAAGATGTGGACTCCAGAGGAGAAGCTGAAAACTCTACTCCTTCCACCATGGGAATAGGGAGAGGGGCAGAGTGGGCATTCAGTAGTGTGTCACCATAGTCTCGCTTGAGCTCAAGAATGCCAGGAGGGAGACCCGAAACCCAAGAAGCTTATGTTTCCCTTTAGTAACTCTGGTAGTCCCATGTGGTGGAATACTACACGGCAATGAAAAAGAAATGCCATTGATAAATGCCATGTGAATGTGTTTCACAGACAGAAGCTACATCAGTAAGAGTACATGTTCTGTTCAAGCAGTGACAGAAGCCAAACAGCGGTTACCTTTGGGGTGGCGATCCCCTACAAGGGAAATATGAGGAAATATCTCAGGGAGGAACTGAAATGGCTTCTGTCTGGATCTGGGTGGTGATTACATCATATAGACAATGCATAAAGAAAAAGGCATACGCTGCAAGAATGACACTTTCTGCAAGTTATACATACGTGTGAGTATGGGAAGGGGATTTTGGAGGACCGGGGAATGGCAAAGCAGAAATAGAATGTGTATCTGCGCCTTTGCAGACGGTATGCTCGCCTGATAAGAAAGAAGGACCTGCACCATTACTGAACATCTTGATTAAAGATGCTGTAAACTCAACGCACTGCCAATGAGTCAATGCTGACTCACAGCAGCCTTATAGGCCAGGGAAGAACTGCCCCTGTGGGCTTCCGAGACCCGAACCTTTGATCAAGTAGAAAGCCCTGCCTTTCTCCCAAGGAGCAGGTAGCCGGTGGTTTCAAACTGCTGACCTTGCCTGACACATGACCACTGCACTGACTCCAAAGTTCCTTAAAGGTTCTATAGCAGCGGTTCTCAACCTGTGGATCGCAACCCCTTTGGGGATCCAATGACCCTTTCACAGGGAACGCCCGCTTCATAGCAGTAGCAAAATGACAGTGAGGAAGTAGCAACAAAAATAATTTTACGGTTGGGGGTCACCACCACATGAGGAACTGTTTGAAAGGGTTGTGGCATGAGGAAGGTTGAGAACCACTGTATTAAATTATAGAATCGATAGAAATTACAGATTGTAGATTCTATAGAAAGGGAGCACGTGTGGAACAGAATGTCGGGTTCTTATGGAACCCCGACTGGAGCCCAGGAGGGTGGAGGAGCCCCTGGAACAACTGCCCTGAGGTCAGCTTAAATCTCAAACCCAAAGCATGCCGGAGGTCTGCTTAAAGCCAAACAGCTGGTAGAGAAGGTTTGCCTGGGGCCCTGAGGCGTCCAGTGTGGAAGGACAGCTGCAGCTGCAACTCAGAAGCTCCACTTCGACGGGAAGCTTAGGGAGCCGTGAGTTTATGTTCCTGGGGGAGCGACGAGTTGGAAACGGAGGATGATGATGGCTGCCCACTCGAGGAGGGGCACCCAAGTCCCTGAAGCATGCATGTGGAGCCTGCTGGGGCAACGTGTGTTCTGCTGTGTGCATTCTGAATGGCAACAAGAATAAATGAAATAAGTTCTTAAAGAAGAAGGCCTGATTTTCCTGCTCGACTCTACGGTCCCTGGCATGGCATTTTTTTCTTCCAACGGACCTGAGTATTGGGGAAGAGCCTTCGTGGCATCGTGGATTGCCAGTTGTGCTGCTAACCATGAGGTTGGCAGTTCAAACCAACCAGCCGATCCATAGGTGCTAGAGGAGGAAACCCGCTCCTGTAAAGATTTATAACCTCAGAAAGGACGTTCTTTTCTATCTCACAGGGACACTTTGTATCAGAAGGCGATCAGTGGCAGTGAGTTTGGGTTTGGGTTTGGATCTTGACTGGGGAGGAGGTGGAGACATGGCCCCTGGTGCACAGGAACACTACCCTCCAGCAGACGCGCACAGATTTTCCAGTATGGAGACATGTAAACGCAGGACAAGCCCCTACTTTGATTGTCTTGCGGGATAGTTTGAGGTTTGTCCTTCCTTCCCCTCCCGCTGAGTGTCCTTTCTTCCTCATGCAAGTCAGTGATCCACACCTCGCACCTCCTCCACCTCTTTCAGGGGAGAGACGAAGCAGGGCAGGAAGCAAAACTATCATCTTGGACTTGCGTGTCCTAAAGGCCTGCACGCATGCACGCATGCACGCGCACGTCACGTACACACACACACATACATACATAAACACACTCATGCACGGGCTTCAGAAAGTGTGTGGAAATTTCCCATTATCTGTTCATTCCCTTTCCACAAACTTGTTGAACGTGTGTGTGTGTGTGTGTGTGTGTTTAACGTCTTCAGCAGAATTATTCAACCAAACTTAAACGAGCTCCCTGGGCTGGAGGGAGGCAGTTGTCACTTGTCCACCCCAGCAGCGCTGCCGGGAAGCAGGGAGACCCCAGTGGAAAGTTGTAGAGAATGTCCAGCTGATAGGCCCCTGAACAGCCCTGAGAAAGCTCTTGACATCCCCAACCATGACCCCGACTGTCAGCCTCAAGACATCCCCAAGAGCATGACCCAGCCATGCTGGGGGCCCATCCACCCTTGCCTTCCCACCAGATACCAGCCTCCTGGAGACCTGTTCCCCTCCAGCCAAGTTCCAGAAACCCACTACCTGGGGAGCCCTGGGCTTGCTAAATCTTGCCTGATTACATCTCATGATGGCAGGGAGCTGCCCTCTGCATCCTGCCTGGGAGCCCTGCCGTGGAGACTCTGAGTCACAGAGGTGACCCACTTCCCCTCTTCTACTTAGAAATCTCTCCCCGACACTTTCTAAGAAGCTTGCTTCCCTGCCCGTGTCTGACCTAGCAACTCTGCCACCGCCCAGCTCAAGGCAACAGGAGGTGGGGCACTTGGAAACAGAAAGTGAAATCACCCGCACTGGGCATCTGCTATATGCCAGGCTCTTTATGTAGGCTACCTCCCTGAATAGTAATAGCTCACCTTCCAGGCCAGGGGTATGGTTTTATACCTACAAGAAAACCAAGGTTCAGAGGGTTTAAGTAACACGCTCCGGCGCCCAGCGAGTCAGTGACCATATTAGGATGCAAATCTGTGCCTGACTCCAAAGCCCCCAATTTTCAGGTTTCAACGAAGGAATCTTATTGACCCAGCTCCGGGCCAGCCTTTGGTCCAATGAGCCGGCTGGAACCTTGGCACAGGATTCCGCTGGGGAAGCTGGCAGCTCAGCCATCGTCTGGACTCGAACAGGTATCCTTGGAAGAAGCAGGAGGAGGAGTTAGAAACTCAGCTGCCCCAGATGGGGAGATGATGGCGATTCCAATTTCCAAGTGCCAGTCTCGCCTTCCAGCCCCTCCAGTAAAGACCCTTCATGGCGCTGTCACGTATCTCTGCACTGACGGAGGAAGACCATGTAAGACTAGGGAAAACGGGGGGCAGGAACATGGGCCAGGGGCAGAAAGGAATTAAAATAAGAGAGTGAGGCCTATTTGAAGATTGGAATCTGGTAAGGCAGAAATCTATCAGAGAAGAAAAACTCAAGTATTTTTCACTCAAATAAGTGGTGGGTAAATGGTAAGACTATACCATTCTCTCAAAGATAGAAAACTTGCAAGACCCAGGGAAGAAGACAGTCCCAGAGCATGCCAGCTCTCACAGGTTGACTGGGGAAGCTATTGTGTCTAGAAGTAGCCTGGTGGTGCCAACAGTCGGCCAGGGCTCTGCTGCCAGCAGACAGGTTTACAGTGCGAGCCCACTCTGTGGCCCCATGGGAGAAAGAATTGCCAATCTGCTCCCATAAAGATTAAGCCTATTATTTGTATGGTTTTATCCTTGCTCCTTTATTTCAATTTTGTTTTGTATTGATTCTGTTGAGTTTCCCAGTTTGTGACACACGTAGGAGTGGATGCATAGAGATAATAACCGATACAGGGGCTACTTGGGGATGCATGGGTGGAGGGTGGATGATAGGGAGGAAAAAGGGACTTCAGGAATGAAAAATGAAGGCAGAAGAGGGGAGGGGGCACTAGAAGGGACTGTGATGGCACAACTAGAGCCATTTAACCATGGGGGGATGTTCTAAAATTGATACGGTAATGATTGCCCAATTGTCCTCATATGATTGAACTATATGACATGTAAATTATGTGCCAATAAAACTGTCATTAAAAGAAAAAATTAAACTTTCATCAAGTTCTTCATCCTCCTTTGATGAGCAGTGGTTGGGGTCTGACAAACTCATGTCCAGCTAGCTACCTTGTGTGTGTGTGTGTGTGTGTGTGTGTGTGTGTGTGTGTGTAAGAAAGAACTTTATATAAAGAATGACTGTATATTGAGAAAACATCCCAGCCAAGTCCACATCAGGTCCATAAGTTTGATATTAGCCCATATGTCTGATACCAGTCTATAAATTCCTCTTCAGACTCACGCAACACACACGAAGACACTGAATGCAGGAAGCTCACAGGCCAGTGGATGAAAAGTCTTGTGGATCCAGTGGCAGTTAAAGCATCTCAGCACTGGTGTGGGTCTCCACTTGGCTCCATCAGCGTAGCTACATGTATCTTTAAAAAGAAACAAAACATTTTATTGGGGCCCCTCCCCCGAAAAGAATTGGTTCCAAAGGACGACATTGACTCTGCAGCTATGGGAGATGGACATATTTGATCAGAGCACACGGGAGCAGATGAAGGGGCAGGAGGAGAGAGTGGAGCACAGCCTGGCCCACCAGGCCGTGATGATGATGTTCCTGAGTAGAGCAGCCAGTCCACAGAGAGAACAACATGGCTGGCCCTACTATGAGACATGATGCCCCTCAGTGACTAAGGGCGATACAGGGGACAGCACCGGAGACAGTGTGGAAATTGCACCTGACCTGATCCCACCACACCGAGGCAAATCACTGGGGGAGTGCAGCGGAACAGCAAGGGAATGGAGTGGCAAGGTCCCCAGGGAATGCTGAAAGTGGACTTTGGGGCCAGGGCGTGGTACCCCAACAGACTGGACTGGAAAATGCTCCTAAGGGCCAGCAAACGATCCCTGAACTAACTACAAGCTTTTCTCTTGTGAACTGTTTTGTTCTGTTCTTTGTCAGTGGTTTGTTTTTGTTGTTTTGTTGTCTGGTTGTATACTGTTGCTTTGTTTTCCTCTGTCTTGTTTTCGTGCATGTTAGTGACTCCACAGGTCTGTCTGAATAGGACAGGCTGGATGAACTATCTGGAGGAAAAACAACGGGACCGACAGTTCCAGGGGGACTTGGGGTGGGGGGGGGTAGGGGGGGTAAGGAAGTGGTGTTAACAAACTCAGGGACAAGGGAAAAACATGGGACCCCAAATGGTAGAGAAGGGGGAGTGGCAGGCATGGTGGGAAATGATCAAGGGTAAGGTTGCTTAGAGAAGAGGTATACTCTAGCCCAGGTGGCGATGAAGCATGGTAGTAGGGCAGGAGGAAAGTCAAGGGAGATGGAGGAAAGAGCTAGGAGTCAAAGGGCATTCATGGAGGTCTAGACAAAGACATGTACATGCAAATATATATAGGAGGATGGGGAAATAGATCTATGTGTCTATATTTATAGGTCAAGTATTAAGGTGGCGGAAGGACCTTGGGCCTCTACTCAAACACTCCCTCAATGCATGAATACCTTCTTTTATTAAATTGGAACTCTATGATGCTCACTCTCCCGACACAACGGCTGGAGCCAAAGTGGGTGAACAAGTAAATGTGGTGAAGAAAGCTGATGGTGCCCGGCTATCAAAAGAGATAGTGACTGGGGTCTTAAAGGCTTGAAGATAAACAAGCGGCCATCTAGCTCAGAAGCAACAAAGTCCACATGGAAGAATACACCAGCCTGTGTGATCGAGTGGTCCCAAAGGGATCAGTTACCAGGCATCAAAGAACAAAAAATCATATCATTGACTGCACCCCTCCATGATAGGATCGCTGAAGACAAATGGGTGCATAAGCAAATGTGGTGAAGAAAGCTGATGGTGCCCGGCTATCAAAAGAGATAGCGTCGGTGGTCTTAAAGGCTTGAAGGTGAACAAGCGGCCATCTAGCTCAGAAGCAAATAAGCCCACATGGAAGAAGCACACCGGCCAGTGCAATCACGAGGTGCCCAAGGGACCAGGTATAAGGCATCATGCAAAAAAAAAAAGATATAAGTGTGTGTGTGTATGTGTATATATGTGTATATGTATATATGTATGTGTATATATGTATATATATATCATATTAAATGAAGGGAGAAGTGCAGAGTGGAGACCCAAGGCCCAAGTGTCGGCCAATGGAGATCCCCTCATAGAGGGGTTTAGGAGAGGAGATGGGTTAATTAGGGTGTGAGGTAGTACCGATGAAGAACACAGCTTTCCCCCACATCCTGGATGCTTCCTCCCCCCAACTACCATGATCCGAATTCTACCTTGCAGGGCTGGATAGGACAGAGGCTGTACACTGGTACATATGAGGGTTGGAGGTACAGGGAATCCAGGGTGGATGATACCTTCAGGACCAAGGGTGTGAGGGACGATGCTGGGAGAGTGGAGGGTGAGTGGGTTGGAAAGGGGGAACTGATTACAAGGATCCACATGTGACCTCTTCCCTGGGAGAGGGACAGCAGAGAAGCGGGGAAGGGAGACTCCGGATAGGGCAAGATATGACAAAATAACGATGTATAAATTACCAAGGGCATATGAGGGAGGGGGGAAGGGGGAGGGAGGAGGGGAAAAAAAAGAGGACCTGATGCAAGGGGCTTAAGTGGAGAGCAAATGCCTTGAGAATGATTGGGGTAGGGAATGTATGGATGTGCTTTATACAATTGATGTATGTATATGTATGGATTGTGGTAAGAGTTGTTTGAGTCCCTAATAAAATGTAAAAGAAGAAAAGAGAAAAAAATGATTAGGGCAAAGACTGTACAGATGTGCTTTATACAATTGATGTATGTATATGTATGAACTGTGAAAAGAATTGTATCAGCCCCAATAAATTGTTAAAATTTAAATTAATTAATCAATTAATTAATTTTTAAAAAAAGAATTGCAGTCTGGAAAAACAGGGAATCCAGGACAGATAAACCCCTCAGGATAAAAAAAAAAACAAAAACATTTTATTGGGGGTTCTTGCAACCTTCTAACATTCTATACATCAATTGTATCCAGCATATTTGTACATATGTTGCCATCATCATTTTCCAAAACATTTCTACTTAAATCCTTGCTATACGCTCCTCTTTTCTTCCCTCCTTCCCCCACCCTCCCATCTTCATAAATCAATTATATACTGTTATTATTATTTTGTATCTTACACTGTCCATTGTCTCCCTTCACCCACATTTCTGTTAGTTGTCCCCTTCAGCAGAGGGGCTATGCATCCAGTCTTACAATGGGCTCCCCTTTCTCACCCCTCCCCCTTCCTGACCATCCCCCTATCTTCCTGATATCGCTACTTCCATTACTGTTCCCGAGGGGATTATCTTTCCCGAATTCCATGTGTCAAGCGCTCTTATTTGTACCAATATGTGTTCTCTGGTCTAGCCAGATTTGTAAGGTAGAATTGGGTCATGGTAGTGGTGGGGGGAAGAAATATTCAGGAACTAGAGGAATAATGTGTGATTCATTGGTGTCATGCTGCACCTTGGTTGAATCATCCCTTCCTTATACCACTTCTATGGGGGGATATCCAATTGTCTACAGATGACTTGGGTCTCCACCCAACTCCCCTCTTTCACATCAATATAATTGTTTGTTTGGGATCTTTTGATACCCGATACCTGCTCCCCTGGAACCTCATGATCACACAGGATGGTGTGCTTCTTCCATGTGGGCTTATTTGCTTCCCTGCTAGATGGCTGCTTGTTTAACTTCAAGCCTTTAAGACCCCAGATGCTACATCTTTTGATAGCTGGGCACCATCAGCTTTCTTCATTACATTTACTCATGTACCCATTTTGTCTTCAGTGACTCTGTCAGGAAGGTGAGTATCACAGAGTGCCAGGTTATTAAAACAAAGTGTTCTTGTGTAAAGATAGGCCTTGAGTAGAGACCCAAAGTCCATCTGCTGTCTTAATATTTAACATATAAATATATGTCCATTGGCCTCTACCTCCTTCATTATAAATGAATATATTTACATAAACACATGCCTATAGCCATACATCTATAAATAGCTTTTGCCTCCTACTTCTTTCCTTTTACCTTCCTCCGATCCCACTATCATGCTCACCCTCCATTCCACTCTCAGTAATTCCTCTCAGATACATTGCTCTTGTTCAAGCCCCATCAGGCATTATACGCCCTCCTCACCATCAATTTTAGACCTCTTGTTGTTCCCTTATCTCTGAGTTTGTTGCCTCCCCCCTCCCCCTCCCAGCCCCCTCCTCTCCTATATCCCCTTGGATGACCAACTATCTACCAACTATTGGTCTTTCCTTATCTGAAAAAAGGAGAGTGAAGAAAATTGAAGACCAATGGAAGCACTCAGTCCAATAAACTAACAGACAGCAACATTAATCCGCATGACCCTGAGATCAGAAGAACTAGATGGTGCCCAGCCACCACTGCAACTGCTCTGATAGGGATCACACCAGAAGGCCCTGGACAGAATGGGGGAGAAAAACGAGGGGGGAGAACCCTCAACATTATTTTTTATAAAAAGACCAGGTGTACTGGCTGGACAGAGACAGGTGGAACCCCCAAGAAGATGACCCTTAGCCACCCCTCTAGTCTGGAAATGAACATCCCCATGGCTCAAGTTTCAGCCAAAATTAGCTGGGTCTATGAGGGGAACAATAACAGTAGGGCAGGACACACACCTTGGAATAATCAACTGCTTGAGATTAAAAGGGCAGCATTTCCTCAAGTACAAAATCTCAGGAGGATTAAGAGAGAAGGAAGGATAGAAACAGAAAACGTGGGGAAATAATTTAGTTTGTCAATAATTCCTTGAGGGATGGCAAGAGAGGTTTGGGGCAGGAATAGGAAACGAATAACAATGAGTACAATGAGGAAAATGTTCTGCAACTGACCGTGGCGATGGTTGTACAAATCTTTTTTAATCATTTTATTGGGGTCCATACAATTCTTATCACAATCCATCCATACATCCATTGTGTCAAAAACAGATGTACATTTGTTGCCATCATCATTCTCAAAACATTTGCCTTCCACTTGAGCCCTTAATATCGGCTGCTCATTTCCCCCCTCCCTCCTCACTCCCCCTAACTCATGAACCCTTCATCATTCATAAATTATTATGATTTTGTCATATGTTACACTGTCCGATGTCTCCCCCCGCCCTCTTCTCTGCTGTCCATCCCCCAGGGAGGAGGCTAGATTCTTGTAATCAGTTCCCCCTTTCTACCCCACATTCCCTCCACCCTCCAGGCATCGCCACTCGCACCACTGGTCCTGAAGGAGTCATCTGTCCTGCATTCCCTGTGTTTCCAGTTGCTATCTGTACCAATGTACATCCATCCTCTGGTCTACCCAGATTTGTAAGGTAGAATTGGGATCATGATTGGGGGTTGGGAGGGGGGAAGCATTTAAGAACTAGATGAAAGAAAAAAAAAAGAACTAGAGGAAAGTTATATGTTTCATTGTTGCTACCCTGCACCCTGACTGGCTCATCTCCTCCCCACAACCCTTCAGTAAGGGGGTGTCCAGTTGGCTACTGATGGGCTTTGAGTCTCCACTCTGCACTCACCCACATTTATATGATTTTTTGTTCCTTGATGCTTGATACCTGATCCCTTCGACAGCTCATGGTCACACAGGCTGGTGTGTTTCTTCCATGTGGGTTTTGTTGCTTCTGAACTAAATGGCCACTTGTTTATCTTTGAGCCTTTAAGACCCCAGACGCTATATCTTTTGGTAGCCTGGTACCGTTGCTTTCTTCCCCACATTTGTTTATGCACCCGTTTGTCTTCAGTGATAGTATCAGGAAGGTGGGCACCCACTGATATGATTTTTAGTTCTTTGATGTCTGGTAACTGGTCCGGTTGTACAAATGTTGATGTGATGAGACTATTAAATTACACGATATGTGAACCATATGACAACAAAACTGTCAATGATAAACAGAAAAACACATGGGGTGGGGAAGTGAGATTAGCAGTGTTACCTTGTGGGGATCACAAGCAATGAGATGAAACAAAATGTGTGTGAATTGTTGATGGAAGACGGACCCTACTGTTCACCTTCACCCAAGTCACAATAAAAAGTTGAAAAACAGACTTTTAAAACGGATGAAACCTTTCGTTTTACGGCATGGTGCACAACTCCTGTGCAGCCAGTACTTGCCCCACGGGCTGCAGCAGGGAAAAGCCCGGAGGCGGTTCCCCTGGGCCCGTGGGGTCACTTGACCATGTGCCAGACACCGCGGCACTCTTTACACCGGCCCACTAGTGTTCCCGGACGGAACATCCCCATCTAGCAGAAGGAAGGACCATGTTCTGCGGAGCCAGAGAGAGAAGAGGAAACCAGGGACCTTGAGCCAGCGCTGACTTGGCTCAGGCGACTCCACTTTAAGCCTCTGTACTTTCTGCTGCTTTCCCTTCTCCCACCCTCCCTCTCCTTTGAACAAAGCCTGCTAGCTCCCAGCGGTTCCTGGATGCTCCTTTGGGGGAATTAAGCTTCCATTCAGGGGTCCAAGGAGTTGAAAAACAACACGCCACAAAAGCAAAAGCCCCAGCTGCCAAGGGCTTCCCTCCCAGTGTTTCCAAAAGGACAGTCCATCCGTCAGAGGAGGCTTGTGTGTTGTTCAGGAGCTGAGCAGGTTTCTGTGCAGCCTCCAAACTGAAATGGACTTCGGAAGAAAGGACTGGCGACCTACTTCCACAGTCAGCCTGTCAAAACCCAACCCATCCTCAACTTGTCAGGGCACAGACCCTGGCTGTGCAGAGGGTAGGGGGGCACCTCCAGCAACACCCGCAGGGCTGGGAAGAGAGCCAGGCAGCCTGCAGCCTGTGTGTCTGCAAGTGGAGAGGGCGGTTTTGCCACTGAAGGGCTCTGGCCACATGTGTCATGGGGATAGTGCTTCAGCATGAGTCATGTGGTGTGTTGACGCTTTCCACCTCCTCACTGAGATGTACCTAAAAAAAGATGCTATTTTTGTTTTCCATAACTGACCTCATCCTCATACGGGAGCATCCAGAGCATCTGTTTCCACCAATGGCAGCAAAAACACTTCAGCAATGCCAATGAGCGGGGAGCATCTCTGGGGCCAAGCAGTCCAGCTCAGGTATTCACAATCACAGCCAACAAACAGCTCAAATTCCTGGTCAGGGGTGTTTACGATCTCCCGAAATGAGGTCAGGGGTCTGGGGTCACTTAGGGAGCCGCATGCCCATGTCCTTCAGCTGGCCTCAGTTGATGTCTCACTCACCTGGCCTCTGAACCTTGACTGGCTGGGCCAGAGCCACAGCTGTGGAACCGTGGTGTGCTCTCTTGATGTGTTCCTTGGCCTCGCCCAGCTCTGATTGGCCTCCGTTGCTCTCTGCTCTGGCCCAAGTCGGTTTCACTCCCCATCACCCTGTGCTGGTGGTCAAGGGTCCCCCCACTCTGCTGGCTCCAGAAGCTCTGAAGATTTGTGCTACGTTCTAACACCACATCCTCCAGTTTCCACTAACTTCTCTCATTCTCCCCTGGTGCTTCACACACACACACACACACACACACACACACACACACACACCGTGGGCCAGGGCCCTCATTCCTTCACTCTCCCCAAACACCACTGATCTAAGGCTCCTGCAGGTAACCACTGCATACCAGGAACTTTTCACAGGGTAGGTGCTGACTATCCAAACACCAAAACCAATCTCCCTGCCATCGAGTCGATGCCGACTCATCGCGACCCTATAGGACAGGGGAGAACTGCTTCTGTGAGTTTCTGAGAGGGTCACTCTTGACAGGAGTAGAAAGCCCAGTCCTTCTCCCGAGGAGTGGCTGGTGGTTTCAAACTGCCGACCTTGAGGGAAGCAGCCCAACTTGTAACCACTAGCCACCAGGGCTCCTTGGATACGACTATATGTAGCTCAGAAGAATTCAGATGAGAACTTGAATTCGGACATTACCACTCGCTGCTCTGAGAAATTCTACTGGCCATTTCCTGACAAGGAATTCCTTAGGCTCTGGGTTAATTATCTCTCCAGGATTTGGTCAGCTGTGTTCCTGAAACCCACACACGTCTCCCCCACTTTGCCCCCCACACACAAACACACACACACCGCCTGTCTTCTATCACGGCCACCATGAGCAGCCCCTCATTCCTATCTCTCTCTTCTGCTGCATGATCTAACCCTCTTGAGGAGAAGGAAGAGCAAGGAAGAATTGGTGCATTTGAATCACGGTGCCTGTGGGGAACATGGAAAGCACCTTGGATTGCCAGAGGAATCAATAAATCTGTCTTGGAGGAAATAGAGCCAGAATGCTCTTTGGAAGTGAGGCTGGCGTCTCACGTACTTTGGAGATGTTATCAGGAGAGGTCAGTCCCTGGAGGACATCCTGCGTGGTAAAGTAGTGGGGCAGCCAAAAATAAAAGCAGGGGCGGATATCCTCAACAAGATGATTGACATGGTGGCTGCAACAGTGGGACTCCACAGGACAGCAATCGTGAGAATGATGCGGAACCAGGAAGGGCTTCCTTCTGCTGGACGAGGAAGAACCCGTTCAAACCCACCAGTTCCTCCAAAGGAGAAAGAAGAGGGTGTATCAGCTCCAGTGAGGATTGATGAGCTCAGTCCTGAGAGCTCACTATTTGTGGTCGTTACATAATCTGGTGTCCATTTGAGACTATTAAGAGTGAAGGGTTGGAGTTTAGCCTGTCAACCAGGTCGCAGCCTGATGACCTCATTTGGTGACACAGTGAAGATAAATAGCTCACTGGAGACCAGACCGACTCTCTCTCTCTGCTCCGTCTTCCTGATGACAAGCCACGTGGAGCTATGCTGATGGAGCCAGAGCTGATGGAGACCCACACAAGCACTGAGATGCTTCCACTGCCACTGGATCCGCAAGACGTTCCACCCACTGGCTTGTGATCTTCCTGCATTTAGCATCATTGCATGTGATGCATGAATCTGAGGAGGAATTTATAGATTGGTATCGGACATATGGGCTAATATCAGAAATATGTACTTGAGCTACACTGGGCTGGGGTATTTTCTTAATGTACAATTGCTCTTTTATATAAAAGCTCTTTCTTATACACATCCGGATTTGTTTCTCTAGTCCACCCAGACTAACACATGGTGAGTCAGAATGGACCTGATGGCAGAGGACTAGGTTTGGAGAGGCAGTAGAGGTTTAGGGTAGAATCTTCCCTTTCCACACAGGGACCAGGGTTTGATCCCCACCAATGAACTTCATCATGGTCTCCATGAAAGCTGTGCTGCTGATCGGGTGTCAGTGGAGCCTCTAGACTAAGCCAAACTGAGAAGGAAGGCAGAGCAATCTACTCCCAAAATTCAGCAGGGGAAAGCCCGATGGTCCAATCGTACTGGATGGTGGATGGCACAGGGCCGGGCAGTGTTTCCTTCCACTGCGCAGAGGTTGCAGTGAGTCCGGGGCCCACCCAACAGCAGCCAACAACAACAGCAAGGCAATCGCAGCTGTTAGTGTTGTTGTGAGGTGCCATCAAGTCGCTTCGACCCACAGTGACCTCGTGCACAAAGAACGAAGCACTGTTCAGTCCGGCCCCAACCTCACAGCTGCTCCTAGGCTTGAGCTCCTCGCTGCAGCCACAGTGCCAACCCGCAGGACCTTCCTCTTGCTCACAGCCGCTCGACTTTAGCATGCATCGTGTCCTTCTTCGGGGACTGGCCTCTCCTGACAACATGTCCAAAACACGGAAGGCAGAGGGCCACCATCCTTGGCCCCCAGCAGCATTCTGGCTGCACTTTGTCACAGACAAGTGTGTTTGTCCTTTTAGCAGTCCATGGTGCTTTCATGGGGGTGCGGGGTCGGGGGATAAAGTGGGGGCTTCCTTTTCACGTCCAAGCTGGAACGTTTTCCCCTCCAGCAAATAGCTAGGCGCAGTTTCAGAACAACTCACCCAGGCTACCCCAGGCCATCTGTGCGGGTGTCAGCACAGGGGATGGAAACCCTGAGACTCAGGGAAACTGTCTCCAAGGTCCCTACTGGCCTGAGTCCCCCTCCTCAGGGAGCTGCTTCTCAACACTGTCTCTTCCCCCAACAGTCCTCACAGCAGGCGCCAGGGCTGAGTCTTTTGACACAAACAGCTCCCCAGGGGGTGACCACACCTCACTTCAGCCCCCAGAGCCCACTTCCTCCCTGCAAACAGTCCCATGGGGGTTGGCCACGCTGTCTTGAGACCTCAGAGCCACAGCGCCCCAGAAGTGAGATGCTCTGCAAACACAGAGGGACCACAGCAGCATGGGAACACCCAGGTCACTTTCAGCCACCACTGCGTCCTCCCCACTTCTCTGCAAAGGAGGCTGGCCCGACCTCAGGGACAGGGAGCGCTTATGCACACCCCTGCGAGCCAGGCCTTGCCCACGATGAGACCAGCTCGTCCTCCCGGTCACCTCAGAGTTAAGTGGCTGTCGGGCCATTTCACAGAGGAGGGTGCCATCTCTTGAGCTGGGGGCTTTCTCTCCAATGATAAAGACTGGTGTGCCCCCACAGCCTGAGCGGCTTCCACTCCCCTCCGCTAGGGAGGCCAGGATCTCCCCCTCCTGCCTTTGTCTTCTGAGAAAAGGCAGGTAAGGTTGTGCTTTGGGGGGCAAAGTGTGGGGCAGTGAGGAGTCATGTGCTCAGAGAACCTCGGCTGGAAGCCTTCACCCTCCCAGTAGTCACGAGGGGTGACTGGGGAAGAGAGGGCCCAAGACTAAAACCCAAGATGCCATGAGATTTCTCCCTCACCTGTTCCCAGGTGACTTTAAAAAGGCACAAAATAATATACAATGAAGAGAAGGGGTCCCTTCCACCCCGTCCCCAGGCCACCCACCACACTTCCTAAGGCCACCGCCGTCACCGTCTCCCATGTAACCTCCAAAAGAGGGCCAAGCCTCTCATGACCAGCCCAGATGAATCCACTGCTTTCCTTCTCACCCACTTTTCAGAACCTTCTAGAAGCCATCTGTCCCTTCACTGGCTTCTTTCACTTGGCTCACCTAGGAGATCACTCGGTTAATTCCCAGGATTGGGGTTCCTCGGTTGCTGCTTCAGGACGCTGAAAGAATTCACGCAATCCAAGAGACATTTATGAGGAAAAGGCAAGTGTCAGGTTTCCCCGTCTCAAAAGCCCACACTGTTTTAGGAACGCATACAAGGCTGCGTGGAAACTGCGCAGAAGTTCACGGCTGAAACATCACGTGCAAAGCACCCAGGAAGAGGAGCATGAAGTCATGCTTGTGGCACTCGGCGATCCCAGGGGCCAAGAAGAGAGAGGCTGCTGGGCTGTGGACCTTGCTCTTGTTCCCTCCCGCCCCTATGGCTGGAGGAGGCGTGGCTGAGGGCTTTGGCCATCCTACTGGCTGGGTGTAGGCCCACCTGGGTGATGTCATGTGGCTGGGCCCCGTCTGTGTGCCCAGGTGGGCCTACTACAGAGGCCCAGGAGGCTTGTGTCTGAGCATGCTCAGTTTGGATCTTCCCATAGGTGTCTAACGGGCTTCGGATTTCTTTCCAACCCTCTGTCATGGCCCTACGCAGGCATTAGGGAGACAGCACCCCCTTAGTCCCTATTCTACCTAACAACTCCACATCTACGTGCAGCAAGGCGTCTTGTTCTCTTAGTGACTACAGGCATTCCACTGGATGGAAGTCCCCAATCATGTCATCAGTCCCCAGTCATTGGGCAATGAGTCTATCCCTAACTCTCCGTATTATAAACCATCGCTTGTAGATGTCATTTTGTACATGTACGAACATCCTTTTAGATCAATCCCTGAAGGTATGCTCGCCAGTGCCTTTAAAACACCACACGTGCTTCTAGACCCTTAATAAATTGCACCGCACTGTCCACCATGGAGTTGTGATGAAGTATACATCGCCCATCAATACCGAAGGCGGCACAGGGAACGCTTGTTTTTTTTAATCGTTTTATTAGGGGCTCATATAACTCATCACAACCCATATATACATCAATTGTATAAAGCACATTTGTACATTCATTGCCCTCATCATTCTCAAAACATTTGCTCTCCACCTAAGCCCCTGGCATCACCTCCTCGTTTTTTCCCCTTCCCTCCCCACTCCCCGCTCCCTCATGAACCCTTGATAATTTATAAATTAAATCTCTCCCTGCATCCACAAAGCCGTGTGGGACCCTCCAGGACTCGGCTGTGCATGGTTTCCTTTCCTGGGATCCTCCGACGACTCTCGTATGCTTCTGATTGGTGGCCTTACACTGGACCCAGGTGTCTGAGGCGGCTCTCCTGCTGTGACGGTTACTCTTCTGAGTGGCCGCATGGGTGGGTGTCCTCAAAAATAGTCACTGGATTTTGGACGTGGGGGTGAGAATCATCCGACTTTCTCTATTGCTCTAGCCTGAATGCCCTGAAGGCCTAAGTGCTGGGCGCTGGGCGGAGGAAGTCGTGGTGAGAGGGGATGGCGGAACTCCTGGGGAGGGGGGCAGGGGAGGAAAGGAGCCTGGGACTCACTCCAGACCCTGGATGGGATGGGCCAGGAGCCAAGGGACTTCCCTGGGCCAGTCCAAAGAGGGGGCCCAACTCCAGGCCACTCCCAAAAGAGGCTCGGAAGAGTCTGCCACGTCTGTCATTTCCTTTGTCAGCCTATGAAACTCTCTGAAAGGGGGTCTGTGTGCCGGCCTTGGGAGGCAGCTAGGAAGGGAGGCGAGATCCTGTCTCACACCAGGGCAGGGGTCTGAGATTTGACCCTCAAGGCCAGAGCATGGGGCTGAGTGTCCAAGTCCGTGGCACAGGGACAGCCTGAGTCATTGCCGTTACTGTGGCTTTCCTTCCTCAGAAATGAATCATGCCTGAAGTGTCCACTGTGGTGCCTAAGAGAGAATGGAAAATTGTCATCCACTCCCTGCCCCTCATGACCCTAACCCTCAGCCGTGATGACACCCCTGTGGGAGGGGAAGAGAGGCCGGGGCTTGGCTGATGGGAGGAAGACAGGGAGAGAACCTCCACTGTGTGCCAGGAAGGGGGCCAGTGGTTTGCTGATTACCCATTTCATCCTCTGGGGTGTTTCAGGAGCCAAGTGTGCTTAGTCCTACTGCCAGACAGGAAGCCACGGTGAAGAGTGGTAACTTGCCCATATGAAGCAGCGTGCTCTTGGAGATCAGAACCAGTGATATAGGTACATAGATATATAGATGATTGATCAATTAACAGGTGGATTCATATATATATATACACATACGTAATTCATATATATATATATATATATATATATACACACACATACATACACAAGGGGCTTCAAAAAGTATGTGAGGCCCCCTCCTAAAAAGGTACTAAGTCAAAAAGTACAGGATTCCGGTACATACGTCGTGCAGGGCTTACTCCGAATACAACATGTTTCAACATGTCCCTGGGATCAGTGGATGGCTGCAGGCAAATTCTTAGCAATATGCTCATTAGTACACCTGCAAAAACAGGCTCATCAAAGCACCGGTTTCTAGTGGAAACAGGCAACAGGGAAGAAAGGGGATAAAAGAGGCACCTTGGTGCTGTGAAGGGATCCCAGTGGATGAGATGAAGCGAACTGGGCTGAACTGGAAGGGCTGGTGGCTCCCCCTGGGCCTCGCTCCCACAGCCACCCCACCCCACCTGTGGCAGGCTCCTCCGATCCCCCGGTGGGTGAGCGAGCTCAGCTCCCACCAATCGACACTCCGCCTGTGGCCTCCAGATGCAGACAGCAGGAGGAGGACGCCCACCACCCGCCCCATGCGGTGAAGGTGTGAAGAGCCAGGCAGCAACCCTGGGGCCTGGATGTGGTTGCACTGTCAGTCAGTGCCCAAGACACACGCATAAGGTGTGACAGCACAGGAAGCAGGGGAATGAAATCACACAGACGAGCAGGAGGAGCTGGACCACGAGGCAAGGGCAGAGTGTGGCAGAAGGGGCTCTTCCAGTGCCCCTGGGCAAGTCCCCAGGGCCCTGCTGCGAGGGCTCCATCCAAGTGAATGGAGTGCCCACCCCAAGCAGGCACCTGTGGGTACGAGAAGTCTGCGCCCACTGGCGCCCCCTACCTGGGATGGAGCCCACCACCTGAAGCTTGTAGACAGGAAATGGGTTCCCCAATTTGCAGGGGAGCTGCAAGGTCCACTCTGTCCTCTAGGGTCACCATGAGTCAGCATCGACTGAATGACCAGCAGGGGTGGGGGAAGGGCGGGGGTAGGAGGGATGCTGCCCTGTCCCTCAGACCTCTCAAGCAGCCCAGGCAGGCATTGCCGGAGGATGGAAGGACTTTCGTGACTTAAGGCATCTTTGTTTTTTTAAATAAACCATTTTATTGGGGGCTCTTACAGCTCTTGCAACAAGCCACACATCAACTGTATCAAGCACATTTATACATGTGGCCATCATCAATTTCAAAATAGTTTCTTTCTGCTTAAGCCCTTGGTATTGGCTCCTCCCCCTTCCTTTCCCCACCCTCCCATGCTCATGGACCCCTGATAAATTATTATTATTCTCATACCTTACACCACCCTCTGTCTCCATTCATCCACAATACTGTTATCCATCCCCCTGGGGATGGGGGTAGTTATACATCACTGTAGTCCGTTCCCCATTTCTCCCCCTTCTCCCCTCACCTTCTCCCTACCCTCATGATATCACTATTCCCATTGCTGTTCCTGAGGGGTTTATCTGTCCTGGTAGTCACCTAATCTGGTGTCAGTTTAAGGATTGAGAGTGTAGGGGTGGAGTCTGGGCTGTCAATCTGGAGATAGCCAATGAGACCTCTGTGTGGGCGTGGCCTTCTCTGAGAATTTTGGGAAATCTGGTAATTCCTTCTTGGAGACAGGAGACACTAGCTCTCTCAGGCCACTCCCTGGGAGACATTGCAGATGACAAGCCACATGGATGCAACCAGACCTCAGAAGCCAGAGAAACCACAGAGAGATCCCTGCCAGCGCTGAGATGCTTACAATGCCACTGGACCCAAAGACTTGCTACCCACTGGCTTGTGATCACCCTGCACTTGGCTTCATTGCATGTGTTTTGTGAGTCTGAAGAGGACTTCATAGATTGGTATCGGACATATGAGCTAAAATCAGACTTATGGTCTTGAACTGGACTGGGTTCGATGTTTTCTCAATGTTCAATTCCTCTTGTATATAAATCTCTTTGTTGTACACATATGTGTGTCCGTGGATTTGTTTCTCTAGTCCACCCAGACTGACACACTTGTCCTGGCTTCCATGTATAAAGAGCTCTCACTTGCATCAGTGTGCATGCTCTGGTCTAGCTGATTTATAAGGCAGAACTGGGGTCATGATAGTGGTGGGGATGAAGCATTAAAGGACTGCAGGGATGTGGTGTGTTCTGTTGGTGCTGTGCTGCGCCCTGGCTGTCTCGTTATTTTCTTGTGACCCTTCTGTAAGGGACTGTCCAATTGCCTACAGATGGGCTTTGGGTTTCCCCTCCTCCCCCCTTCATTTGGAGCAATGTATTTGTTTTTGTGTCTTCTGAAGTTAAGGCACTTTTAAAAAGCAGTCAGACATTCAGAGCTGCTCCCCATGTGGTTGTGCCATCCCCAGTGGGCAGGAAACTCCATAGCTGAGCCAACTCCAGCTCCTGGAGCCCAGATGGGATGGTTTCACTTTCTGTCTTGTGCCTGGCATCACCATGTCAGAGTGGGCCAGCAGCCAGTCTAGCTTAACAAAGAGTGAATGGAAGAAAAAAAGATGAACTAGAAAAACTGGTCCAGTGGGGAGGGGCTGGACTGGGCCGGACTAGGCTGGGTTGGAGTTGGGGATGGGTGGAAGGGTTTATGCAAACAAAGTGGGTGCAAGAAGTACGATGGCTGGGAGAACCTCCAGAGGCTTGGCTTGGTAACACTTGAATCTACAATCAACCTCCACGGGAGCAGCAATCAGGAAATCCAGTGGCTTATTGCACCAGGCAAGTCTGCTGCAAAACACCTTTCTAGGGTGTTAAAAAGCAAAGAGGTAACACTTTAAGGACCCCAGTTCCCCTGACCCAACAAGCCAGGGTGCTTTCAGTCACCTCGGAGGCATGCACAAGCTGGCCAAGGAATGAGGAAGACTGTCGGATTGGTGCATCAGAATGCTGGTGTTGGTGGAGAGACCTAAAGTGACCACAGGCTTTAGAGTAAGCAAATCTGGAGCAACAAAGTCCCCAGGAAGTGCCGAAGATAGGCTGTGGGGCCGGGGCGTGTCACCCCATCAGACTAGACTGGAAAACACTCCTAAAGGTCAAACATACCTTGAACTATCTACATGCTTTTCTTTTTTTTTTTTTGTCATGGTTTTTTGTTGTTGTTTTCTTTTCCTTTCTTGCTTTGTTTTGCTCTGTCTTGCTTTTCCTGCATATTATTATCTCTGCAGGTCAGTTAAGTGGGATAAACAATCTGGAGGAAAAAACAACAGGATCAATGGTTGGGGGCAGAGGGGGAACATGGGAGACGGGGAGATGGGGGAAAGGAAGTGGGTATTAACAACCCCAGGGACAAGTGAACAACAAGTGATGTGTAGGCGACCTGGCAGGGCTTCATTAAGGGCAATGTAATCGAGAGGAACGACTGAACATGACAGTGGGACAAGAGGAAAGGAAAAGGAAATAGAGGAAGGAGCTGGAAGGCAAAGAGCATTTATAGAGGTCTAAATACAGGCATGTACATATGCAAATATATTTATGTATGACAATGGGGAAATAGATCTATGTGCATATATGAATATATTTAGTATTAAGGTAGCAGATGGAGATTGGGCCTCCACTCAAGTACTCCCTCAATGCAAGAATACTTTGTTCTATTAAACTGGTATTCCATGATGCTCACCTTCCCCACATGATCGCTGAAGACAAAGTGGTGTATAAGCAAATGTGGTGAAGAAAGCTTAAGGTGCCTGGCTATCAGAAGATATAGTGTCTGGGGTCTTAAAGGCTTGAAGATAAACAAACAGCCATCTAGCTCAGAAGCAACAAAGCCCACATGGAAGAAGCACACCAGCCTGTGTAATCACAAGGTGTCGATAGGATCAGTTAGCAGGCATCAGAGAACAAAAAATCATATCATTGTGAATGAGCGGAAGAACGGAGTGAAGACCCAAAACCCATCTGTAGGCAACTGGACATCCATTTACAGAAGGGTCTCAGGGAGATGAGCCAGTCAGGATACAGTGTAGCACCCATGAAACATACAACTTTCCTCTAGTTCTTTAATGCTTCCTCCCCCCCCCCATTATCATGATCCCAAGTCTACCTTACAAAGCCAGCTAGACCAGAGGATGTACACTGGTACAGATAAGAGCTGGAAACACAGGGAACCCAGGACAGATAAACCCCTCAGGACCAATAATAAGAGTAGAGATACCAGGAGTGGAAGGGGAAGGTAGGGGAGAAAAGGGAACTGATCACAATGATCTACATATAACCCCTCCCTAGGGGACGGACAACAGAAAAGTGGGTAAAGGGAGACATCTAACAGAGTAAGATATGACAAAATAATAATAATTTATAAATTATCAAGGGTTCGTGG
Organism: Tenrec ecaudatus; assembly: GCF_050624435.1. Lineage (NCBI taxonomy): Eukaryota > Metazoa > Chordata > Mammalia > Afrosoricida > Tenrecidae > Tenrec > Tenrec ecaudatus. The sequence goes on along the minus strand of NC_134539.1, from coordinate 118,941,474 downwards.
GGGGGGGGTGAGGAGCTGATAGCAAGGGCTCAAGTAGAAAGAAAATGTTTGAAAATGATGATGGCAACAAATGTGCAATGTGCTTGACACAATGGATGGATGGATGTATTGCGATAAGAGTTGTACAAGCCCCCAATAAAATGATTAAAAAGAAGATGAAGAAGAAGCAAATCTGTTGGAAAGACATGCAGTCAGAAAGCGCCCTAGACGCAAGGATAATAAGACTTGGCCCCAAGTACTTTGGACATCTTATCAGAAGAACATCATGCTTGGTCAGCAAAAAAGAGGACGGCTTCCAAGGGAGAACTGATCTCGGGGATCTATGTAACCTCCTCTCTGGGGCATGGGCAACGGGAAGGTGGGTGAGGGGAGACACCAGGCAGTGTATGATAAGATAAAATAATAATTTATAAACTATTAAGGGTTCATGGGGGAGGGGGGACCGGGGAGGAAGTGGGAGGGAAAAAAAAGGAAAATTAGCTGATTCCAGGAACCCAAGTGCAAGGCAAATTTTGAGAATGATGAGGGCAACGAATGTATAAGGGTGCTTTACTCAATTGATGTATGTATGTAAGAGTTGTATGTTGATTGATGTATGTAAGAGTTGTATGAGCCCCAATAAAATGATTTATTAATTTTTTTTAAAAAAAGAAAATGATGAGGGCAAAGAATGTACAGATGTGCTTTACACAATTGATCTATGTATGGATTGTGATAAGAGTTGTATGAGCCCCAATAAAATTTTTTTTTTTTAAAGAGGAAGGCTTCAACAAGGTCGACTGGCACAGCGCCTGCAATCAGGGGTCAAGCATCGCAGCGAGTGTGCTGGCCTGGGCAGCGCTTCACTCTGCTGAGCACAGGGTCGCTGGGAGTCAGAGCGGACTGCGGGGGGCCCCTAACAGCATGACTTCCGTGGGACGTCCAGCCAATTGGCTGGTAATGTTTGATGCTTCTGTCCGAGCTCCCAGTTTGCTGTGTGGTGCCTGCAGTCTTACAGGCTTACCTGGGTCCACTCAGGGCACTACATTGGTCTCTACTCACGCAGAGCAACAGAGGAAGAAGAGCCAGGGGGACAGGGATGTGTGGCTAACTGCCTTCCCCGGGTCATGATTGCACCACTCTGTGGTGCTCAGCTACCCTTCCTGGACATTTTGGTCAAAAATTTCCTAGAAAAATCTCCCTGGGGGTGTGGGGGGTGTTTATCAAATGGAATTTCGCATTCTCATGGGTGCCGTAGTTTCTGAAGAGTGGAGAAATCTCTGGAACTATTGCCCTGAAATCATCTTTGAAACTTAAACCAAAAACATTCCCCAAAGTCATTGTTACGCCAAACAGTAGTTTCGGTTTTACTTGAACTGGTTTAAAATAAACATCTGCCTTGAGCGTTTTGCCCTTTTAAGAACGACCGAGATGGGATCGAAAGGTCAACAGCGATTCAGAAGTGCAGCCCGGATCCTGGGGGGAGGGGGGCGGGCGGTGAGCAGCTGTGGAAAAGGGAGGGGCCACCCCAGGAGGGTAGGAATCGTGCCACATCTTCAGGAGTGTAATCCGCATGGTTGCAATTTCAAAACTGTACGATTGCTCTAAGCAACCTTTGTCTAGTCTCAACTGCAAAATAAATAGAATTTAGAAGACAAAGAACTCTCTATTGTTCAGCTTTCCCTCTACCTCACCCTAAGCCTGAGCTCCAGAAGGCAGGGCCTGCGGTGCCTGCAGTCAGCATGCTCGCTAACCATTCGTAGAGCGAATGAGGAATGTTTGGACACCGTAGGCTGCTCATGCTGGTGAAGTGGAGAGGACAGAGAGGGTGCCCGGACACTAGCACTGCCCCTTACCCTCTCCCGAGCCCCTCCACGCCATCCCTGCCCTTGAAGAGGCAGGCAGGTGGTGCTGGGCCCGTTGTGTGTAGCATACAGTCACGCGCGCATAATACTGGCAGTTGCCACTCACTGACCCCCTGCTCTGTGCCAGGTACCCCCTGTTGGCACTGACTCTGCTTCTCCCTTTGCCTCGGCACACTGGAACCAGAGGACACCTTAAAGGTAGCCTGGGTTTCGCAGGAGCGTAAGCAGAGGCAGGAATGGAGTTAAAATGGACTTCTCCCTCCTCTGCTCCCAGCAGTCCACAGGAACCACCAAAATGGAAGAGACAGAGCCGCTCCCTCTTCCTCCTCAGCTACCCCCAGCATCTCTCACACACGCACACACATGCACACACACACACACACGCACACACGGCTGAAAGACTTAGCTGTGTTCCAGAATGAGAATTGTGTAGGTCTACCTGTGAGTCGCTGGCCTGGTCCTTGCCTGATGAGGCATATTTGTTATCCTGGGAAAGCGCTGTCATTCTTCCTTAGGGAAGGAAACTGAAACCAGGGAAGGGAAGAAAGGAATTCATCTGGGCCCAGGAGCCTTAGCAAGAGCTTCAGAGTTTATCTAGAAACAGCGCGGTTGAGGGTCTGAGAGTTCTAGAGTCAAGCTACAATCCCTTTAAGAACACTTTAGCCTTTTCTGCAGTCTCGATTAAAACATTCTTAAAGGGATTTCAGTTTGAGGGATTTATTTTTCTTTCTATTTTTTTAACGAGTTTTTTGTTTGGTTGCTTTTCAACAGTTTTATTGGCATATATTTCATTTATCAAATAATTCAATTAAGTCAATCACAGCAAGAAGAGCTGCACAATTATCCCCACAATACGCTTTAGAACATTTCCATTATTCTTGTACACGTCGTTATTAGCTTCCCGAGTCCCTATAGATTTACCTATCCTGGATTTCATACACAGCAAAACAGCAAAATGTATATTTACTCTTAATAAAAACACAATAATAGCTAGTGTTATTAAGCCCCCTTAATGTATATTAAATATTGTACTAAGATCCCTGAAGGCAGGAGCACATTTATGGGATTTCCTTGTCTTTAGAACTGTGAGAGGGGCCACAGTTAGGCCCCCACTTTATAGATGGGAACACTGAGACCAGAGAGCGTAAGCAATTTGATCAAGGCCACATGGGTAAAAAACAGGAGAAATAGGGTTGAAACCTAGATCTGACCCCTAAATCCCTTCTCCTAATGACCAGGCTACACCGCCACCCACATGTGGGTAACAGAAGTTATACCGGGGGCAGGGGGGTGGGATGTGACTCAAAATCACTAAAAGAAAGACCAGGCTCACTTGACTCGAAACGGTGGCCCTTAGTCGCCCGGAGGTCTGGAACGGGATTCAGTCCCGTCATTTGTCAGCAGAACCATAGATAGGTCTACATGGGCCGTCGGCAGACCTTAGACTAATGGCCAATTGAAGATCAAGAAGGCAGCATTTGCCCAAGAACAAAGTTCAGAGGGCAAGAGCGAGAAATAGAAACAGAGAGAACAAAATTTTAAAAAGAAAGAAATGGAGAGAAAAGCCCTCCCATGGTAGGGGTTGCAAGCAGTGTCACCAAACAACTGTACAGGGGTGGTTGAATGGAAACCCAGTTGCTCTGTAACTCAAATCGCAATAAAATGTTGAAAAACAAGCCAAAAGGGCTCCCAACTTGTTTTGTGGAACAAGATGGCCAGACTCCCCAAAAATCATGCTTCTCCCATTGGGAAGTGTGTGGTGAGGAGGGAATGAGGGAATTCTTGGGAAGAGTCTAGAACTCTTCGAACCAGGAGCCTCATTGACACGTGTCAGTGGAAAAAGACTGAGAAATACTGTGTATTGGCTGTGTAACTTGGAGGATGCTAATGACCTCTTTTCAGGCTAATTTCCTGTTTCGCAAAAGGAGAAAGGTCACCTCTCTGTCTCGGGGGCCATTGTAAGAAAAAAAGGAGAAGAGATTTTACCATTCTGGGCAATTCAGTCTACCTGGGTCACCAAGCTTCATAGGTGACAAAACTTACTGCCATCGAATCGATTCTGACTCCTAGCGACCCTATAGGACAGGGCAGAACTGCCCCTGTGAGTTTCTGAGACTGTTGCTCTTGCTGGGAGGAGAAAGCCTCGTCTTCCTCCCCTGGAGCAGCTGGTGGTTTCAAACTGTTGACCTTGTGGTGAGCAGCCCAGTGCACAGCCTTCACACCATCAGGGCTCCTGCATATGGGATCCTAGTTAGCATGAAAAACCTATCTATACTAATTCAGTTTTCAGTGTAGGTTACCTTGGGGGAAAATGTGCTTTTAATTGCCGGGAAAAAAATTTACTTTAGCTAATCTAGATGTCAACGTCAGCCTAATCTAAGTCAAATCGCCACCAATTCTGAATGATCTAACTTGGAATTGATGAAGATTCATTGTAACCAATTCTTCGGATCGGAGTAAAGATACGACTCCAACCAAGAACCCCATGAGTGTCCTCAACCATGAACCCTTGAATGGCAAATAGTACTTTGCAGACAGAAGAGTAAGCCAGGAGACCCAAGTTCTTACCCCACTTTTATCACTCACTTGCTGTGTGTTTTGCAGGTAAATCACTGGCACTCTCAGAGCCTGGTTTCCTCCTCTGCAATGAGGAAAAAAGGGCAAATGATCCCTAAAGTTCCTGCCCTTTGATATTCGGTCATGGTTGTGCCCAAGGAAACCTAGGATGGGGATCCGGGCAACTGCTGAGTGGGGATAATAAGCAGTAACACAGGCCTCCTTGGGTTGTGGGGAGAGCAGAGGAAGAGACGCAAAGCCTGCAACTCCTTGTCCCACTCTGTAGGCAAGACCATGGAAGCTCAACAAAGCTATCAACCACCCCCAATGTTCACTCGGCAAGTCAGTGGCGGTGACTCTGTGGTCTGGATGACAGCAAGACACTGACCCCAGAGAAACCACTCCAGCCCTTATCTGGCCACCAGATCCCCATGCCCGCTGAAAACCCACCTCTTCTGACGACTCCCCATCCCCGATACACCAGCCTGTTCCTAGCATCCTTCCACAGAAGAGAGGGCTGAGGCAGAGGTGTAAGGCATGAGAGCGAGAGAGAAAAAAACAATATTGAGAATACACCAACATCGCTTCTCAGCCTTTGGGCTGAGATCAAGTGTAGAGAATAAACCAGCAAAGACTCCATCAGTGTCTTCTGACCCTAGCCCACTGCCCCTCCTCTTACCTCCAAGAGGCAGCTTCCTGCGCCCTGGGAAGCAGCCAGCCTGGAAGGTAAAGTACAGGGTCAAGACAATGGTTTTCCATCCTCCAGGATGCCAGCAAAATAGAACCAAATAAGCCGAACACCTTCCTGCTTGGCTTGGCTATTCTTTAGGCAAAGGGAAACCAGTGAGCTCATGCTGGATGGCAGGGTGGCAAGGGAAGAGAGAGACTTGTATTTCCCAGGGCTCTTTCAGTTTTCTTTTCCGTTTCGTGCAATTTCACTTATTGACAACAGTCGATGGTTGGCTGCTACTTTGGAAACTCCCCTTGGGCCTCGCGCTGACTGGCCCTGACTCCCTATAAAGGGCTGCTGGTTTGTGGGGCTCACAGAGGAGACTGAGGTCCCACACACGAGCTGGCCAGCCTCTGACCGCTGACGCCATGAAGGTCTTCATAGCCACCCTGGCCATCCTTGCCGCTGCCACCCTCTGTGCTCCTGCTTCTGCCTCTCCATGTAAGTCCAGGTCCCAGGGGGCGGGAACATTAGAGCTGGTTGTGAGGTAGGGACAACTTTTTTTTAAAGTGATTTAACTAGGGAAGTATATGATATGTGGCTATTAGATCAAACACTACTAAGAAAAAGAAACCAGATTTGACCAGTGGATGAAGAAGGAAGAGTTTCTGCTAAGGGGCCATTGAGTATATGCTAATGGGGCGGGATAATTTGGAAAAGGATATCAATAATGGTTGTAGGACATGAGGAATATAATCGACGGCATTGAATTAGACATGTAGAAGTCAAATTGGAGAATGTTCTGTTTGGTCACATTTTTTTTTTTAAGAAAATTGCGCAAATGAGCACAGAGAAGGGGATGTTCTAAAATTGAGTGCGGTGATGATTATATGACTCTTCTTAATAGGGCTGAATTATTTAATGGTATGACATGTAGATGAAATGCCAATAAAACTGTTATAAATAGAAGCAAAAAAGCCCACATGGAAGAAGCACACCAGCCAGTGCGATCATGAGGTGCCAAAGGAACCATGTATAAGGCATCATGCAAAAAAAAAAGATATATGTATGTGTATAGGTATATATATATGTATGTGTGTGTGTGTGTGTGTGTATAACATATTGAATAAAGGGGGAAGTGCAGAGTGGAGACCCAAGGCCCAAGTGTCGACCAATGGAGATCCCCTCATAGAGGGGTTTAGGAGAGGAGATGGGTCAGTCAGGGTGCGAGGTAGTACCGATGAAGAACACAGCTTTCCCCCAGATCCTGGATGCTTCCTCCCCCCAACTACCATGATCTGAATTCTACCTTGCAGGGCTGGATAGGGCAGAGGTTGTACACTGGTGCATATGAGGGCTGGAGGCACAGGGAATACAGGGTGGATGATACCTTCAGGACCAAGGGTGTGAGGGGCGATGCTGGGAGAGTGGAGGGTGAGTGGGTTGGAAAGGAGGAACTGATTACAAGGATCCACATGTGACCTCTTCCCTGGGAGAGGGACGGCAGAGAAGGGGGGGAAGGGAGACTATGGATAGGGCAAGATATGACAAAATAACGATGTATAAATTACCAAGGGCACATGAGGGAGGGGGGAGCGGGGAGGGAGGGGGAATAAAAAAGAGGACCTGATGCAAAGGGCTTAAGTGGAGAGCAAATGCCTTGAGAATGATTGGGGCAGGGAATGTGCGGATGTGCTTTATACAATTGATGTATGTATATGTATGGATTGTGATAAGAGTTGTATGAGTCCCTAATAAAATGTAAAAAAAGAAAAGGGAAAAAAAAGAAAATGATTAGGGCAAAGAATGTACAGATGTGCTTTATACAATTGATGTATGGATTGTGATAAGAGTTGTATGAGCCCCTAATAAAATGTTTAAAAATAATTAATTAATTAGTTTTAAAAAGAGTTGTACGAGCCCCCAATAAAATGATTTTTAAAATTCAAAAAAAACTGTTATAAATAAGCAAAACACGTTCCCGTAGCTAGATCCTCTGCCCAAAATGCCCTCCTACCTCTCTGACTGTCCCTGACCTCTTTTTCAACTGTAGCATTTACCCTCTGAGTCCCATTATCTACAGTCCTCTGCATTGTTTTCCCAGCTGTCAGCTGTCCCTCCTGGCAGGAACTCCTGATCGCTTTCCGTGTCTCTAGGATCGACCTAGGAGTCCCGCAGGAGGTCCCGGAGGGCGAGCTCACTCTGACCTCGGGACACAGCGACACTGGTGCCTAAGATGCTTCGACCAAACTTCAGAGCCCTTAACCCCTCCTGGGCCCCGACAGTCATGGCCTCCCCCATTTCATAGATGGAAAGACTGAGGTGTGAGAGGGAACAATAGCTCCTCAGTCCTAGTGGTGCTGTAAGGTAGGCATAGGGCTACTACCTGTAAGGTGTTCGGTTCAAACCCACCAGCCACTCCATGGGACAAAGATGAGGCTGGCCACTCCCATAAAGATTTACAGTCTCAGAAACCCTATCGAATCCCTGTGAGTCAGCATCGATTCCAAAGCGGTGAGTTCTTTCAAAGCTGTCACATCCACAGGGCAGGGATTGAGGAGGTGTGCAGCTCTAGGGGGCAGCTGTCCTCTGTCCTACAGGGTCTGTGAGTCAGAAGGAACTGGACCGCAGTGGCTTTTGTTTTGGCTCGTGTTTGCTGTGCTTTACATCTCTGGTTTTATTGCGCTGGCAGCTTTGAATGTCATCGTATGTAACACCCTCTCTGACCAGATGCCCTGGACCTAACAGGGAACTGGAGGACCAGAGAGGTTAAGTAACTTGTCCAAGATCTTGCAACTAGGAAAGAGGGGAGCTGGTACTCAAACCCAGCTCTGTCTGGTACTTAAATAGCACTCCACTGCTGGTCAGTGGCCACTGGCCACTTAATCGGCATTAATTGCCACTGAATTAATGTACCAACAAGTTGCCCTCCTCTGCTCAGAAGGAGCCCTGCGGGGTGTTGCTGTACGTTAGGGGTTGGGGGACCATCAGGCCTCTCAGAGGGAGAAAGATGAGGCAGGCCGTCTGCTCCCACAAAGATGTACACTCTTGGAAACGTGTGGTGGGGTCCCTCGGAGCAGGGCGAGTTTGGTTGGGGTTTGGCCACTCTGAATAGGGCCCTTCTCATGACAGCCTTACGTCTTCCTGAGTGGGGCCTTAAGGAGCCACCGAGTCAGCATTTCAGACGCGCTCTCCCCATCCATCCCCTCCCAGTTCCCTGCTCCATGAAGGATCCTGGAAGAGTAAGAGTGAGGGCAGAGGGCTTGGGGCAAGGCAGGAAGAGGCCTCGGCTGTCCTAAGAGCCAAGGGCAGGTGGCTTCCGTGTGCAGGAAATAAGACAAGCTAGGCTCAAGGACTAGACAAGAGGAGAGGGGATCCCCCGATCCGCTGCTGGAATCCCCACTCTGCCACTGTGTGTCCATGGCCAACGGCCTTTCTGCGCCCCGTAAAGCCCTCAACAATTTGCCCAGTGTATACAGTCAGCAATAAAGGATTTGCCTGCTTTCTTCCCCCAGACGCCTCGGACACCACACCCTGCTGTTTTGGCTACATCTCCCGGTCCCTGCCCCGCGCCCACATCCGGGAGTACTTCTACACCAGCGCCAAGTGCTCCAGCCCAGCGGTCGTGTAAGTCTCAACCCCCACACAGGCCTCCAACCTGAGTCAGACCCCTTGACAAGCCCAGGGGAAGAGGGACAATGGGCCAGGGGTCTGGTCACAATCAAAGCGTAAGATGCAGAAAGCGGTGGTTTTTAAAAGCTTCATTGAGTCGAGAAATAAACAAATCGCTTAAGTGTGTAAACTAATACATTTAGGAAAATGTAGTCCTTACCATATAGTACCAGTACTAATCCCTACCACCCAACAAGTTCCTAGCCCACCCAAAAGCCTACTGCCATCGAGTCGATTTGACCCCCAGCAACTCTAGGTGGCTGGTGGGGCTGGACGGACAACCTCGAGGTGAGCAGCCAGCCCGTCCTGGACAGGGCCACCAGGGCCCCTTCCGAAAGGGCCTGACGTTGTCAGCTAGCTGTCTTCTCTCCAGGATCATTCCAGAGTGTGCCCGTTCTCTCCATGTGTCAAGAGCAGGACATGAAACTGCAGCTCAGAGAAAGCTCCTGACTTGACCAAGGTGCTATATGAAGTGAATGACTCCCGGGAGGCTAGGGGCCACCCGTGGGGCGGCTAGCTGCAGTCAGCTGCTCCGGTTCACCAGCTACCCCACAGGAGAAAGATGTGGCTTTTTTTGCGCCCACAAAGCATGACAGCCTGGGGAACCCAAAAGGACAGTTCTACGCCGTCCTATAGTGGGCGCTCTGGGTCAGAATGGACTCCATGTGGATGACTTTAAGTGGGTTTGGGGGGGCTAGACAATCAGTGAGTGGGAGACTGCCTCCGTATTCTTCTCTTTCTACTAAAGCAAGGTATCTGTGACCTTCCCTTAGGAGAGTGGGGAGGAAAGAGGAGGTCACGAGGAGGAAGGCCCCATAAAGAAGCATGCTTTTGAGGCAGAAGTCCCCAGCACGCTGGCACAGAGACAGGTCTGCACAGTCGGACTTTGCTTCCGACGAATCCCTTCAGGGCTGATATTTAGCGCCCTGCATTTTAATCCCTAAAATCAAATCTTTTTCCAAAGAAAAACTAGCACCCACAGAACAACTACCATGTATAACTCGAGAGGAACAGAGCCCCTTCCTTGCTCTGGAGGACTGAGCAGAGGGGCGGCACAGTGAGGACGCGGTGCCAGGTGTAAGCACAGTCCAAAGGCGGTGCAGCCGGAGGAGGAGGGAGCAAACGCAGGTTCCGGGCTAGGAGAAGGGACCTGGGGCCGTTGCTGCCGAAAGTGCCCCAGCTGGGGCAGGACTTGGGCTGGCAGAGAGAGCCAAGTCACAGGAGCTGGGGTATGAGGCGGAGGGGATGTCTGCAGAACCTGCTCGGGTTTGTGCAGAAAGACTGGGAGACGCTGAAAAGACTGGGAGACGAGGCAGAGGAGTGAGGTCGGGCTGGGCCGGGCCTCCAACTGCAGAGGCAGCAGGCAGAAGCTTCTGGAATGGACTAAGTGGGAAGGGAGCTCGCGCTGAACAGGGAGGGCCTAGAGACAGGGCCAAGAGAGAACCGTGGTGGCCTTGGGGGCTGGACAGTGCCTGCAGGGGAGGGAAGCAGAGACTAGTTGAGAGGTGGAATGAGTCATCATCGAGGAAGACTGGGAGGAGAGGAGGCTGAGCTTCCTGCCCAGAAGGCTGGCAGAGCCCCGGAAGAGCTTCCGGGAAGAGGAAAGAGCTGTGTGTGCGTTGGGTTTGTTTAGGCCTGAGGGAGCCGCAGAGATGGGTGACTGAGCAAGGGCATCTGGTCTAGAAACACAGCCATCTTTGCTGGGAAGAAGGGGCCTTCCCTTAAAAGAGGGCCAAGAACCCAAGAGTCTTGACGAGACCTGGCCTGTCCTACCAAGGGTCCCAGTTGTGCCACTTGGTGGCTGCCTGAGCTGGAGCCACTCGCAAAACCTCTCTGAGCCTCACTTTCCTCATCTGTAAGCTGGAGAGAAGACGGCAGTTCTCTGACGGGGGTCACAGAATAATAAAATGCATGGAGTACGGCCCGGCACATAGTAGGTGCCCCATTAAGTGCTCACTTACCATCATCTAAGCACATTGTTATATCTGTAGAAATAACAGATAACGCTGCTGTTTGGTCTGCAATATATATATATATATCCATGAAGCATTATTTTATATATATATATATATATCCATGAAGCATTATTTTATATATATATATATCCATGAAGCATTATTTTATATATATATATATATATCCATGAAGCATTATTTTATATATATATATATATATCCATGAAGCATTATTTTATATATATATATATATATATCCATGAAGCATTATTTTATATATATATATATATATATATATCCATGAAGCATTATTTTATGCCGGGCCCAAGTAAAACCAGGAAAAGAACACCAAGGAGAAGGCAGCAATGCTGACAAGCCCACTCCTGAGGGACAGGAGAAGCTGGGGTCCCCCCACCCAACACATCCACTCCCCTCCCCAGAGCCTGAGCAGGCAGAGGGGAAAGCCTGACCAGCAGAGGCTCCGGAAGCAAGAGGGGAGGCTGAGCAAGCAGGGCCGGTCTCTGGCACCCACTTTGCGGAGGACGCCAAAGCGGGGGGGGGGGGGGGGGGGGGCTGAGAACTTCTCACCCCAGGTGTTGGTTTCCTGACCTTCTGGCTTGCTGGCCACCGCAGAGGGGACCAAGGAATGGGTTTCCTGTGTGACTCTGGGCTGAGAAAGGGCAGGGTCTGCGCCTGACGATCCCTCCAAATTCTGACTCAAAACAACTCCACAGAGAAGACAGCCGCCCCCACAGAGGTTAGACCTTCCTCCCCAGAAGGGCGCTGATGGGCCCAGACCACCAATCCCTGGGTTAGCAACTGAGCACTTGAAAATTGGTGTTCTTTCAAAACACACACTCCTCTGCAGGAGAGAGCAAGCACGGGGCAGAGGGCGGGGGGGGGGGGGGGGGCTGAGAGCTCAGTGCTCCCTGGCTCCTTTGTCACCTGTGCACAGCTGGGTGGGAAAACACAAGACAATCAAGGGGCCTAGAGTGAGCTTCAGAAAGGGGAGACAGCATCCCAAGAGCAGCTGTGACCCAGGATGCTGTCCAACAAGCAGCCAAGGAACTCAAACCACTAGGCTGCCTGTCCTCACGTGGGGGTTCAAATGCACGCAAATCTGCTTCCGCCCTGGAACCCTCTGACCCTACAGAAGAGCACAAAGCCTTTCCTAACAGGTCACAGGTACCAGGGTAAGTCAAAAAGTCCTGCTACTCCAGCTCCAGTTGATGCCTGCCTATTCGGGTTTCTTCCCAACAAATATGCTCAGGTATGTCTCTGGGATCGGTGGATGGCTGCAGACAGTTCTCTCAGTAACACACTGGTCTTGGTCTCCTTAGGATGCTGTCCAAAAAAGAAAATCCAATCGTCCAATCTAAACAGTGGCTCTGTGGGACCCTGCTGGGTCAATTAAATTCAAGGCAGAAGGCTATGGTGCCTGCTTTTAGGATCTCAAAGGGGCCATCTGAATAGATTCTCTAGAGGGACACAGGACATTTAGTGGAGTTTATCAAGAAGAATTTTTAAGAAAATTGAAATCCCTATTGGTGAGAAAAACGGCCAGGAAATTTGCACTGACTTTTTTCCCAGAAAGACCTAACAAAGCACCCACTTATTTAACTGGGAGAGTAAGAGGTGCCCTGTGAGCACCTCCCTGGGAAACTTTACCCCAACCCTCATGACCTTGACTGTGCAGACGTGTTTGTTCCCCCCACTCCGAGAACACTGAAAAGGTGCATGGCCTGACTTCCTCATGGAGGCCCCTGCTTTGACTTGACCTTTCCTTCAAGGGCACTGGGGGGAGACTAAGACAAGAGCTCTGTCTGCCCCGCCCACGGATGGCAGAGACACGCGTGCCCTTGTCTTGTTTGGGATAAACCTGTGCGCCATGACCTGGGACCCTAGTAGCAATGTGTACTGACTGACTTTGGAAAAGTCGAGGGCACTCTGAAATATACCACCGCATACCCCCCTAGTTCCCCTTCCCCATCATTCCGCTGTCATCCACCTCATCCGCTAATGCTGACCAGGTCCCAACCTGCCTTTCCTTCCCACAGCTTTGTCACCCGAAGGAACCGCCAGGTGTGCGCCAACCCAGAGAAGAAGTGGGTGCGGGAGTACATCAACGCTCTGGAGATGAGCTAGGGCGGGGGGTGCCTGGAACCGGAGCCTGTGCAAGTTCTTCTGTCCCTGCTGCTGCTGCTCCTCCAGCCCCCTGGGGAGGCTGCTCCCCGCCATCCTCGATTCCCGCCCTGCTATGCAAACCAGGCTTCCACCACAAGGCCACGGTTGGAAACAAATCTCCTGAAAGAGCTGCTGAGGCTGAGCTGTGAATGAGCAGGTCTCCAGGCTCTGAGCTTCTGCCGCCAGGAGGGAGGAAGGCAGCGAGCCTCTGGAAGCAGGAACGAAAGGAAATATTCCAGGGTCAAGATTCCCATCTTGGAGCGTTCACCCGGAAGGGGTGGTTGGCAAATGTGAGAAATCAGCTTTCCATTAAAATTCTCCATGTAAGTGTGAAGCCGGCTGCTGGTTTGATTTCCTCCCCAGGAATCCTCCTTCTCCTTCTCCGTGAGCTTGGCGCACATATCTAGGGTCCGTCCTAGACCGGGGAGCTGTCCGCCTGCCGCATGGCCAGGGAGAGCAGTAAAGCTCTCTGAGAAGGGGACCCGAACAGCCCAGAGCAGGGAAAGTACCTGGTGACTCAGCCTCTCCCCGAAGGAAACACCACGCTCTCTCCACTCCCCGGTCTCTGGGCCTCTTTACCTGACTCCCTCCCGTCTCAGTGCCCACCTGACCCTTGCACCCCTCCCACTCTAGCCCACCCCATGTCATATCCCCGGGGGGGGTGTCCTTTAACATCGTCCTTGCCCCAGCGGTGGGATTTCACGGCAAGCCCCCAAATCCTCAGCTATTTGCAGGAAGGAAAAGCAGCATTATACGGTTTTCCTCAAGTGACACTCGAACTCCGTCACCCACATGTCCCGTCCTGCTGACAGATTCCAAGTGTGTTAGGCTACGTTGTCCAGGGAAACAAAACCGGTGACCCTCATGCGTGTATAAGAATGAACTTCATATCAGGAAGGCAGCCCGGCTCAGTCCAATTCAAGTGCATGGGACCAGAGCAAGCCAGAGCCCCTTCACACTGGTGCAGCTGGCAGTGGACGAAGCAGAAAGACACGAGGCTGGGAGACCACAGAGGTGCTCAGATCCAAGGTCCACAGGAACGTGGCAGGGTGGCACAGCACCCAGCGTCAGCAGGCCACGCCACACAGGTGGACAATCACACAGCCAGCTGCAAAGAGGGGCGAGAGAGAGAGAGAAGGTCTGTGTCTCCCTTCTTATAAAGGCCCCACCCCCAAGAATACATCCTCAGGCTGAGACCTGATTGATGGGTTGGACTGCACCCCCATTCCATGCTGGTACCATCCAATTGACATGAAATCTAACCAAGCATCACCCTGCGAGGAAGCACAGGCATGAGGGTGGTGGAGGGATGGTTCTCGTTAGCAAACTGGAGCCTCACAGTGCCTGTCTGTCAGGCATAGGCTCAAGCCTGAAGTCCAGTGTCCTTTTTCATACTCAGCCCTATGACTAGTCTTGGCCCTGTTGTGCTGAGAAAATCCCCGGCAAGAGAAAGAAACGACACAGGGACAGACAGAAAGGGACGCAAGATTTGAAGCCATTGAGCTTCATGTCAAGGCCCATGATTTTGTTTCTCTCTCTAATTTGCAAAATTTCAAGCCTACAGAATTTTGTAGGGGTACACCCTCTGTAGTATAGCACCGATGACTCATACAACTTTCCTCTAGTTCTTTAATGTTTCCTCTCCCCACTATCATGACCCCAATTCTACCTTACAAATCCAGCTAGACCAGAGCATGTACACGGTACAGATAAGAGCTCGCAACACAGGGAATTCAGGACAGATAAACCCCTCAGGACTAATAATGAGAGTAGCGATACCAGGAGGGTGAGGGGATGGTGGGGGGAGAGAGGGGAAACCCACAATGATCTACATAAAACCCCCTCCCAAGGGGACGGACAACAGAAAAGTGGGTAAAGGGAAACTGTTGTCAGTGTAAGACATGGGGGAAAAATTATAAATTATCAAGGGTTCATGAGGGAGGGAGAAAATGAGCTAATACCATGGACTCAAGTAGAAAGAAAATATTTTGAAAATGATGATGGCAATATATGAACAAATGTGCCTGACACAATGGATGTATGTATGGGTTGTGATAAGAGCTATATGAAGCCCCCAAAAATGTTTCAAATTTTTTAAAAATTAGGAGCTCAGATGAGTTTTACACTTGGACTTAGCATGTCGTTAATTAATAAAGCTTCAGAAGGAAAGAAAAAAAAGAATACACCTTCATACCCTTTGTTGAAGTTCAACTATCAACATTTTACTACATTTGTTTTATATATGTGTGTAGGTAGATATAATCACTCTTTGGGGGAGGATCTCAAAAACTGGAATTGTGATGGGCAGAACTTCCATAGTACGCCTTCTTCCCACTACACAAGCATGGAGCAACTCTGTCTGAGCTAGTGCACCCAGTGGTGTCACCTGGGAAGGTTCTCTCTGGTCACAGTGAACTTTCTCATAAAAGCAGCTTTGTTCAAACCTGGTTTTTATGATGACTGATTTAAGAGAACCAAGTGTGGCTGTGAAATTTTGTTCCTGGTTGGGAAAAAATGCCGCAGACACTCTTCTGATGTGGACACAGTTTTCAAGGACAACACTGTGGGGAAAACTCACGTGTATGAGTTTTCTAGTTTCAAAAAAGATGAAATGTCGATTGATGTCACACCTCTTTCTGGATGTCTGTCAACTTCCTGAATAGACTAAAACATCAACTCTTAGTGCATTTGGAGTTCGTTCCACCAGGTCAGTTAATCACACTTTCTATTTAGAGGTTCTGAAAAGATTGTGTAACAGTGTGAGGCAAATAAGGCCTGATTTGGGGACAGGTTTTGCCACCACGACAATGCACCTGCTCACGCAGCCATCTCAATTTGGGGCCAAAAACAGCATGCCTCTCTTGCCCACACACCCGACTCACACACACACCCACACATGATCTCACTGTGTGACTTCTTTTTGTTTGCAAGAATAAGGAGGGGAAAGAAAGGGCAGAAATTTGATGATGTAGAAGAAGTGATAAAAACAAACAAACAGGGAGGTGCTGTCAGTCATCCAATCAGATGAGTTTGAAAAATGTTTCCAAGAATAGAATTGCAGATTTGACAGATGTTTTAAGTATAATGGAGAGTATGCTGAAGGTGATAAAGCTGTTTTGTAAAAAAAAAATCATTTTTTGGGGGGGATACATATAAATCTAGTGATCAATGAATCCAATCAATCAACAGGTATCTCCAAACCAGGGGGGGGGGCGGTTGGCATTGAGACTAGATTCTGGTAGAACGTCTCTCAAGGTGGATTGACTAGTTTTTTTATATTTAGGCTTCGGTTAAGCAGTTGGGGCAGGACTAGCACATGGGTGGCATTAGGTCCTTTGCAGAGCATCACCTGAGGAACATGATGTCAGTATATTGGTGATGCACAAATGGAGAAGAGGCAGCATCTGACCTGCTCTATCTTCTCAAGGGGAAAAGAGAATCACACTCAACAGCCCAAGGTCCATTTCTATAAGGCTGAGGTCAGACATGCCTTCACCCTCCATCCTTCTTACCAATTCTTACACCAACCATTCTTCCCACAACCCTCTCTGCTCTACTGGGTTCAGTAGTCCATCACAATAGCCACAGAGAATTCAAAGGCCATACTCACAAGTACAGGGTTCGCTAGAAACGTTAACAGACTACAATTGAGGATCAGAAATGCTCAGGGTACAGTTCTTGGGTCAGGAGCACCTCTTCTCAGAGATGTCCACCGGCATGCTTCTCTCTGTCCCTCTGTCTCTCCGCCATGCTTGAACCAGCCCTTGGCCTCTGCCCTGCTCAGGTAGTGTAACAACATTCTTTTAGCATTGCCAATAAATGCCCAAAGGGCACTCCACTCAGCCCGGGCTTTGAAGGTCAACCAATTAAATGGAGACCATCGACACTGAAAGTGGTCCTCCTGCCCGAAGGCCTGCCACCCACCCACTGTCCTGTGCTCTTGGTGCTACTGCCTCTGCTGCGACCACTTCTCTGATGGCACAGCTCTGTCTCCTGGATTAAGGGCATTTATCAGGATAAAGATGGAGCTTTCTACTCCAGTAAAGAGTCTCCGTCTCATAAAATCAGGGGGCAATTCTATCCTGTCCTGTAGGGTTGCTATGAGTCAACATGAACTAGACTCTCCTGGCTCTTTTTACTGCCTAGCAGTGAGTTCCCCTTTCCCACTTTATTTTATACCCAGCAGGATAGCAGCATGGATGAATTCCCATGTTAGAGATCAACATACCCTCTCTGCACGGTCCCACCCAGTTATATACTGGGAGTTCAAAGAGTATTTCTTTTCTTTTTTAATGTATACACATTTTATTTATGTCTTCACCTATTAATGGACATTTGAGCTGTTTATACGTTGTGTTTTTTAATCATTTTATTAGGGGCTCATACAACTCTTATCACAATTCATACATACACCAATCGTGTAAAGCACACCTATACATTCATTGCCCTCATCATTCTCAAAACATTCGCTCTCCACTTAAGCCCCTGGCATCAGCTCCTCATTTTCCCCCCTCCCTCGCCTATACTCCCTCCCTCATGAGCCCTTGATAATTTACAAATTATCATTTTGTCATATCTTTCACTGTCTGACGTCTCTCTTCACCCACTTTTCTGTTGTCTGTCCCCACAGAGAGGAGGTTATATGTAGATCCTTGTAATTGGGTTCCCCTTTCCACCCCACCCACCCTCCACCCTCCCAGTATTGCCACTCACCACTGGTCCTGAAGGGATCATCTGCCCTGGATTCCCTGTTTCCAGTTCCTATCTGTACCAGTGTACATCCTCTGGTCTAGCCAGATTTGTAAGGTTGAATTGGGATCATGACAGTTGGGGGAGGAGGAAGAATTTAGGAACTAGAGGAAAGTTATGTTTCATCGTTGCTACACTGCACCCTGACTGGCTCGTCTCCTCCCATGACCCTTCCGTAAGGGGATATCCAATTGCCTACAGATGGGCTTTGGGTCGCCACTCCGCACTCCCCCCTCATTCACTATGATATGATATTTTGTTCTTTGATGCCTGATACCTGATCCCTTCTACAGCTCGTGATTGCACAGGCTGGTGTGCTTCTTCTATGTGGACGTTGTTGCTTCTGAGCTAGGTGGTCACTTGTTTACCTTCAAGCCTTTAAGTCCCCAGACGCTATATCCTTTGATAACCAGGCACCATCAGCTTTCTTCATCACATTTGCTTATGCACCCGCTTTGTATTTAGCCATTGTGTCTGGGAGGTGAGTGTCATAGAATGCCAGTTTAATAGAACAAAGTGTTCTGGCATTGAGGGAGTACTTGAGTGGAGGCCCAATGTCCATCTGCTACCTTAATACTAAACCTATACATATATGTACATAGATCTATTTCCCCATCCTCATATATAAATGTATTTACAGATGTATATGCCTTTATTTAGACCTCTATTAATGTCTTTTGCCTCCTTTTGCCTCTGTTTCCTTATACTTTCCTCTTGTCCCACTATCATGCTCAGACTTCATTGGGTTTCAGTAATTCCTCTCAGTTACATTACCCTTGGTCACGCCTTACCAGGCCTCCCACACCCTCCTCACCACTGATTTGGATCACTTGTTCCCTTGTCCCTGGGTTTGTTAACACCCACTACCTTTCCCCCCACCTCCCCATCTCCCATGTCCCCCAGAACTGTCAATCCCATTGTTTTCTCCTCCAGATTGTTCATCCAGCCTATCATATTTAGACAGATCTGCGGAGATAATAACATGCACAAAAACAAGACAGAGCAAAGCCAAGGAACAAAATGAAACAAAAAAAAAAAACAACAAGCCAATAACAAAAAAAGAAAACAACACAAGAAAGAAAAGCTTGTAGTTAGTTCAAAGACTGTTTGTGGAGTGTTAGGAGTGTTTTCTGGTCGAGTGTGATGGGGCAGCAAGCCCTGGCCACAAAGTCTATTTTGGTAATCCCTGGGGACTTCGTTGCTCTGTTCCCCTTGCTGTTCTGTTGCACACCCTTAGTGTTTTGCCTCTTTCTCTCTCTCTTCCAATTGGGCGGAATTCCCACACTGTCTCCAGTGTTGTCCCCTGTAAGGCTATGGGTCAGTGAGGGATGTCATATCTCATAGTGGGGCCGGCCATGTGATCTCTGTGGATTGGCTACTCTGAGTAGGGATATCGTCCTCAAGGCTTGGTGGGCCAGGATGTGCTCCACTCTCTCTCCCTCCCCCTTCATTTGTTCCCGTGTGCTCTGATCAGACACGTCCCTCTCCCAGAGCTGCAGATGCAGTGCTGTTCTCTGAAATAAATTTTTCTGTGGGGAGGGGCAGGTGTCCACGTAGTTGGGATTGGGGTCAGCCCCTCAGACCTCTCCACAAGTTGCATTCACATCTTGGAGCACTGGGTTGAAATCTGGTCCCTCTTTCCCTGTGGAGATATAAACAATACCTTCCCCTTGGGTGGGTTAGTGCCCTGTTCCCCCACTACTCATTTTTTATTGTTCCCCCCCCCTTTTTTTTTAGTTGGTTACCATATGTATCCCTGGATTTGGCCTGGCCCCTACCATCCTACCTGGACCTCACCCGAGGATCGAAGAGTATTTCTAAAAGAGCTTCAGGAAGGAATTCACTGCCCCACAGGTGATGTTAAGTCTGACGACTCGGAGGCCCGTGTTTTGCAGCTACAGTGAGCTGGCTGCCGTATGTTCAGGTGCGGGGCTGGGCACTGGACAAGACAGAAGAGAGAGGTGACTGAGCAGCCATCTTGGCCTTTAAGCAGCTCACAGTCCAGGGAGGAAGATGAGCCTGCCAACAGAGCAGCTAAATGATACACACTGAAAGGGACACAACTGGGCCAAAGGATGCGGTCACACTGAGGGCTGAAGAGAAAGGATGCCACTGAAAGGGGGGAGGCAGAGAGCCTGGGGAAGAGAAGAGTCTGAAAGATTTGAATGATTTGATATAAGAGGAGGGGGAACGCCTAACAGGTAGAGGGAACAGCATGTGCAAACGTATGGAGGTTTCTTACCACATTTGTGAGGAGCCTCTTGCCCCCAAGGAGGAGGGGGAGAGAGAGAGAGAGTGTGTGTGTGTGTGTGAGAGAGAGAGAGAGAGAGAGAGAGAGAGAGAGAGAGAGAGAGAGAGAGAGAGAGGTTTTCCTATTCTAGCTAGTTTCCTGTGGAACACCCTAAGAACAATCCCTAGCCCCAATGGAGGCTTACTCAAGCTAAACAACTGTTCACCAAACACTTGAACTTTCCTCGCAGACTGAGGTCTCACCACAGCCCCTCCACTTAAGCTCCCTGACATCGAGTCGATGCCGTGACCCTATAGGACAGGGTCAGTGACCCTATAGGACAGGGCAGAAATGCCCCTGGGAGTGTCTGGGCCTGCAGCTGTTAACAAAAGCAGGAAACCCCATCTTTCTTCCGTGGAGCAACTAGTGGTTTCAAACTTCTGACCTTGTGGTTCGGCTTCTCACTTAAGCTGGGCAGGTATAACTTTCCCACGTGTCAGACGTGAAAACGGCCACTCAGAGAGGTAAAGTGATCGGCTCAGGTCCCAGGTCAGTGGATGACAGGCTAGTTAGGGCTGGAGAATGGGGCTTGAGTGTTCTAGTTACCAAGGAGATCTGGTTGCTCAGCACTCGGGAGCTTCTGCCTCCAGAAGTTGGACACTCTCCTGGTCCTTCTGCCAAAATAGATGAGTCTCTCTCAGAAATGTCGCCTCGTTAAGCCGTGAAGAAGCAAAGGGCACGTTCCATACCCTGTCATTGGAAGAACAAGATGGTCTATGAAAAAAACCATGTCCTTGATGCCACCAAGTCAGTATACAAGTACCCATGGCTGGATTACAGAAACAGGGCCAAAGGTGAGGCTGTCACGAACGGACCAGGGGCACAGACCTGACGGAAAAAGGGTGTCTGGCTCCCACTCCCAGCGGAGAGGCTGGGGGAGCTCAGCTCAACACATCATGGGAGAAAGGACAGGGTGGGTCGGGGGGTACTTCTGTAGCTCCTCACAACCCTGAGCGGGGCCCCCAGTGCCTTCAAAGATGGGGCGCCTGCGTGTCTCCAAGTTTCTGCTCCAGATTTGCACCCTCCCTCCGCCCAACTCTCACAGCTGCAAGTCTCTGTATAAGTCGTCCTGTGCTTGTCCTGTGCCTGGTGCTCTTCCCCCAGGCCAATATCTCACTGACGTCCACTGGTACTGAAGACGCATGCGTGGTCTCTCTTCTGCGATACTCTCCCTGATCCCTACCCTGCACCTGTAACACCAGCCCCACCCTGACTTCCCTCTGTTACTAATTGACATGTCTACCTCGCCAACCAGGCAGGCGGTTCTCTAAGTATGGTCCCTGCCCAGGCCCCCAAACAAGCAAGCAAGCAAACAAACAAACAAACAAAAAAAAACATTGTGAGACTCCACTGCTGCTCCTAGTGACCGCGTGTGTTTTAAAATAGAGCCGCCGCCGCACAGGGTTTTACTATTCGTAATCGTCACGGGCACAGACTGCCAGGCCTTTCTCCCGCGGTGCTGCCGCAACGGTTCAACATGCTGAGTGTTAGGGAAACACGGCTGTAAACCTTTCATGCCACTCGGTGACCTCCTCGCCCCCCAGCAATGCTAATTCTCAGAGACCACCCCTGATCTACTGAATCAGGAACCCCAGGGATGGGCCCCAAAGATACGGATTCCGAAGGCTCCCCTAGCAAACCTAAGGCACATTTAAAGTTGAGGGATGCTGAAGTAAGCCAGTGGCTTTCAGCCTCGGATGACCATTAGAATCTTCTGGGCGCCTTGTAAGCCCGCCTTGGAGAATCTGATCCCGTTAGACTAATGGGATTGTTGGCTACCTTCAGCTCAATTTTTAAGTCGTACGACCCTGCGTGACAGTGCAGAACTGCCTCATAGGGTTTGCTTTATGGGAGCAGATTGCCAGAGCCTAAGGAGCCCTGGTGGTGTAGTGGTTATGCATTGGGTTGACAACCTCGAGGTCAACAGTTCTAAAACACTAACTGCTCCATGGGAGAAAGATGGGGCTTTCTACTCCCAGGAAGGCTGATCGTTTCAAAAGCCCACAGGGCTGTTCTCTGCGTGAGGGTGGACTCGGTGCCAGAGAGTCTGGGTTTCTTTGAGGCGGGTTCAAAATTCTCCCAGATCATTCGAATATGCGGGCTGAAACCTACCTTGCCACCTCAGGGGTTCTCAAAGTTCCACATGCATAGGAATCCATTGGGGTGCTTTTGAACGTGAGGCTCTGGATTCTGTGGGTCTGGGGTGGAGGCAGGGGGGCTGCACTTACTAAAGCACATGGGTCAGAAGTGGCTGGCAGGTCAAAGCCACCAGCCCCTGGGCCAGCAACCATGGGACAGTTCGACTCTGTTCCCTGGAGTCACCATGAGACGGAGAAGCCTCGCTGATGGAGGGTGGAGCTTGAGAGTCTGTGTTTCTAAGATCCGCCCCTACCCCACCCCTTATCCCCACCCCCAACCAAGCTGAAGGGCTGCTGGTCCCTAGACCACTAAGTCCTAGAAGCCAATGAGCCTCTGAAGGGCTGGAATTGCCTTCCTGGTGCCTGGTGAAATACCTGCCACCTTCAGTGTTTCCCAAAATAGGGGATACCACCCCTGGTGGGGGCATGATGCCGGAAGGATCCAGGAGACTTCAAGAGCAGACACCTGCACTTTACCTAAGATTATGGGCTCTGCTATTAAAGTTCTCCATTCCCAGGGCAGGGCAGGGCAGGCGGGGGCACTAAGTAATTTTTTCCCTGAAGAGGGCGCAATCGCCCTGATCCGTTGGGGCTCTGTGCCATGCTGTGATGAAGACACGAATGCCTGAGTAAATGATTCTCTAGCCAACCTTGGCATCTGCCCTCCCACACCCTTCTTCTTCCCCAGAACAGAGAAGAGCCACCGCCATCGTTCACCTACCCTTATCCTGCTACCAGGTAAGCGACTTCGTGTGACCACCCTGGGAGCGGACCCAGCAGACTGGCCCCACCCACGAAGGCCAGCTGGCAGACCCGCCCCCCAGGCACTCACTGTGGGGAGCCAGATGTTCACTCAGTGAACTCGCCCAAGTCACTTTTCCTCGGTGCCTGAAGAGCCGCCTGCCACGGGCCGATCTCGCCACTGTCGAGAGGGTGCCCCTAGGTCTCAGCGACACCAAAGGACAAAAATGAAGACATGCTCCCTGCCATCGAGTCCACTCTGACCTTGGGGAACCCCATATGGTCCCCTGTACAGTTCCCTGTACAGAACCTTATCTGGGCAGAGTGATGACAGGCTCCCTCTTCTCAGTTGCCACGGTGATCTAATAAAAGATAGGCTGTCCAGTCCGATTTGAATTTCAGATCAACAATGAATGATTTTTTTTCATATAATTCTTTCCAAATGTTGTATTCATTATGTGAAACCCATGTGAACCTGGTGTGCCATTGGCGGGGTTTGTTACATCTGACAGCCCCACACACCCCACGTCTCCAGTCTCTCCAGTCCTGATAGTGACCCTGAATACTGTGGTTCCGGTCAGCAGCTGGGGAATCCTTGGCTGAAGGGCCCCTTTCAGTGGGGTCAGGATGGCGCAGCTTGAGGAAGGGGCAGGGAGGAGTCCTGAACAACTCCTGACTCGCCCCCAAGCCCCCACTAGTTGGAGCTGGTGGCCCACAACTGAACTCATACAAGAGGAAGAGCGTTTTCTCGACTAAGACACTCTGAGAAGCTCCCTGCAGGCAGGGAGATGACCGCACCCCCGCGGGACTCACACAGTGAGCCGAAACACACCCCAAACGCGTCATCACCGAGTGAATGACAACCTCCAGGTCAGAGTGGGGCTGCCCCCCCAGGCTCTCCCAGGTTGTGCCCCTTCCTGAAGGCAGATGGCCGCATCGCCCTCCCCCAGAGGGGGCTGGTGGCTTCAAACCACCAACCTTCCTTTAGGCAGGTGGGTTCTAGAACCAGAACTGCTGTGCCACCCGGCTCCCTCTCGGCATGTAGTAAGTACTCCGTAAAAGTCTGCTGATTCCTGAATGATGAGTGGCCCGTCTTTTCCCATCTTCGTGTTATATCCCATCCACCCTCGGCTGTCCTGTGCCATCTCAGGGGGCTTTGAACCCCCCACTACCTTTGCACAGAGCGGCCGATAGCCCATCAATGGTTTCACAAGCCGCCTCTCTTTGGATCCTCACATTAACCTGGAAGGGACACAGGCAAGGAAGGTTTCAGTTCCTTGGCATGAAAAGCAGATGGAGTGAATAACCAGGAGGCTGGGGGGTGCTGGGGGGAGGCCGTGCATCTGGTCGAGAGGACCGACTGCACAGCATCTCCCACGCAGCCCGTGGCTACACCGGGCACCCACAAAAGGGGCCCAGGGGCACCGGCTGAAGGCTATGCTTTGCCACTGCCACCCCTAGATGCCGAAGGATGAGTACCCCCCATCTCCCGAGCTCTGGAGGCAGCACCAGAGCAGGCTGCACGCGGAGCCTTACTGCTACTTCCAGAAACCCGAGATCTACTCCCACTGGCACACTTTCTATGATCCAAAGAGGGAGCGGGAGAGCCCGAAGATCTTGTTTCAGAAAATGCAGGATCAGGAAAGGTGTGTGCTCTGCCCACCCCGAGCTCCCCACACCCTGGAGGAGAGAGGTGGGGCGAATCAGCCCAAAGGGGAGCCTGGGGTACAGGGCATCTGGTTTGGGTGGCTGACGTCCAGTCCATGGGGAGCACGGGTTGTGACGCAGTGAGGAGACGGGGATGAAGGCAGCCACGCTCTGCCATTTCTTGAACAGGGATCTCAGAGAGAGGACTGAATTCCAAAAGCTCCATCTCCCCCTGACCAAACTCCTGCCCAAATCTCAGGTGGGATCTAGGCCCTCAAAGTCTACCTTGTCCGCCTTGAAGTGGCAACGATTAAAGGTCAGGTGCCATGATGGAAGGGCTGGGGAGGCTCCCTCCCTAGGGGTGCCCTTCCCTTGGAGTGCCGCGATCCCTCAGCCCTCAGTCCCTGGGACAGGATGGAAGTGGAGGAGCGCCTTTCAGGCTGAACATCTGGATTCCTGCCTCTTGTCTTTCTCATGGCTGCCTGGGATCCACAGGAGCTCACACACAGTCTGAAGTCTCCCCGAGAGGAGGACCAGCTCTATGCAGCTCAGGTGGGACGAGGCAAGAGTGGTGGAGGGCAGTGACAGGAAGGAGCTGGCTGAGCTAGACAGTGAAGAGGCGCCTGACGAGGGGGTGGTGGGAGTCAGTCAAATGACAAATGCTGGCTGTGCCTCCGAAGATGGTAACTCCAGGGATGGGGGGAGCGGGTACCCAGGGTCTCTTGCTTGCTTCCCTCGCTCTCTGTGCGTGCAGGCTCTGGGGTGCCTGGGCATCAGTGACAAAGTGATCACAGAGGCGCTACGGGCTGTGGTGAGTCTGCAGCGGTGTGGAGAACGGGGCAGGGGCAAACAGAGTGTGAAGGGCACAGAGCAGAGGCATGTGGGTGCAGAACGGGTCACCCCCCTCTGCAAAGGTGTTGGTCAGGCCCAGGATGCAGAGACAGAACTATGAGTAGGTAGCATGGCCCCCACCCCCATCATATCCTGGACTTCTTCCAAGAGCATCTTGGCCAAGGGTGGGAAAGGGACAATCTGGCGATGCCCTTGGCCTAACACAAACGTCCCGACTGAAAGCCACGCAGGAGCCAGGCTGAATTCATTCTCTACCTCAGAATCAGTGCCCCAGGCTGCTGTGCCCATTGGCCACCAGGAGCATGCTCCCTCCGCCATAATCCCACTCAGGTTGAAAGGAAACTGAGTTCTGTGTTGGTTTACCTGTTAGCACGCTTACTCCACACCCCAAAAAATGCTCACCATCGTCATGCCCACAAAAGTGCAGCCCATGTCACATGACACACCTACGAGCATTCTGATCAGAACATGCACGCTTCTACTGAGAACGGAAAATCCTTGAGATGCCAAGTGACCTGCCCAAGACCATTGGCTACTAGACAGCAGCTCGAGAGATGGGAATGAACGTGTGATCTAGTCCAGGGTGCCTCCCATTGTGCCATCCTGCCTGTGCTTTGAGGGTAGACAGGTTTCGTACCCACAAAATGGAAAGAGGTAGGCTGAGTTGAATCCTAAGCCTCTGACAGTCGCTCACCTTGTCCTATGTTTCCCCTACCTGCTTCCTACATCAGGCCAAAACTGGTCCAGAGAAAGTGAAGTTTGAGGCCTGTCGAACCCTGGCCCTCCTGGGTGAGTACATCGTCTCTCGGGATGGAGAACAAGGCTTTCTTTGAAGACAAGGCTTTCTGCTCCTGTAGAGGGTCTGTCTCGGAAACCCACAGGGGCAGTTCTACTCTGTCCTACAGGGTCGCCAGGAGTCAGCATCAACTCGATGGCAGTGAGTTCGATGGGTGGGTTTGTGTTGGTTTGTGGGTTGGTTTGGCTTGGGGAGTTCTCCTATTTCCTGCTGGGCAGAGAAAGGACGGTGGGGTGAAAAGAGCGAAGAGATTGTCAGTGGTGGAGATGGAAGCCTCCTAAGAGTGTGCTGGCGCTCGGTGTCCAGCGAAGAAGGGCCATGCCTGGGGCCGAGTGGGGTCAAATGGCTCGTGGGAGGAAGAAGCCGCCCCTGAGGCTCTGCCCTGACTTGAAGCCTTTTCCTGTGCAGGATGCCTGAATAAGCACGTGATCCAGGTCCTCATGCACCAGTTGAAGGGGCAAAATGAAAACCTCCGAATGGATACACTGGTGGGCCTACGAATCGCTCTGAACAACTGGTTAGCTGTCCCTAAACACAAGGTAATTGAGAGCAGATTTCATAGCTGGGGTAAACTGAGGCATGGTCATCCTGGGTATTGCCTGGGAGTTGTCTTGGGATGATCGCTGTAGGTTGCACTAAGGAGAGTTGTTTCTTGTGGAGTTGGCTAGAAGCATGTGGCTCTGCCACTTATTGTCATCGGCAATGCCCACAGTCACAGACTGGGGCATCTGTCAAACAGAGACCATACAATCTTCTAGCATTGTTGAGAAGATTAGATGAAAGAGATGTGCGTGTAAAGAACCTACGACAGTGCATATGCTCTTTCAATGGCAACCCTAATTATTATCAGCTCTGATAGAACCTGTTAAAGCCCAGTCTCTGTTGAAAGAATTGGGACCGAGAGTCCTCTGACTCTACTCTGGACTTCTTTTCCCTTTGATTGTCTTACTCTGAGCCCATCAATGTCGCAAGGGAGACAGAAACCATGATTCATTCATTTATTTAACAAATACATACTAAACCCATATCATGTGTCAAGGCTCCAGGGATTGATGGAATACCTATTGAAATGTTTCAGCACTGAAAGCACTCACTGGTCTATGCCAGGAAATTTGGAAGAAAGCTATTTGGCCAACTGACTGGAAGAGATTCATATTCATGCCCATTCCAAAGAAAGGTGACCCAAAAGAATGCTCAAACTTTAGGACTGTGTTAGCCTGGGTTGACTAGAGAAACAAAATCCAGAGATTCTTGCATGTGTTTAAGAGAGAGTTTTATATCGAAGAGTAGTTGTATATTAAAAAAAAATCCTCGCCCAGTCCAGATCAAATCCATAAATCCGATATTAGCCCATATGTACAATACCAGTCTATAAATTCCTCTTCTGACTCATGCAACACATGCAATTATGCCTAATGAAGGAAGATCACAGGCCTGTGGGTGGAAAGTCTTGTGGGTCCAGTGGCAATGGAAGCATCTTCAGGGCTCAGTATGGCTCCATGTGGCTTGTCAAGAGGAAGGTGGAGCAAAGAAAGTGTGTTCCTCCAGGGAGGAAGACAAGAATTCCCAGAATCCTCAGGAGAAGGCCATGCCCACACAGAGGCCTCATTGGCTATGGCCTGATTGATAGGCTAGACTCCCACCACCCCTTCACTCAAGTTGACAGGAAATTATGTAACTGCCACAAACAATATTATTGATATCTCACGCAAGTCAAATTTTGCTTAAGATCATGCAACAATGGTTGCAGCAGTACGTTGAGGGGGAACTGCCAGAAGTTCAGCTGGACTCAGAAGAGGACGAGGAGCGGGGGATATCATGGCTGATGGCAGGTGGCTCGTGGATCCTGGCTCAAAACAGAGAATGCCAACAAGATGTTTTCTTGTGTTTCATTAACTATGTAAAGGCATGCAACTGTGTGGACCATAATAAACTGTGAGAATTCCAGAACACCTTACTGCATCCATTCAGAACTTGCACAGGGATCGAGAGGCAGTCGTGCACACAGAACAAGGGAACGCTGTATGGTTTAACATCAGGGAAGGTGTGTGTCAGGGCTGTGTCCTCTCACCACACTTGTTCAATCTGTATGAAGCCGGATTAACTGAAAAAGAATGTGGCATCAGGATTGGAGGAAGGCGTATTAACCACCTTCAATACGCAGATGGCACAGCTTGCTGAAAGTGAGGAGGACATGGATTCCCTGCGGATGGCGATCAAGGACTGTAGCCTTCAGTGTGGATGACAAGTCAATGTAAAGAAAACCAAAGTCCTCACAACAGGACCACTAGGTAACACCATGATAAATGGAGAAAAGGAGGCTGGAGTTGTTTTGGATTTTTATCTTGCTTAGATCCACAATCAATGCTCATGGAGGCAGCAGTCAAGAGATCAAAATCGATGTATTGCACTAGGTCAATCTGCTGCAAGACCTCCTTAGAGTACTGAAGAGCAGGGACAGTACTTTGAGGCCTAAGGTGTGCCTGACCCAAGCCATGGTATGATCCACTGCACCGTATTGCATGTGAAAGTTGGACATTGAACCAGGAAGACCATAGAAGAACAGTGTATTTGAATCGTGGTGCTGGAGAAGAACATTGAAAGCACCAGGGACTGCTAAAAGGACAAGCCGATCTGTGTTGGAAGAAGTAAGGCCAGAGTGCTCCTTCGAGGCCAGGATGACAAGACCTCACCTTACCTACTTTGGACATGTCGTCTGGAGAGACCAGTCCCTGGAGAAGGGCATCATGCTTGGTAAAGTGGAAGGCACTCAGAAAGATGGATTGACACAGTGACTGCATCAGCGAGGACCAATTGTGAGGATGGTGCAGGGCCGGGTGTTGTGCACAGGGTCACTATGGGTCGGAGCCAGTTCAATGGCACCTCACAACATCATCTGTCCAGTACTGTTAGAGACCTTTGGGGTCTATCAGTGCAAAGACAAAGCGCCTGCCCTGCGGGGCTTATATTGTAATGGAGGAAACACACAATACCAAGTAAGAATAAACACATCGGATCAGTCATGTCTACAGAGAAATCTGTGAGAGCTGGAACTTGTTGGCGCTGCCTTGCTTTTCTGGGTCTCACAAGTTGTCTGCTTTTGACAAGGCGCAGCCTGACCATTGTTCAAGTGCTCCTTCTAGTTGACTATATGTGAGTTTCCCTTCTTTGGCATGCGTCTACCTTATACAGGTTGCGGCTTTTGCGAGTCTCGCTGCAACGTTAGAAGTGAGACGTGGCACCTGCAATGGGAGAAACTAGGTAGCAAAGTGAGTGCCGAGCAACAGGGGCTAACATCAGGAAGGGTCAAGGGGAGGGTCATCAGGAAGGCTGCGTGCGGATGGGAATGGACTGCAACTTTTAACCATGGTGGTGCCACTTTAAACCAAGAAGGCTCCCTTCAGAGAGTGACAACTGAGCAAGAGCAGATGCGTGCTGGGCCTGGTCCAGGAACAGCAGGAAGACCAGTGCTCCTACAGGGGAGTGGGGCCAGAAGCCTGGGGACACGCAGCCAAATCCAAGAAGCTCACGGTGGACTTCTGGGTGGTTTTCAACATCGGGGCTTTTAGTTGGAGTGGAACAGGGAGCTGCTAGAGCAGTGGGTCTCAATCTGTGGGTCATGACCCCTTTGGGGGGGTGTTGAACGACCCTTTCACAGGGGTCACCCGATTCATCACAGTAGCAAAATGACAGTGATGAAGTATCAACGAAAATATTTTTATGGTTGGGGGTCACCATCACATAAGGAGCTGTATTCAAGGGTTGAGGCATGAAGGTTGAGAACCACTGCGCTAGAGGTTCTTGAGCAGAACAGTGGCATGATCGAACTTGTATTTCAAAAGGTTCTCTCTGAGGGCTGAGTTGGTGGGGAATGGAGTGGGGTGATGGCCAAGAGTAGCAGCAAGGAGGTCAATTAGGGGCTCCTGAAACAACGTGGGGAGAAACGGCGAGGCTTCCCCAGAGGGGAGCTGTGCGAGGTGACTCCGTGCTGGAAGACTCTCCTCGGAGAGAGGGCTGGAAAAGGACGTGTTGAAGCGCGATGACACCGCGGGGCTTTGTTTGTTTTGTCTTGTTGACAACAGAGAAGACGAAGTTGTCATCAACGAACATGGAAACCGAAGGTCTAAGTGGAATTGGTTTGGAGGTCATGTCAGAAGTTCAACTCCAGACAAGTTATGTGTGAGCTCTCTATTGGGCTTCCCTGGAGATGAACAAGGAAGTCATCGGATACACAATCCATGGCCTAGGAGGGATGTCCAAACGAGAAATCGCAATTTGGAAGTTGTCAGACTACCGACGGGCTGTACGGTCATGTCTCTGGACAGCATCGCAAGAAGAAGACTCAAGCTTGGGGACCCCAGTGTGCAGAGAGCGGGCAGAAGCGGCAGCGACAAACACTTCCTTTCTGACCGCAGCCCAGGCATGGGACTAGCTCTGCTCTCGTGCAGAGGGCATTGGAAAGCGGAGTACTGCAGGTGCAGTCAGGTGAACGTTTAACGCCTATCATTTGCTCTCCTTTCGATCCATTTTAAACGTGTCCTAGTTTTTCATATTGTCTGCTTTTTCGGGTTTTTTTCTCTGTTTTATTGTGCTATTGCTCTTGTTGCTTGGTTTTGGTTTTTTACAGGTTTTTGTTACGTTTGGAGGAGGGTCCTATGTTTTCTGCATATGAAATCCAAGTTGGGTCAATCTAGAAAGACAGTAACTGGAGTAATGGTTTCTTGGGCACAGCAAGGGAGGGGGAGGAAACATGTAGTTAATAAAAATAAGCACAATAAAGAAGATGTTCTAAGTGTCTGTGGTAATGCCACTTCTTCCTGATCTGACTGAACTGTTGAATTGCATGATATATGGATTAGATGCCAATGAAATTGTTTTTTGGTCTTTTTTGTTTTTAAATCATTTTATTGGGGGTTCCTACAAGTCTTATCACAATCCATACATATATCCATTCTGTAAAGCACATTTGTACATTTGTTGCCCTCATCATTCTCAAAACATTTGCTCTCCACTTAAGCCCTTGGCAGCAGCTCATTTTCCCCCCTCCCTCATGAACCCTTGATAATTTATAAATTATTTTATCATAACTTATACTGTCTGACATGACCCTTCACCCACTTTTCTGTTGTCCATTCCCCAGAGAGGAGGCTTTATGTAGATCCTTGTAATTGGTTCCCCCTTTCCACCCCACCCTCCCAGTATCACCACTCTCACCACTGCTCCTGAAGGGATCGTCTGTCCTGGATTCCCCGTGATTCCAGTTCCTATCTGTACCAGTGTACATCCTCTGGTCTAGCCAGATTTGTAAGGTAGAATTGGGATCCTGATAGTGGGGAGGAGGAAGCATTTAGGAACTAGAGGAAAGTTGTATGTTTCATCATTGCTACACTGTACCCAGCCTGGCTCATCTCCTCCCCGCAGCCAATGAAATTGTTTAAAAAAGAGACACTAAAGCAATTCTTTAAAAAAAAAACAAAAAAAGCCAGCAAATACTGTGTAGTGGCCCAGGAGGAAGGAAAGCAACCAAGAATGTGGTAGTCTGAAAATCAAGTGAAGAAAATATCCAGAGAGGAATGAACTGTATCAAATAATACAAGGGCTGATCCTTGCTAAGTGGATTTAACAACATGGAAATCATCGATTGCTTTAACAAGATCACATTCATTGGGTATTGGGATGCAGGCATGTTTGGAGTTGGAGACTTCAAGGATGGATAGCTTTTCAAGGGGGGTTTCTTGGAACGGGTAGCAACTGGCAGCCACGGTGATTCTGAGAGTGAAAAAGTACGTGTGTTGTGATGCTAGGGACCAATGATTGTGAAGAGTGGGAAGCGTTGCTGTCGTAATGTGCTGAGTCACTGAGGGGTGGGGGGAGATCTGATGTGCACGTGGGCAGGCTCGCCTTAGCCAGATAGGTGGCCAGAGCCCACAACAGCCACTGGACAAGCAGCTCGTATGAACGCAGGTGTTCATATTGCTAGAGATGGTGATGTCTGTGGGATTTCTTTCCTAGCGGCTTTTATTTTCTTGGTGAACAAGGTGATCAACTGTCCTTGGGAGCCTCTCCGAGGGAGAGGAGAGGAAAGAGTGGGCCGGGGAGAGGGACAGAGATTTGCTCTGGGCGCACAGGATGAATGCCAGGCAGCAGCAGGGAGGGTCTGCAGAAGCTTGGTGCTCAAGTATGTAAAGCAAAAGCGATTGCCACGCCTGTAGGTGTTTTTTCCCAGGAGTCCGGTCACAGAGTTGGATGTAACCCAGATTGTGGTTTGGTCAAGGGGACAACGATGAAGCAAGAGGGGGTAAAGGCACTGAGAGTGAGGCAAGGGGGGAGTCCTAGCAGGACCTGGGAACTGAAGCTAGGCGAAGAGGGAAAGAAGGTGAGGAGCGCTGGAAAGGTGGAAGGACCCTCAGAATGTCAAACAATTGTTAGTGTCCAGATACTGCAGGTGACCTGCACAGATAAGCCCTGAAGGTCAAAAACTAAGGTCCATGAAATGGGGATTAGGGAGAACTGGCAGTTAGAAGTTCTCTCTGTGAAAATTAATGGCTGAAATCAGTCATTTGAGAAGCGTTGAATCAATTTCTCATGTGTGTGTGTGAGTGTGTGTGTGTGTGTGTGTGAGTGAGTGTGTGTGAGTGTGTGTGAGTGTATGTGTGTGTGAGTGTGTGAGTGTGTGTGTGAGTGTGTGTGTGTGAGTGTGTGTGTGAGTGTGTGTGTGTGTGAGTGTGTGTGAGTGTGTGAGTGTGAGTGTGTGAGTGTGTGAGTGTGTGTGTGTGTGTGTGTGTGTGTGTAAGTACCTGGAATTAAAACAGGGCCCTAAAGAATAACAGGAGATAAAATCATAGCGAAATGAGGAGTTGTGGGCTGAGGAGCCAGGAGGTGTCAGCAAAAATAAGGGGGTGGATGGAATCAAGCAATGATATGAGATTGTTTAGGGAGGAAGGAAAAGGGTCAGAGGCAAGTGAATGGCCCTTTTGTCAAGTACAAAGCCTGGCTGGGGGCAGAGCCCGCATCCCGCCGCTGTTTCTCCTCTGTCTCTCCTTCAGAGGACTCCTGTGGGGGATGAAGGGAAGCTGGTGTGTCTGCTGCAGATGCTGATGAGAAGGTTGCCCAACGAGGCGGCTCTGGAAGCAGCCCTGTGCTTGGGCTTCCTGAGGCCCTGCAACACGGAAGTCCAGGAGTTCTTGCTCCGGTGCCTGGGCCAAGGACCTAAGACCCAGCGGATGAAGGTGGGTAAACGGAGCTCAGTGCTGCCCTAGATAGGTCCAGACCCTGCCATCCTCACTTCAAGGGGAGCACACTGTGTGTGTCCATATAAGCAAGCAGGAGTAGGAAGTCGTGTGGACAAGTGTCTGTGTTTATCTGAAACGTATGGAGGCTCCTTTGTCTATGTGCCCCTCTGGGCACACCAAGCCTGTGCTCGCCCTCAAAAGCCCAAGAGGCAAGAGAAAGACCCCCCACCTGCTCCTCCCACCAGCTCTCAGCTTAGCCCTCAAGGCCCTTCTCTTGGCCCTGCCCGCCCTCGTGCTGCCCCCACAGGCACTGACCATGCTGGTCTGGAAGCTGCATGTGCACTCAGCCGAAGTCATCAGGGCCATCCTGGAGCAGCTGTGTTCTTCCAGTGTCCTGGAGGTAAGCTCTGGGCTGCCCTGTGACCTCCTTCCTCCAGCACTCGGGCAGGGTTGAGGAGTAAGCAAGGGCCTACCCCTTTCCCACCCCGGCCCTCAGCACCGCTTGGAAGCCACCAAGATGCTCAGGATGATTGGGCTGGAAAAGATCCAGGCACAGGGGCTGCAAAGACTCACCTTCGACCTGCTCAGGAAGAAGATACATAATGAACCCTTCGTGGTGAGTGCCCCAGGCCTGCCTCCGCTCCCTCCCCGGCTGAGCTCTCCTCCCCACAGTACCACATTCATCCTGATGCAGAGGCGCTGCTTCCCATGTTACATGGGAGCCACTCCTCCCTCCTCTGCAAGGTAAAAACCTCCCGCAGGATTGCACCCGTCCTGGGTGGTAACCCTCTCTCCTCCTGTTAAGATACCATTGCTCCTTGGAGACCTATCCAAATGCCACCTCCTCTGGGCAGCCTTCCCGAATTGACAGTCAGAATGGGGTTCCTTTTGGTTCCTGAGCCTTGACCTTTATTAGAACTTGTTACAGAACCAGTCACAGCCCTTCCAGAGACATCCTTCTGAAACTTCCATCAGAATGTGCCTCAGCCCTGCATGAAACTTTTCAGTGGCTCCCTAATACCTGCTCACCATCTTACACTTAGGGCAGCTATGTCCTGACAGGCACCTCTTCTTGAATTTACGTATTGACCTGCTAACCACAAGGTCAACCATTTGAACTCACCAACCACGCTGCAGGGTAAACACGACACTTTCTGCTCCCGTGAAGATTTAGTCTTGGAACCTCCACGAGGACAGTTCCACTCTGCTCTGTAGGAGATTGCTCTGAGTCAGAATTGACTCAATGGCGATGATTGAGTTTGCTGCACAATTTTGTCCCTCTCTGCCCCCTGGTGGTGGTGTCAGGAAGTGTTGGACAGCTCACTGCAAGGTCAGCAGTTCAAACACTCCGGCTGCTCAGAGCAGGCAAAAATCTGAAGATTTACAGCCTCTTTGCGGGGTTTGAGAAGTTGTTTAAATTGAATATAACGATGATCTGAAATGTAAACCCTCACCAAATTCACAAGGAAACTTTTTTTAGGGGAAAAAATCCAAAGGCTCAGAAACATTAGGTAGGGCCGACATGGGTCGGCTCGGAATCAGCTCATTGGCGGTGGGTTTGGTTTAGGATTGGTTTTATTTTATGCTGCCTCTCAGCTCCAGACTTTTGCTCATGCTTTCTCCCACCCCCACCCCTAAAGCCCTCCACCTGGTTAACTTGCACTCACTCTTCAAGATGCAGCTGTAGGGCCCCCTTTTCCAGGAAACCTCCCTGGTTCCCAAAGCTGAGTCACAAGACGCTCCGACGCTCCAACACTCCATCGCTCCCCCTGCCCCTGCTTTAGCTGCAACACTCACACAGTACTCTAACGCTGTACTGATCTGTTTCCTCACCCGCACCATCAGCACCAGTCCAGTCAAGGCAGGGACCGCATGCCCACCAAGTCTTCAAAATAGGTTTGGGACACACACTTCATGCGCTCTCACTCTGTCGTCACGCGCCTTGCTCCCCCTGCAGGCTATGAGGCAGACTGTGGCTGAGACGGTGGAGCAGCTCAAGATGAAGCCTATGATGATGAACTTGGTTGAGGAGTGAGTGGCCTGGGTTTGGGAACTGCCAGGGCCAAACCCCCAGCTGTGGGAAAGGAGGAGTGCCAGGAGTGCTGAGAGCCTGCTGCCTATGTCCCTGGGCAAGTGACCCTTTATCCCTGGGCTTTTCTTCGTCCACCAAACAGGTTTGCTCATGAGGCCCTCCACTCACGGTTGCTATACACTGAGGTCATGAAAAGGGTTCGTAAACGGACAGATGGGAATCCTGATTATCATTCAGTGCCTCCTCCTGCAGGGCCCCCTTCCAGACCCAAGAAACAAGAGGGGGAGATGAGTGACATGAGCATCCCTCACTGCCACTGTGCTTGTGAGAAGTAGCAATCAGCCATGCAACCTTTAATTGGACGGCACTCTCTTCTGCACAGGCAACTGAAAAGCCACAGTGTCGCTGCACGCCAGGAAGCTGTCGTCTCCTTGGTAAGAACTGCCAGCACGCTCTCTCTGACGGGCTGATGGCAGGGGGCAGAGAGCTGGGCAGAGTTCTAGGGAAAAGCAAGGGCTGCGATGTGGAGGGAGGGTGTTCACCTGGGCTTTCTGTTTAGTTGCCAACCCTGCCAAGGATTCCTAGTCACCTTTTCTTCAGGATTGGGGTGGGGGGTAGGATGAAAGGCAGGGGCGGGCGGGTGGCGTCTTGCCATTGACATTACAGAAATGATCTTGCAGAGGCCTAGCAAGGAAGGCGATTGCATGTAGGAGCAGGGAAAGGTAGTGGGTGCTCTCCTAAGGGTCTCCAGGCTGCAGGGTCTCTGCCACGGAACAGGAACGACCAGGCACAGGAACGACCAGGCACAGGCAGGGCATCTTCCTGGAGCTGGCTGCTAAGGCACTCTTCCGGTGTGCCTGCACATGGCCAGGCGGCCTTGAAGTTAGCAGGATGTTCTTTGCATCTTAGTTTTCCACCAAGTTTTGGGAGCCCCCTGGCCAGTGCACACACACATGAACCTGAGCTCCCACTCAGGAGGCCAGGAAGTGGAACCCCACCAACTCCCTCACCACTTCTAAGCTCATCTCTCAGAAGTCTGCCTCTCTGCCTGCCTCTGCCAGGGTGTGCTGGGGGTCCGCAGCCCACGGGTGTACCACTTACTCCTGGACATGCTTGATGCAGAAAAGAGCCAGGAGATGAGAGAGAATGTAAGCCATGCCTCTTCCTCCTCTCCCACCACTAGCTCCTTGCCATGAGTGAAGTGGGGAATGAACTCCCAGACGCTGGCCCTTGGCCTCATCCCTGGGAGCTCTTCTTCCGGTGAGCCCTGCTCTCCCATCCTAACCCTGAAATACGTCAACCAAGGGCCTTTGATTCACTGCAGCTAAAGAAGACATTAATCCTTTTGGCCTCGACTAACCCCTGGGTCCGAAAAAGACTGAAGAACAAGGTTCTCTTTGTACATGAGGAGCCTCCGACCAATGTGAAGCCAGAGCCTATGAGGTTCTGGGCAGAGCCCGAGAGCCCTGAAGAGTTAACTACCCAAGACTTGCAACATGTGCAGCTGAGACCCTTTTTTATTGCCCAGTGCAGCACCAAGATGGACCAACAGACCAAGCTGACGGCCCACGACAGATCTGACTCACACTTCCCCATCAGCCCCCATGCTGCCCCATCCCGTTTCTCTAAAGCAGTAAAAGCTCTACTACAGGCTAATGGGCCCTGTGAGCCGGAGCTCAGGAGACAACCCAAGAGCCTTGTCAAAACCTCCAAACAGATCATATCTGCATGCCGAACTTTCACTGATAAAGCAATCCATACCCTTTTCCCCTGAATAAACATGCTGCTCCACCCCGCCCCCACTCCTCTGAATCACTGTCTCGGCTGTGTCCTGCATCTTGTCACACTGCAGGGGCGTCGCTGAACACATCTCCTCGCTCCCAGTGGGGTGATCTTTCCACCCAACCACAAGGCCTTTCACCAAGGAAAACAGGGAAGGCCAGAGCCAGCCACCCTAAATCAAGTAGTTGTCTAGGCCCAGAATTGGATGACAAGCTAGATGGAGCTGCTGATAGAAAATTAGGAGGAAATCCTGTGAAACTTGGCTTTGAACCCCACCCCTACCCAGTTCCCTGTCAGCCAAATCAGTATCCAGTCTGGAACTAATGAAGCAATAACCAGGACCAACTCTCCTCTCTGCAGCCTCTTCTCACACACCTTTCTACTTGAAGGATCTTACTCCACAGTGCAGTGCTGTTCAGGGCTTCCTTCATCCGGCTCTGCTAGCCACAGCTTTAAAAGGAGCCCTGCTAAGCTCAACAGCAGCTCCACGTGAGGTTTTCTACTCGAGGCTCAGAAACCCCCAAGGGCACTTTTACTGCCCTACAGGGTTGCTGAGTCAGACAGTGAGGTTTTGAGCCATAGACTGTAAATCCAACCAACAGGGTGGAACCATGCAGCTTGGGTGTATTTCCTGTTCCCGATGGCTGTAGGGAAATGGCCAGGTGGGGAAATATCAATGACTCGGTTGTGAATGAAGCCTATGGTGGAGCAGCTGTTGGGCAGCACCCCAGAGCTCCGTAACACGTGGGTTCAAACATGGTCACTGTAGGGATGGCACAGGGCCCGGGCAGTGGTTGGTTCTGTGGTCAGAACCCACTGGATGGCACATAGCTAACATACACAATACATGCAAACTGAAAAATTAACAATACAACCTAGGTTGTGTATCTCATCTAATCTGAATGGAGGGTGGAGACACTGAAGTGGGTAAAATAAGTGGCAGAGGATGGATCAAAAGTTCTACTCATCCTCAAAACACCATCACTGAGTGGACTCGGACTCACAGCAGCCCTACAAGAGTGCAACCACTTGGTAGTGTTTCAGGAAGCAGACTGCCTGCCTCACCTTTCTCCCGCGGAGCAGCTGGTGCAGTCCAACCACCAACCTTCCCAATAACAACACACACCTAATTCACACTAAAACTCAGACAGTCACTGCCCTGAGTTTCCTAGGCTATAAATCTTTGAGTAGAAAACATCTTTCTCCAGAGGAGCAACTGGTGGTTTAGAACTGCTAACTGTATAGTTACCAGCCACAGGAGTAACACACTGCCACCAGGCCTCCTACCACACCCCTAGGACTCCTTAAATGCACTGCCATTGGAGTCCATTTGGACTCGAGTGGCAGTCTCAAGGCAAGGCTGTCTTTATGGAAGCAGATGACCTCATCTTTATCCTTTGAAGGTGCTAGTGACTTTGAACTGCCAACCTTACAGACCCAATGCCTAACCCACAGTGCTACCAGGGTTCCTTACTAACCCAACCAAAGCCATTGCCATCAAACTGATACTCACAGTGACCATATCTAAGATTTCTGCTAACACTCTATATGGGATGGACTTTTTAAAAAAATATATTTAAACTATTGGGGGAGTGGATCTTTACAGGAGCAGTCTCATCTCGGGGTGAGTGGTGGGTTTGAACCTTCAATCTTACAGCTAGCAGTCTAGGGCTTACCCAACAGGGTCACCACAGCTTTCTAATGAAAGATGAGGCTGTCCCCTAAAGACTGACATGCTTCAGAAACCCTATTCAGGGTCACTCCGAGTCAAAACCAACTTAGTGGCACTAGCAACTGGATATAATCCAAACCTAAGGATAGGTCAGGGACTAGGCACAAAGATGTGGTAGTCATCACTTACAGTAAACGATATTCAAAGCCATAGTCTGAATGAGATCACGGGGGAGGGGGAGAGGATCTGAGCTCAGGCTAATGTCATCTCGCACATGACTTACCATTCTGTCCGTCCTCTCAATTTCACTATCCACAAAGGAACCATACGTCTTCCAGCCATGCCACTCAAATCAGAGCAGGCCTCTCCCTGCTAACAATCTTATAGCGACTCAAAAGGCTGGTGGTTCAAATTCACTGCGGCAACAACAATCTGCTTCTCAAAGACAAGTTATTGAAGCCTATAGAGCACTTTTTTTCTTAACTTTCATTAGTTTTAATTTTAAGTTTAATTTACTCCTGAGTCATGTTTTTGCTGCTTCGGTTTCTTCTGAGATAATTTTTCTTCTGTGCAAGCTCCTCTGGTTTAGGAACAAGTGGCTCCTTTCCCATCAGGCTCACCTCAATGTGGCAGGGTGAGCTCACTAAAGAGTTGATCGGACTGCAAGTTCTCCAAGTCCAGGGCTTTTTCTCCTGGGATTTGCTCACTGATCTGGGAATCTGAATTCTTAGATTCAACATTAGTTTCTGCATTTTTAAGCATGTGCAGCAAAAGTTCCACTTTTGGGTCCATCGATCCTGGGCCCAACCCGTTTGGCCTGGGTACAGTACACCTCCCAACTCTCCCACCCCTAATACTGGGATGGTACATTTCCTCTTGAGAGACATCTTTCAAGTACTTGGTGGCTTTCTGGATATGCATACCCTTAATGGCCTGGGCTGTTTCACAAGTGTTCTTAAAATGGCCCTACCGCTTTGACTCGCTTGACTTGCACGATCCTAGATTCGACTCTCTTGACTTGCACGATTTTGTGGGGGTTTTCTGAGTAGAGTAACAAAACGTTTTAGGAGTCCACCACGGGCCATTCCAGCAAGAGTGCAGTTCTATTCTGAAGCACATGGGCTTGCCATGAGTCAGGATTAACTAACTCCATGACAACTGGTTTACTGAGTTCGGAGGGAGGGTAAAAATAAGACCATATATGACTGCTCACTTCTCCATTTCTTTTACATGCAAACCTCTGAATCCTTTCCAGTAACTGACCTCTATGCAGTCTTCCAACCGTGCAGAGCCCGCTCCCCACTCCTGATCTAGTCAGGTCATTCCTTTCCTGCTGCAAGCAGCATTTCCTTAGCCCAGCCCCCTTTGTTTGGCGAATTCTTACCTAGTCTTCCCTCAAGACTCAGTGATCCCAAAGTGACCAGAGAAAGTGCTCTCAAAGCACCTTATACTTCTCCTTATTGGAGCATGTATCAAACGATTTTATTATCTATTTACTTTATCAGTAATGTACCAGCATCTGGTCTTGTGCCTTACTCACAAGAAAAGGTTATGTAGTTTTTTAATGACACGAAGTACAATGCTACCTTAACCCTGGCTTGTGGAATCCTTACCTTTCCTATCTAGCCCTTAGACCTTCATTCTCTCAGCATCTAGGACAGTGACCTGAATAAATGGCTCTCAAAGTAAACCAGTACTAAACTGACTGTGTTGTAATCCCCTGGCCAGCTTGCCATAAATAACAGGTCTCATCAGCCCTCCCTCTCCACCTCCCACGAGGATTCTGACTCCACACACCTGAGGTGACGCCCAGGACTGCATCAGTTAGCAAACAAGTGATTCTGATTTGCAGTAATTCTTCAGAATAATCTAAACATAGTAGGAGCTCAATAAACAACGCCAAGAGTAACAGTTCCATGTACTGGATTGGCACATTACTGGGCTCATTTCCTAATTCATCAGGGTTAGGGCTTGTACTATCCGAGTCCCGAGTATGACAGAACAATGCACTCATGTGTAGCTAGGAAGTCCACAAAAACAAGCAGCCTTTATTGCAGTATTACAAAACACTTTCCATTTTGGCAATATTTTACAACGCACTCAGCTTTTCAAGGAGTGGGAAGGAAAAGATTTAAAACTAAGAGGAAATTCCAACGGACATTTCTAAAAGAAAAACCGCCCCAACCCTCCCGCCCAAATAAAAATCCAAGTGTCACTTAATTTTACTACCCAAGAAGAGGCCACGAGGAAAGCAGCAGGCAAAACTCTGGCAGTTTCACTATGGATGTCAGAGACAAAGGGACATTCAAAACAGTCATCAGTACGGTCGATTGCGCTGATCATTTCTGTAGTCGTTTCTAGGAATGAAAAATAAAGAGCCCAGCTAAATTCTACTTTTCTATCAAAGAAGCATTAGACCTTTCTTCAGGGTGCCTAATGATTGGCATCCACGAGACAATGAATTACTTTAAGGTTAAGCCCATGCCTTTAAATTACTATCATTAACTCAACGTTTTCCCACCTAGAATAGGAACGACAACCCACGGAGGTGTTACAGAAAGTCAAAGATGGTGGCCATTCGAGCAGTGTGAATAGTAGGATGAGCAAGAATACACTCGCGTGTGTAAACTCTGAATCTACCACTACCTATGTAACCTGGGGAAGATTATTTAGCACGTATGAGTCTGTAAACTGGGAAGTCCCATCTACCTCATAGAGTTAATAGAATACTAAACGGATATACACATTATTTGCCACACAGTAAGTGTTCAATAGATGGTAGGCTATTTAATAGTTAATAATAGCTAACAATCACATAGTGCTAATTACAGGCCAGCAAAACTGATAGCAATTTAACTTCCAAAGGTTTTACTATTATTAGTGGCCTCATTTTTCAAGTGAGAATACTGATGCTCTGAGGGATT
Organism: Tenrec ecaudatus; assembly: GCF_050624435.1. Lineage (NCBI taxonomy): Eukaryota > Metazoa > Chordata > Mammalia > Afrosoricida > Tenrecidae > Tenrec > Tenrec ecaudatus. The sequence continues at coordinate 118,899,738 of NC_134539.1, read as the reverse complement.
AAGTTACTTGCCTAAAGTCACTCAGTTAATATGTTATGGAACCAGAAATGAACAGTCTAGCTCTCGATACCATGCTCTCAAGCATATGCGATACAAATTCTCACTGTCCTACAATGTATGCAATGTTTACTTCCATAACTGAAGTGCTTTTACATTTTTCTCTTTTACAGAAAAGTTGGTTCTTCAACTTTGTCTGCCTCTATATCGTGTGCACAACACACCAGTATCATCAGTGATTTTTATCAGGAAAGGTACTACTACACTCTCCAAAACACCTCTGGGCTAGCACACATCATTTAATGGAGAACCCCTATGGAAGATGTCTCCTTCCCTCATTTTGAATACTGATCCCTGATTTAAACAGTTTTTATTTTTTTTTATTTTAACAATTTATTGGGGGCTCATACAATTCTTATCACAGTTCATACATATACATACATCAATTGTATACAGCACATCTGTACAGTCTTTGCCCTAATCATTTTTTTCTCTTTTCTTCTTTTACATTCCATTAGGGACTCAAACAACTCTTATCACAATCCATACATATACATACATCAATTGTATAAAGCACATCCATACATTCCCTGCCCCAATCATTCTCAAGGCATTTGCGCTCCACTTAAGCCCCTTGCACCAGGTCCTCTTATTTCCCCCCCCTCCCTCCTCATTCCCCCCTCCCTCAGATTTAAACAGTTTTATAAAGTTATTTCATCTCAAATACTTCTAGCTTTGAGGGAAAATCATACATACAGACACCTAAATATAAATATTTATGAATAAGAATTTTCACACAAAAATTTGCTACCTTCTCCATCCTAACTAAGGCAGTTGGATTCAAGTTCCAAAGAGTCAGACAGAAATAACCATGACAAATAAGGCACAGACCCTAAAATCTAAGAGCAGTAATATAAAAAAATTACCAAGTTAGACTCACCTTCCTCCCATTTTGCCTCCGTAGCCTCCTCGGTCTCCTCCATAGCCCCCACCTCGATCTCCTCCATAGCCACCACCTCGGTCTCCTCCATAGCCTCCACCTCGGTCTCCTCCATAGCCTCCACTTCGGTCTCCTCCATAGCCCCCCCCACTGCGGTCTCCACCATAGCCGCCTCGGTCTCCACCATAGCCACCTCCTCTGTCTCCTCCATAGCCTCCTCGGTCTCCACCATAGCCTCCTCGGTCTCCTCCATAGCCGCCACCTCTGTCTCCGCCATAGCCACCTCCACCTCGATGGTCTCCACCATAACCACCTCCTCTGTCCCCGCCATAGCCTCCACCTCTGTCCCCACCATAACCACCGCCTCTGTCCCCACCATAGCCACCCCCACTTCTGTCCCCGCCATAGCCACCCCCACTTCTATCTCCTCCATAGCCACCACCACCACTTCTGTCTCCACCATATCCGGCCCCACTTCTGTCTCCGCCGTAGCCGCCTCGGTCTCCACCTCTGCCCCCACGACCTCTGTAGCCCCGCTCTCCACCATAGCCTCTCCCCCGGAAATCTGCAAAGGAGAAATGCAAATGGATGAGCGCCACAGAACATTGTAAAACCCCCTGAGTGGCGGCAGCAGACCAGCACCAGGTGGGTGCTGTTCAGAGAGCTAACCCACCTCCTCCAGAGGGGCGAGAGTCCTCTGGCCTGGGCTCATTGCACTGATTGCAGGAATTCCTTCGAGCAAAGTTCATATTTCCACATGCCCTAAGAAGAAAAAGAATGCTCGTAGAGTTTACAAAGATACAGAACCCAGTCTTTCACCCCTCCAAGCCCAATCACCACCCAGCTCCTACCAAAGTCAGTGGTATGCTTACGGATTAGGGCAAACCCAGTCCCCACTTTTAGGGTCTCCTCCTCTTCCTTGAAAGCCTCCACGACCTCTATATCCTCCACGGCCTTGGGGGAAGGGAAGGGAAAGTGGAAAAGGTGGGAATATCAGCAGCAGATATGAAAGCAGAGGAAAAGCTCAAATGGAAAAAGTACCAAATAATAATTAGGAAGCTCTGAAAAACACTTTATGATGAAAGTTTATAATTCTTTGATGGGAGGCTTTACTTAGTAAATGGAGGAAAAAGCCCCCGTTATAGTACAAATTATGCACTTTAAAAAACAAAAGTCCATTCTATCTACTCAGTGTGTGAATAAATGATAGAAGATATATCCCAAATTGTAGGAACTAGGACCAAAAGAAATAAGCTAGCAGTAACCCTGATTAGGGCATTTACAAGCTGGTCAGGCTAAGGCAGGAAAGTAGGTATCATTCAAACAACAGACTCCTGATTTCCAGGTGAACAACAAATTGTTCATATGTAGCTTTCCAAATAAACTTCTGGGACCATCTCCCAATACTTCCTCATATACCTGACTATTCAGTACCCCAAAACATCTGTTCATGGAAGACTTAAAAAGACCTAGAGAGAACAGGGGATAGGATAGAATTGCACACAAGCAAGTGCAGGACATGCACTCAAACTGAAGCAGCCCTGTGAAGGACGCAGGCCTGTGACACACGTCTTACCTCGCCGTCCACCTCCACTTCCCCCACCTCTTAGGAACTCAGGTCTCCTGGTGGCAAAAGACACTTTAATGATATTGCCATGGAATTCTTTTCCTAAGAAAACAGAAACGGTTTTGAAGAAATGTTGTTGAAATTCCTACTCCACACCCCTTCATCCCAATAAGACATCTTGGAAATTTTAAGTTTCAAAGAATTAAGGCATACTGACATTTCCTCAAAGAAATGCCAAATATGCTAGTGCTCAAGGAGTCAAAGTAGCAGTATAAAAAATGGCATCTATCAAAAAAAGCAGGTAATTCCCTGGAAAAGCCACTTCTTCCTAGACTTACATATTTCCTTCAAAAGGAAAGCTAAGGATATTGCGTGTACTGTTAACACTTATTTTTCAAAGGTAGCATGCGTACAACTTCCAGTATCTGTTAATTCCACTTTTCTACAACTTCATTTATTTAATTATTTGTCATAAGGGAGAGCAAGAATAGTTGAGGACTTATCAAGGAAGACTGACCCACATCCATCAAAATTTGCTTCCATCCACAGTCCTTTTTGAAGCCCTTTTGTGTATTAATGTTGTATGTGGCCTGCCCTACCACTGTCCTTACTTCTGAGGGGAACTGAAATCCTTGACGGTCAAAGGCGGAAAGGACCCGTAAGTAAAGTTAAGAAGGCAGAGAGAGGAAGGAAAACTAAGTGAGCAGAAAAAAGTCAAGGTGGAAATGGGGATTACAACCAATATGGCGGAATAGCTGTTTAAAACAGTTGAACGGGAGACAAATTTGCTCCACAAAATTCCACCTAAACCACAACAAAGCTTTTTTTCCCCCCAAAGGTAGAAAGAAAACTCGTTCATTTTATCTTTCATACCATTTCAATTGTTTATCAAGCAAATATCTGAAATATGTATATAATTAAATACATGCACACACATATACCCTATTAACAAAAGGAATTCTTTTCACTTTATTAAACAAGAGAACCGATATACTAGTATAAGGAAAAGGTGCCCAAGTATTTGTAAAATAATTATAAATCCAGGAGCATTAGCTCCTAACCAAAACCCTAAATGCCCTTGGCTGGCAACGTCTCATGATGCAGATGGGATGGCAAGCACTTTGACATAGGAAACAACTCAGAGATAACAACAAAAACAAACTTGTGCTGCAAGCCTCCAGCATGTCTGGGTCTGGAGTGACCCTGTGCATTCCTACAGTGCTTGCAAGAACAGTGTTGAAACGGTTTGAGGCCTTGCTCTGCACCCTCTCCAGAGCAAGGTTATAGAAATTTCAGACAAACGGAAAAAAAAAACAAAAAAACTTGCTCCCACTGAGTCAATATCAATGGGCATAGTGACCCTTTAAGACAGGGTAGAATTGCCCCTGTAAGCTTCCAAGCTCTTCTTGCTCCCGGGCTCATGGGTAAGTACCCTAAAAACTGTAAGAACTGGAAATAACTATGAAGTTTAAGAGGCTCATTTATTTATAACCTGTGGGCAAATGCCACAAATTTTTTAACTTCTTACTGTGCTTTGGATGAGAATTTGAGCAAATCGGTTTTCCATTCAATGATTTATACTCATCTTATTTCATGACAGTAGTTACAATCCCCATAATGTAACAGCACACTTCCCACTTCTTCCCTGTGTTCCCCATTTCCACTCATCTTTCTTTCCTGCCTTCCGAGTTTGTACCTCAGATGGCTTAGTGTTCTAAACAATCCGCACACCTCCCTAGGCTAACTGTTAACTTTATAACCTTGTTTACTGTTTGCCTAAAAGTTGACCCCATAGCAGGGTTCAATTCCAGGCTTGAAAGATATCTAATGGCCAGTCCTGGAGACACAATACTGTAACATTCTGTGAGCAAAAGGAGTATTTATGATTCACAAAAACTATGACAGAAAAGTACACATCAGTCTTCAAGAACAAAGTGAGGGGGTTTAATCTTAGTACGAACAAGTAAAGAAAACCGGGAGGACAGACAAGGCATCACTACACATCTCTGAAGAAGTAAACAACCGTACTTGTTTTGGGAAGACACATGCACAACCATCTTCTACATGGAAGAATCCACAAACCCTGTCAACCCAGCAGTTATTTACTTTAGAGCCACTGGAGCTACCCAGCCGGAGTTCCGAGTCTGACTGCTATTGACTCTGCAATCTTGGAAGGTTTTCTAAGCCTGTTTCATCATCCGTAAAATGAGGATCAATAGGGCACACAACTCGGGGTTACGGTCAAGACTGAGTTAGCATATGTAACACTTAGAAACCTGCTGTAATATAGTGTTAGTTATTATGAAATTAGGGTATAAAATATTTTTAGGATGTAACAAAAATGACATGTAATAGCACTGGAATTCCCTGCATTAAAATGTTTAGTAAAAAAAAGCACAAAACCAGCGCAAAGAAGCCCCGAAGGAGTACCAAAAATAGACTTTGGCACCATAACACTCCTAAAGGCCAACAAACACACCTTGAACTATTTACAGGCTTTTCTTTTTTGTGTCATTGGTTTTTTTGTTGTTGTTTTCTTTTGTTGCTTTGTTTTGCTGTCTTCTTTTGTGCACATTATTATCTCTGCAGGTCTATCTAAATAAGATAGGCCGGATAAATAATCTAGAGGAGAAAACAATGGGACTGAAAGTTCAGGGGGGGAAATGGGAGAGGGGGAGGTGGGGAAAGGAAGTGGTGTAAACAACCCCAGGGAGAGGGAACAACAAATGATCCAAAAGAAGTGGCCAGGAGGGTGTAAGAGGCCTGGTGGGGATTGATCAAGGGCAATGTACTGAAACCCAAATGAAGGAAGAGCATGATAGTGGGACAAGAGGAAAGCAAAAGGAAATAGAAGAAAGAACTGGGAGGCAAAGGGCATTTATATATAGGTTTAAATATAGGTATGTATATATGTAAATATATTTATATATGAGGATGGGGAAATAGATCTATGTGCATATATTTATAGGTTTAGTAAAGTAACAGATGGATATTGGGTCTCCACTCAAGTACTCCCTCAATGCAAGAACACTTTGTTGTATTAAACTGGCATTCCATGATGCTCACCTTCCTGACACAATTGCTGAAGACAAAGCGGGTGCATAAGCAAATGTGGAAGAAACTTGATGGTGCCCGGCTATTAAACGGTATAGCGTTGGGGTCTTAAAGACTTGAAGGTAAATAAGCGGCCATTTAGCTCAGAAGCAATAAAACCCACATGGAAGAAGCACACCAGCCTGTGTGATCACGAGGTGTCGAAGGGATCAGGTACCAGGCATCAAAGAACAAAAATCCTATCATTGTGAATGAGGGGGAGTGCAGAATGAGGACCCAAAGCCCATCTGTAGGCAACTGGACATCTCCTTACAGAAGGGTCGCAGTCAAGAGGAAACGAGACAGTCAGGGTATAGGGTAGCAACAATGAAACACACAACTTTCCTCTAGTTCCTAAATGCTTCCTCCCTACCCCACCCCCACTATCATGATCTCAATTCTACCTTACAAATCTGGCTAGACAAGAGCATGTACACTGGTACAGATAGGAAATGGAAACAAAGGGAATCCAGGACAGATGAACCCCTAAGGCCCAGTGGTGAGAGTGGCAATACTGGGAGGGTGGGGTAGAATGGGAGAACCAATTACAAGGATCTACATATAACCCCAGCCCTGGTAGACGGACAACACCAAACTGGGTGAAGGGAGATGTCGGACAGTGTAAGACATGGCAAAATAATAATTTATATATTATCAAGGGTTCATGGGCTGGGGGGGTGCAGGGAAGAAGGGGAAAATGAGGAGCTGATACCAAGGGCTCAAGTAGAAAGAAAATGTTTTGAGAACTACGATGGCAACAAATGTGCAAATGTGCTTGACACATGGATGATGTATGGATTGTGATGAGTTGTACGAGCCCCCAATAAAATGAATAAAAGAAAAAAGCACAAAACAGAACTGTGTTTGTAAAGTATAAACCATATTAAAATACATTTTAAAGGCTGAAGGAAAAGTTAATGAACTATTAACAGTGGCTATCTCTGAGTAGAGGACTAGGGATACTTTACCCCTTTCTTCAACTTAAGTCTCCTTATTTCTTCTAAGAATGCATTAACTTATTTGAAAAAAATTCATCTAGATCTTAAAAGACTAGAATTACTGGAGGGGCCTGCTCCACTTGCCAGAGAGGGACCCAGGACCCTTTCCTCCCCCATTTTGGCTTAGGAAAGAGGAGCACAGACCAGCCTTCCCTACCCCCACCTTCCCTAAACTGTAACTGCTCAGGGCCTTCCATTGCCCAGGTGTGTGCTGCCACCTGCAGGTTTGAGTCCTCCATTGCCGAGGGGAGTTGGGAACAGAACCAGGAAACATCTGTCTTCGTTTGCTCTTACTGCCTTTTAAAATTTCTATCCTTTGTGTTCTCCCCCAAGCCCGATTCGCCACTTTAGATTTCTATTTGTGTTGAACTTGCTGCTTTTTTTCATATTGAAAAGATGACATTACCCCAAGAGCCAAAAATAAAACAGGCATTGAAAAATGGGGGGAAAAAAAAAGACTAGAATTAAACATGCCAACCCTCTACACCTATGCTAAGAACCTCATGCAACAGATATGATATTGGGGAGTATTCTAGGGTAGAGTTAAAATAATTTCTAATGGTACAGAAAAACTTAGGCCTAAAAAGACAAACCAAATAGAAAAAATAAAGAAGAGAAAAACTTGGGCCTGTACACATAGCAGAAGTACTGCAAAGCAACTTGGAGAACCAACCCCCTAGAGTCCAGAACACACTCTGACCGCAGCCCTCGAGAACGTATTAACTGACTCGTATCTTGCAGACTAGATGGTAAGGCGTACCGTCAAACCAGTCAATGGCTGCCTTCGCTGAAGGAGGGTCATCAAATGACACTGTGGCCTCCCCTTTTGGCTTCCCTGTGTCCTTGTCTGTGTAAAGATTTATCATAGGTTTTCCAGTCTTCTTGTTTGTCTGAGGAAAAAAACAAGTTGGTGTCAGACAGCACTGTACAGGTGTATGATTATATACCATTTAGGTAACTTGTAATTAAAAATATTATGCCCCTAATATAAAAATAATCTATAGGGGTTGACGAGGAAAATTCCCCAAGCTATCTGAAAACCCCAGCTATAAAAATAATACAGTGACTATCTTAACTGTGTATCATTCAAACACATACACAAAATGATTTTTTTAAATAACCATCTATCCTGTAAACGACATCGAAGGTCCGGAAGGATTTTGACTAATAAGCAAACCAACAAGTAACCACTAGAGACACTGGAATTTGGCTGGGATGGGAGTAGAGGGAGAATTTTTACTAAAAGACCTATGTGAACTTTTATATTATTTCTTATGTAATTGATATTTTCAGACATTATAACTCAAGAAAGAAAAATAATAAATAGCACAGACACCAAAACAAGGAAAATTGCAATCTGATCTGACAACTCCTACAATCTACTAATCCTGCTCTGATGCTTTCTAATGAAGAGCTGAAAACGTATACCTATCAGAGACTGTGTACAACAGTTTTATTGTGCGGTGCCATCAAACTGGTTCCAATAGAGAGCAACTGAGTACAACAGAACAAAGCACTGCCCAGTCCTGTGCCAACCTCACAATCACCATTATGTCTGAGCCTATTGTTGCAGCCACTCTGTCAACCCATGTCCTTGTCCTTGACAGTCTTTCTCTTTTTCACTGACTTTCTACTTCACCCAACCTTGCTGTCCTTTTCCAGGGACTGGTCTCTCCTGATTAACATGTCCAATTCCAGGTCTGTTAGGACAGTCTCGATCTCCTTGCTTCGCAGAGGGATTCAGACTATACTTCTACCGAGACACATCTGTTTGTTCTCCTAGCACTTCCCGGTAATTTGAACATTCTTCACCTACACTCCACAATTCAAATGAATGGACTGATTCTTCTGTGGTCTTCGTCTTCCTTATTCCCTTCATGCACACGAAGCTATTGAAGATATCATGGTTTAGCGATGGAAAGTGGCTGCTGCAGATGCAGTTAGCACCTTTATTACATGATCTCCCTTATGATCCATTTAAATTTGTTCTGGTTTTTAGTATTTTCAAACTTTCCTTTTGATTTCGGTTTTTATCAGTTTTACTTTGTTATTATTAAAATGTTTTTCTGTATATGAAACTCATGCTACATAATCTGGATTCATGGCTCCTTGGGGATATGGCAGGGAAAGTTGAGGGCTAATAATGAGCATAAGGATAGAGACACTCTTTTAAATTGACCGTGGTGATGCTTGTACAGCTCTTGATGTGATTGAATTAATTGTAGGTTTCCAAAATACACAAAGAGACGGCAAACTCCCCAAATCAGTTTATGAAGTCAAAATTGATGTGCATATGTGAATTATATATCAATAAAACTGTGGGGGTGAAGGGACACATTTGATGGTGAACAAAAAAATATTGCTACCCCAAACAGAAAAATACCACGGTTTAAGTCAGGTGTACCGTAGTCTTCAAAGTGATATCATTACTACTCAATACTTTAACGAGATCTTGTACAACATACTGGCCCAATACAGCACCTTGTTTGACTTCTTGACGGCTGTTCCCATAAGAACTGATAGTTGATCCAGTAAAATGAAAGCCTTTACAACGTCAATCTTTTCTCCATTTAGTACAGTATTATCTATTGGTCCAGTTGTGAAGAATCGTTTTCTTTACATTGACTTACAATTCCTATTAAAGGCTGTAGTCCTTGATCGTCATCAGCAAGTGCTTCAATACTGTTATCACTTGCAGCAAGCCAAGGGTGGGTCAACTGCACAATACAGGTTGTGGATACGCCTTCCTCCCATCTTGATGCCGTGCTCCTCATATACCCCGGTTTCTTAAGAGTATTTGCTCTGCATAGACTGAATGACTATGGTGAATGGGCAGTCATTTCCTGGTTTTTAAACTATGCACTATTCCCTGCACTATGCACTGCTTCTTGTTCCAGGTACACATTCTGCATGTGCACAATTAAGTATTCTACACTGCGATTATCTTAATGTTCTCCATAGTTCTGATCTACAATCAAATGCTTTTGCACAGTGAATAAAACACAAGTAAACATTGTCTATCGTTCTGCTTTCACCCAGATCCATTTGACACCAACAATATTCCCTTGTCCCATCCACAGCCTCTTCTGAATCTGGCCGAAATGACTGGCAGACCTCAAGGAGTCAGGGTACTGCTGCAACCATTGTTGAATGGTCATAAGCAAAACTTTACTTGCTTGTGATGGTATTTTTGATAACTTGTCATATTATCTTTGGAAGAGACAAATGGGGATCTTTCCAGTCAGTTGACCAGGTAGGTGTGCTCTGAACTTCTTGGCATTGAAGAGCGCTTCATTAGATGCTGTCACACTTTGAGTGTGTTTTTTTTGTTTTGGACAAGTGTCATCAGTGCAGCTTGGGCACCTTCCTTCAATACCGTCAGTGCTTCATGGTATGCTACTTGACATGGTTGAAGGTCAGTTACTTTGCTACAACGGCCTTAATCTATTTCTTCCATTGTCTTTTTTTTTGTGGGTTTTTTTCTTTCTTTTTTTCCTTCCATTATCTTTTAAAACTTCCTGCATCATTCAATATTTAACCCATAGAATCCTTTAGTATTACAACCAAGGCCTGAATTTTGTCTGCTCTTTCACTCTGAGATATGCTGAGTGGCTGAGCATATTATTTCTCTTTTCTTTCTAACACTAGGTCTTTGTAATTTCAATATAAAACTTGTTTTCTCAAGCTGCGCACTGAAATTTTCTACTCAGCTCTTTTATTTCATCATTTCTTCCATTTGCATAAGTAACCACCCCAAAAAATTAGGAAATAAAACATGTATTATGCTAATGTATAGCATAGTGTAATTTTTAAATATCCCCCCCACCCCACTAAAAAAGGTTTGTAGTAACAATCTGAGTTTATACATATGGTTTGGCACAAAATATGCTTATAACTTCATTTGCTTTTGCACAATTCTAGCAGATGGGAAAAGACTATATTTAGGATCTCGGATAGAAAGCTAAAGAGTAAGGCTATAGGCAAGTAAACAAAAGCAAGGGGGAAATTTGTTAGCAAATTAACACGGTCTATTGACATGGGTAAGCATGTACATTAAACAATTTTAAGAGACAAGTCTTCCATATTATATACAGTATAGGTTTATTATGTAATCTATGTATTTTAACAAGAATATGACAATAATTATGAGCTTTTCAACAAAAGCCACTCTTACCTTGATAATTCCTATTTGCTTAAAGAACTCCCCCACTTGATCAGTAGATACACCCTCCCCAAGTCCTTGCACAAAGATTGTGTTGTTATCTGAATTATCAGATTCTGAATCTAAAAGGAAAACAAGTTAGGGTTAATTTTACATATTCCTTGGCTTTACTACATCCTGTTCGGTACTCAAGAACAATGATTTAGACACTCAACTGTTCCCATAACCATAAGGAATATAAAGACTAATATCAGAGCCTTAACAAGACATGCAAAGTAGTCAACAGTTATTTGGTAGTAAATCAGTTCTTAACAGCTAAACTTTGGGTAAAGTGGATCCAGTCCACCACTGTGTGAAATACACAAACCAATGAAAGAGAGCTTGTACATCTCACTCTTCAGATCAGACACAAGACCTAAGGCTCATGAAGAGATGAAGAGTTAGTATAACATTAGTATTATTTTCTCTGTGGCTCATCAGGACTTTCAAGGCTCTCTAGGGAAAATTCCCAAGTCTGATCATTTGGACTTTCAAGCAAAATTGCTGGTTTCTCGTTCATTGAAATAAGCTTTGTATATACCAGAGGGTAGGAGCACCTTGTACACACACCTTACCTTACACGCACACTTTTGGATTAGTACAACAAAGTAATAAAGATGTATAAAAATTCAGTCCATCAAGGGATAATTCAGAAATTGCCATCCATATAGAATACTTTGGCATCTTAATAAAAACAAAAGTTCTGATTTCAATATATATTAAAATTTTGGGGCTCATAGATTTTTAACTTCTAAATCATATTAACTTTCAAAAGGCTCCTTGAGTAAATGTAAGGCCCTGGTTTCACTTAAAAGTAAAAAGCTACATGAAATCAGTGACCTGTGCTGAGAAGAAGCACATTCTCTGAGGTATGAACTCTGGCTTCTCTGACCCACTAAGAGACTACCCACCAGCGGAACACTTGCTTGACACAACTTTTCTACTTCTAATTTCCTAACAATAAAAATTCTCTCATTAAATCTGATGTGTTGCAATTAAATGATTAATGCTAATTAGCAGCCAAAAAAATCAAGCATTTCTTCAAAAAGGAAAAGGTGGAATGGGAAAACACAAAGAGCAGTTATCCCCAGCAAACCATCCCATGGATCCCCCTGAATTTTGATTGTTGTCTGTAAAATGACGTTCCCTAGGTTCTGGGGCCACTGTCAAATTAATTCCTCCTGTACTGATTCCACCAAACACACACTTTTCCCTTCCAAAAAATGCAACCATAACTAACATCCTCTCAAGTGCAAAATCATAAAACTTCTATAAGCCTTACCAGCATCTGGTCTGGGACCATAATCCCTGTGACCTAGGGGGAAAAGAAAGGGGAAAATAAGCTATTTAAGGGCGCTCATTTGAAAGCATTAAAAAAATAGTAATAACCAAAGCATGAAAAGTTAATACTTCCAAAATCCTTGAAGGTCAATCATCACAGATTTACAAAAAGTATATACTCTTTAATAAAAGCTTAAGAAATAAGATGAATTTCAACATTTCTTTAAACTTGTCCCAGACAGCACCCGCCACTCTGGCATTATGCTAGTAACACTTTAAGTTCTGGTTGTGAAGGCTGTTTGGAAAACCCTACTAATTACGAACACCATGTCAACCACCTTTACACAAAAACATTTTGTCAAAATCCAGTGAAGGTCTCATTGGTCACCACAGACTCTCATGCAAATTCACGGTTTCAGAAACCCATTGGACTGTTTTAAGAGACTGACTTTGCCTTTTTAATGTTTGCTTTGATAAATATGTATATATATTTAATTTTTAAAAGCACACAACACACACCAGCCTCAACAGAGTAAGAAAGGGCTTAGACTGCGTCTGCGGGATATTGGTGGCTCTTAGATTTAGATAGCATTTCCACTGAAACATTTTGGGATACTCAGCACTTACCACCAAAATTTTTGAAGCCACCGCGGTCACCACCACTGCAGAGGAAAAATTGAAGAAATGATTTCTTCCTTAAGTCTCTAATGTGCTGAGCCCTGGGCTCAATCTACACTTAACTGTCACAAGTAGAGAGCCTAGGGAAACAGTAGCACCTCTAACTTTCCAGTTAAGTTCCATTGCATAGACTTCAAAATGTTGTTTCCATTTAGGAGTATTACCCAGGATCTATACCTGCATGGGTACCTTTTTTAAGCTCACTACATCACATAGCTAATATACTCCTATTTTAAAATATTCCCAACCCCAAGTCAAAGGGCTACTACGCAAACCCTAATATTAAACTGGATTTAAGTTAAACCAGAGCAAATATTGTTTCCAACAAGATATTTGTTAAGTATTTTTTAAAGGTAAGAGATAAGAATAATATAAAGATTCTGATAACAGAATGGGAGAGGTAAAAATTTGAGTATTACGTTCTACTGTGGTATCAAAGAGTGGGTTTTATGAGATGAAGGGGAAAAGTGAGGTACATATACATACAAAAGCCTGAATGAAAACATTCCTAAATTTTCAAATCTTTCAGCAATCTGAGAAAATGAGGACTGAAAGAGGGTACAATTATAAATTCCCCCCTACATGTTGTGAGATGCTGTCAGGTCACTCCCGAATCTCAGTGACCCATGTACAACAAACTAAGCCCCGCCGGGTCCCGCGTCGTCTTCACATCGGGGCTCTGCTGGAGCCACTGCTGCAGCCATGGTGGCAATGCATGCTGTTGAGGGCCCTCCTCTGGTTGCCGGCCCGCCCTCCTGTACCACACACGATGCTCTTCTCCAGGACCAGTCCGCCGGATAGCGTGGCTAAAGTATGCACGATGAAGTCTCAGCACCCTCGATTCAAGCGAGCTTTCTAGTCGGATTTCTTCCAACAGAGATGTTCTTTCTTCTGGTAGTCAACGCATTAGTCAATATTCTTTGCAAACACCTTAATTCAAATGCATCAATGCTTCTTTGGTCTTCCTTATTCTCACCCTACTCCATATCCACTATAAAATACATCTCACATCAGAACAACTGAAGTGTAAAGAGATGAATAGAAAATGCAACATACTATAATATTACCATTCCCCACAAGACAATGACTTGATTTGCCAAATCATTCACTGCCAGATAGTCAATAGTGCTCATACACATAACTTTAAGCAAAAAGCTAAGGTTTCTCTTTAAGTAGTCATCAATTAAAAACGTGTTTCTTCTGATTGACGTAGGTATTTCTCCAAGATTCCAACCAAGATGTGACAAGGGAACAAAGATCTAATCTGCTACTACTAATGTTCTACAACCAAAGAAACAAAAATCTCTACTTTTATTATCACACTATATTCTAGGCAGCTCTTCTGAACTAATCTGAGAGGAGAAAAAAAATCATTCTTCTGTAAAAAAGCATTTTCTCTTTATAAAGTTATTCTACTACTGTGATGCCAAAGTTTTTTCCCCTTGCAATCACCTTAAGCATACATTCTAACTGGCTTTCTAAGTTGTAAAAGGCAAGAGAATAAGGCTCTTCCATGGTTGCCTAGACAATGTAAAACACATCTATATATTATAGCTTTGTTTACATACAGCTTTCTTATTAAGTCTCTAAGCTCCCTTTTGTAAGACTACCCCAAAACTCAAACTCAACGCTGACTCAACCCTACAGAACAGGGAAGACCTACCTGTCCCTGTGAGTTTCTGAGGCTGCAACTCTTTACAGGAGTATTTAATCCTGTCTTTTCTCCTGAGCGGCTGGTAGTTTCAAACGGCTGACCTTGTGGATCGCAGCCTACTGTGAACCACTACACCACCAGGGCCTCCTGCTGGAGCACTCCTGAATGAGTAGTCAAATCCTCCCTGAACTACATGACATGTTTAACTCCTTAAGAAATACAGGCTTCTTGAGTTCAAACTGCTGAAAATCTCATTAATAGACACTAAAACACCTCACACTTCTTCAAACATGATCATTAGAGCTCAAAAAACAAGGAGAAAAAGGAAAGAACTAGTAAAAATCTTAAGCCATATTCTTATGTCAGGAAGTTATGGTCCTCAGAAGAGACTTTTTAAATAGGAAACTGAGGTCACTATTTTCAAAAGTGTAAGAATAGATGGCTTTGTTGCCATTTTAATGGAATATCAAGTTGTTTACCTGGCCAAAGGAAGGGAAAATTTTTAAAATATAATTTATGTTAAGCTAGTTCCTAAAATTTCCTTTGGCCACAGAGCAGCCAGAGCAGACAGGAAGTGCGAGTAAATGCACCATACATTGTTGTACATGGAACTAATGGTGCTAACAAGAAATTCTTGATACTGTAGGATTCAGTTTGACTGGTTATGCTGGTTTGTGATGACAACTACTCCCGTACCGTATACAGGTAATAAATTTCCTCTTATTTTGTTCAACAATAAATGTGTACCATATTTTTCTTCATGGAAAAATAAGACATCCCCTGGAAATAAGACCTAGCGCGTTTTAGGGAGCAAAAATTAATATAAAAGTCTTATTTTGGGGGAAACAGGGTAATTCACCCTGGGCTTCAGTTTCCTTCTTAAACATCTACATCTTTGGCAATCTATTCAAAAGGAACAACAGTGTGGACATCACCCAGGGAACTTCCCAGAAAGATCCAAACCCTTGGATCAAAAGCTGTATTTTAACACTCCCCAAGTAATTAATACACACTACAATTTTGTGAATCAGTAGTGTAGATAATCTGTAATTCTATGTGAAGCTTTATTTAAAGTTCAAATATTCCACATCATTTTTTATTAAAAACCCAACAGTTCTTCAAAGGCTATAGTTATAGAATCTTTCTTCCAACCCCTGCAAAGTTAGTTCTTTTTCCAAATACTGAGTACATTAGCAGATTCAGACACAAAGGTAATAAAAAATAAAACATCTCTGAGTCACGATGTGGCTACTAACAAATTTTTCATTCCCATAAAAAGCAAATGTGTAAACAGAAAAGAGTCCTGATATAAAGACATTTTATGATGAACAGTAAAAATTTTAAGAGACAAAATACAGGCATACTCAACTTTATGGCTAAGTGCTCCTGCATAAAAAATCAGTTATGTGTCTGATTCAAGCAGGAAGATAAGTTCTCCAAGATCAAAACCACTGACTGAGATCAGTCTACCCTATGGTAGACTCATGAATTCTTTGTTATAGAATTACATATTGAAAAGCAACAGATTCTGTGTTTCAGAATTTCTAGTACAAACATTAATTTTTTAACATCTAAATTTTAAAATATCTGCAAGAATTAGAACTGCCCTCAAGAAATAAGAGGATAATCCTAGAATCTTTATTCCTAGAAAACTTATCTAGACAAAAAAAAACTAATCTAAAAATTATGAGATTAATTTTTTTATATGTGCCAGGGTTGAATTTTCATACTAGTAAATCTAGATATAATTGGAATGTGAGGAAAAGACCAACATTAATCCAAAGGTAAATGACGCACTGGATTCAAATGCCATCTCCAACGGTAGGTGTACTTATGTTTTCTTTGCCCTCATAGCATGTATATGTGGCACAATGCTGTTCTAGTCAACATTTACCAACGTTTTAGGCAGCCAAGATTCTATCGTTCTAGAACTGCCCACTAGCCATATATCCCTAATGAACATTTGATATGCGGCTCGTCAAAATTAAGATGTACTGTAAATTTGAAACAGAAACCAAATTCTAGGTATTAGTTTAAAAGGAAACAAAATAACAGTGTTTTAAAAATTTTTTAATTAAAAAAAAAGAATGTTTAATATCTCATTTTTTATATTGACTATAAATCTAAATATCCTAGCTGGATAAAGTTCAATAGGAGATTACAATTAGCTTTACCTGTTTAAAATTTATTTCAATTGTGGCTATTAGAAAATGTTATAATACATGTGATTTACATTATATAAATTAAAAAGTATTGTTATCGGAGTTCTAGTTCATATGTGTACCAGTTTATTCAAAACAAAACATGCCCCTGTGGTCACTAGAGAGCTACAGACATGTTCACTAATATACTCGAGTCTCACCGTATTATACTTTTTGTGTCAAGGAAACGATATTGAGATCAGACCTATTATCAATTTTTTTCTTGTCCGCTATTATCAAATTTTTAACAAAACTCAAATGGACATCTTCCCAATTCATAGAATTTTTGCAACAAGTTTATGGAACTGCTGACCCACACACAGTTTTTAGACAGATCAAACATTTTAAGGGAGGTTGGGAAAATTTCCAAGATGAGCCGAGAGGAAACACCATCAACCTCTAGAATTTAGGACACATGACTAACGTCCAGAAGCCAAGTGGAAGAAGACCACAGAATCACCACTGTTCCAACAGCTACTGACTGAAGTTGGGATCTCACAAGGCTCGGCATTTTTAATTTTACACAAACCTAGTCTCAATGAGCTTTTGGCTCAGCAGGTGCCAAAATTGTTGCACAAAGACCAGCTAACTCCAGATCATTTTTTCAATTACTGTATATACTCGAGTATTAGCTGACCTGAACATTAGCCAGGCATTAAAAAATGTGCTGGAAAAACTTGACTTATACACGAGTGTATACGAATCTTAGGTTTAACAATGCAATCCAAAGCGCATGGTTCAATCAAAACAGTGGCTTCTGAAGGGCTCGTCTAATACGGTTAAAATCAAGACAGAGGTCAGCCCAGAAGGGCCTTGTCAGCTCCCCAACTCTTAAGAGTAGATAAAATTTATTTTTAAAGTTTTCTCTACCCTTTTCCACCCTCTCCAAGAACTGGGATCCCACCATTAACAGAAGGCAAAGACATAGTTTAATAGATAATCTATTTGGATACAACTTTCTTGTTTAAAAAATGAAATTCATAACAAACTATAAAACATATACCATTCCAAAGTTATAAATAATTATGTAAAACTCACTAACGGGAAAACTTATGGACGAGTTACCTAGTTAGGGGCTTCAGGTGAAGTGACAGGAAGGACATAGAGTTAAGCGCCATGGTATTTTACATTGCTCATTTCATTCATATCCATGTGATAGGAAACTGTGCTTTGATAACAAAAAGGCTCTTATTTTTTTACCTTATTAACTTTAGTTATGAATCAAAAGACTTCTGTCCATGTGTTACAAAATATATTATATTAAGTAGGTTTAGACTTTAGTCTATACACACAGTATCACTATGCCCTAAACACTTTACGCTCAACAAAAATGCAAGTTGGCGAAATCAAATTACTGGCTCGCTTAAGAAACAACAGTGCTGTATCTAGTTGGCTTTATTTCTCAGATCACCCAAGTGACACACATTCAGTGTCTAGGAGCAAAAGATGAACTGGTTGGCACAGATATCAGTTAACGAGACACTCACAATTTCTATTCCCAAGATACATAAGTATCCTTAGGCCTGCGTATTTTACACACAAATTTACAACCTGCAAACCTCATCTTAGGACACTGAATGCCAATTACTTTTTCATTTTTCTCTTTACAGCCAAAGTGCTAGGTTTACAGATATATTTGATAAATAATTTTAAAATCCATTTCAAAATACATACTCTAAATACTTATCATAACAATGGAAAGGGGAAAAAAGCTGAATCGAAGGCCTTTTTTCCTTCCAACAGTTTAGACAAAATACACAACAGTAGGTGATATTATACTATATTAACTTAAGAAGGGGGACAAAATCGTTTTCTTACATTTAATCTTTAAAATCCCAATCCTACCTTTATACTCTGCTATTGCCTACCACACTTTGCTTTCCCAAGGGGATTCAAAATTCGGGACAGCCTCTCTTTCAGTTGGGAATTCACTTACCTGTTATTTTTTACATACAAAAAGCTTGGATTTCCCAAAATCATCATTTAAAGGAGTTTAGATTCTAACTTTGGCCAAAAAGACACAGTCAAGTGGTTTAACCCCAATTATAGTATGAGACTTTGTTCTACTGGTGTTTAAGACACACCACACCGATTAACTACTGACATAGCCTGTTCTAAGGTAATTTATGTGCCATCTTAAGACTGACAATATATTTTGAATCTTTATTCTCTTGTCTATAATATAATCAATCTCCTTTTTAAAAGTCTCTTTAACTAAATCAGATGCTGGGATCAAACCAACTAAGTTAACAAAGTAAAAACAGGAGAGAAGAAATGTAGGTATTTACACGTAAATGCTTACCTTGATCCTGTCATAGGACCTCTTCCATCCTTGTCATATCCCCCACGCCCTCTACCTCCTCCCTGTGACCCGCCATATCCTCTATTATCTTCTCCATACCTACTCATATCACGACGGTCATCTACAAAAATGAAAACACATGCATTAGTAAACAACCATTGCCATGTCTGACAAAAGCTTCACGGAACAAGCTTAAATGGCTCTTTAAGTCACACAATGCATTCTTTAAGAAATGCCACATGTGCACAAAACTCAAATGCAAGTTTCATAAAACTACCTGTGTCATATTCCACTCTGCTAAAGCCAGGTAGCAAAATAATTTGGAACAATCTGAATTAAAGTATTCTTTTAGTAAATTTTAAGCATTAAGGTCTTAGTTTCTTTTATCTCCAAGCATTTAAATGTAAGCCAAAATTGGTAAGGGTAACTGAATTTTCAAAATTCAAGGAGATAGCTGTTGAATGTATCATCAATTATTCATTAAGTATCTACTGAGCATTTACTATGTACTAAGTCATATGCTAGGCGCAGAAGGTACAAAAAGAACAAAACAAAATTCTTGCCTTTTAAGTACAGATAATTGTACAATGAAAAAACAAAAGGGAAGAATGACTTTCCCTTGTTAGGTGAGGTTAAATAAGGCTAATATAATAAAGATCATTATCACCCCAAACCTAAGACACCACTGTCAATCGAAGGGTCTGGTAGCCGCTGCACTGTCCAATGCATGAACTCATGGAGACATTTAGTTCACACAGTCAGCCATCAAAATGTTACAGATCACTTAGGAGCCTCTATAAAAGCCAGAAATAAAAATCTATCAAAAGCTAATTTTAATGGCCATAAAAGAGGGAAAAAGGTTCAATGCCACCTGAAATTTTTATAAATTTTTAAAATAAAATTCTTGTGTGAACATTTTAATAGAAAATATAACAGTTCTATGAAGGGGGGGATGTAAAAAAAGTATATTTTACCTTGTGTGTGGTGGCTGTAATTTTCCCTTTGTGAATGATAGGACTGCTGATTTTGATTATAGGAATCATGATCATAATTTGACTGTTCGTCATATGAGCCTTGATGTTGATCATAACCTGACTGTTGATCATATGAATCTTGTTGACCATAGTCTGATTGGTCATATGAAGGCGCTCTTCCACCTTGGCTAAACAGAAATCAAGAACTTGAGAGATTTTGTAGGAGGAATTTGTTTAGCAAAGCTAGTCCATTGAAAGTGATTTAAGAGGTCTGACCACATAAACTTCAGTCATATTAATAATTACTATCTCCTCATGAAAATGATATAGCTCTTTTAACAAAGTCTCCTTTTTGCCAATAATGTCTATCAAATGACAATTTCACTATTTTTGAAGAGGTGCCACATTATGTGAAAAATTATGCACTTTTAAGTAGAGGAAGTTTAAAATGCTAGTACAATAATGAGTCTGATTCTGTAAGAAACAAGACATAATGAGTACTGAGTCTTAGCAGAAAGTGCTATCTAGTCTATTTGGATTCATAGTGACCCTACAGAGCAGACTAGAAATGATCCACGTGGTTTCCAAGGCTGTAGATCTTAACTGAAATGCAAAACTCATGAGCTCATGGTTTGGAACCACCAACCTGGGGTTAGCAGTCCACTGCTTTATCTAGTGTCACCAAGGCTGCTTGAGTCCTCCTAACACTCACATTGAAAAGCTCTACATAAAGCAGGTCAGATGTTCGTGAAAAAGAGAATTAAAAGATAACCTGATTTTTCCACAAATGTATTGAAGCTCCTTCATATATGCTACTTTTTAATGTCACCTCAAGATATTTTTGCCATTTTCCTTTTAAATATTTTCTTTAGACCCACAGAAGAAATCTATCTTACATCGTACAAAGTACATCTCTGATACATCTTCAAACAATACATTTTGGAAAATGGTTTACATTTATATTTAAATTTAATAAGAGGAAGGAATTTGCTTTGGGATCCCATTATGCTTTTAAGTCTTAAAAAAAGGAGCTGATAAGGTAATGAGATTGCTTTATTATTTCTTGAAGTTCAAAAAGCCTATGCATATTCTGAGCAACATGACTAAATTAATTACCTGCTCCCAAGGATGGACTGTTGAATGGCAATTTGACTGGATGAGTTCTTATATGCTTACTTAAAATATTTAAGAGGAACTAAAAAGGATTCCTAATCGGTAAAAAATAAAAGTTGCCATTTGCACACATAATTTAATCTTTTTTGTTGTTTTTAGTTGCTTAAATGATCTGTTTATTAAGTCTCATTTCTAAGAACTCAAAAATTAGAGGACTATGGAATTGACTTCCTCATTAAATTGACTTCCTCATTTAATTTTGTTTTTATCCACATTTTTATTCTGCATCAAAACAATCTAACAATGATCAGTAACGACAAATGTCCATCTGTCCTTGGGCACATAACAGTGGTATATTTGGCATATTTCACTTTAAAATGGCTGTCAAAGCCCAATCTCTGGGCATTTATATGTCATGTTTTCAGAAACCTACTGACCAAAACAATTCTCTTTAAAGCGAAAGTGACCCTTTTTTAGGAAAAGGCAGGAAGGACAAATGGAAATGGGGAACTCAAGGTAGACGTGGTTAGGAGCGCTGTTCCATTGAGGACACTACAATGTCACAAAATAAAAATGTGCAGGAAATGCTGAGTGGAAAACGAATTTGCTCTTTAAACTTTCACCTAAACCACAAAAATAAGCACAATAAAATAAAGTGAACCTTTCTTTACTTCATAAAATGAAGATAAATTACTAAAACTATCTCAAAGTGGTATCTGAGGATTAATTAGGTTAAGAAACACTAAAGTATTTCATAGAAGGTAAAAGGCAGTTTAAAAGTTCAGTTGATTAAAAAACAAGTTCAGTTGATCTTATCAAAATTAAGTACAGGGGGGCACAAGAGGGGGGAGCTGATACCAACGGCTCAATAGAAAGTAAATGTCTAGAAAAGAATGAGGGCAACGTATGCACAAACATGCTTGATTCAATTGATGGATGGATCGTGGTAACAGTTGTATGAGCCCCCCAAAAAATGATTTTTTAAAATAACTAAGTGTAGGCTTTTGAAATCTGGGGGTATTATAGAATTTATGAACCTTGTAAACATTCACCCAGCTGTATTACTGAAACACATTTTAAGGGATCTGACATATACGAAGGAAGATATTTTGATATTTTGGGGTTTTGTCCCTAAAAAAATACCCAAATAGTTCAAAAATAAAAGTTGAAATAAAAAAGTGTACACTATGAAATCCAGAATAGGTAGATCCATAGAGACAATAACTGGATCAATGGTTTCTCAGGGTTATGGCAAGGGAGGTTGGAAAGAAATGGGGCGCTAATAATGAGTACAAGATTGCGGAAAATGTTCGAAAGCTGATTAAGGTGATGACTGTACAACTATTCTTGATGAGACTGAACTACTGAATTGTATAATATATGAATCATATGCCAATAAACCTATTAAAAAGAAAAGGGTAAACACTGTTTCATCTTATAAATTTTAATTTAATCGGACAGAACATGTCCAGAAAAGAACATGTGCAAATCTAACATTTAACGTCATGTGTGTGCATTTACAGCTAAACAATTTTGTAAGACACAAATTATAAGAATCAAATTACAATATTGTGTCAATCTGCAGATTCCCCACATATAAAATTGTAAAATCTGTATACTATCAAAACTTATTCAAAAAACTAAAGGAAGTTTGCTGGTGAAAACTGTTTAATACCTAAAGTGTTATTTCCACTGTCCAACACAATGTCCACACTTTGGACTGTTTCCTTACCCTCCTGATGATTCCGAGTTTTGCTGTCCCTGGTTATTATAAGAGTGCTGGCCATAAGAGCTCTGCTTTTGATTCTCATAACCACCGTAGGACTGTGAGTAACCTGAAGATTGGATGGGTACATCATTTAGTGAGGGTTCTGATTTTTAAATCTCCAAAATAGCAAATTTAACAAACCAGTCCAACCTGATTGGCTTTGTCCATAACTGGAGTAGCCGCCATAGTTCTGTCCATATGAGGAATCAGTCGTTTGCCCATAGCCAGAATAACTCTGAAATTTAGGTAAATACTCAAATTTCATCACCTACTTAAGATAAAAATAACTACTAATGATGGTTAATTTCCATTTCCACCTACTTGTGATGTTTGTCCATAGCCTTGGTTGCCTTGATTTCCATAGGAAGAGTAACTGTAAAAGATACATGCCATACTTTAAAGAAGTATGTAATAATTTGAGAATATCAATTAAGAATTCTATCTTCATTTGCAACTTTCTACTCATATATAACCTTTTCTAAAATATTATCAATCTGTCTCAAAGAACAAATTGAAAGATGACTACTACAGAAATAAGTCACTTTCACACCCCTTGAATGCCAAATATCTAAAGTTTTCCATTAGCAACTCCCTAAAAATAAAACACTTGAACTAGAAAAATCCCAAGAGAATTGTGCTTACAACACGCCCGAGCTCATAAGACAATATCTAAAGCAGAAAAAGTGGCTTTTCAAGTTAAGACTTTAATCAATTTAGCATCCTATTTTGACAAATTACTTATATCATTTACCCTTAGTTACATCTGTCTTTAATTTCCTATAAAAAGCATTGTGATTTTAAAAGTCCAGTTTAATGCCTCAGCAATCATAGGTATATACCAACTTTTAACAGAATGGAATTATATTGTATTCCCAGTGTTGCAGCAGACCCTGGCACATAGTTCAATTACAAGTATTTACTAACTGAATTAATAAATGCACCTTCCTAAGATTTGATTTTTTTATATATACCAAGCATGTTTTAAATCAGAAACAAACTTTCTGGATATATACCATGATGGTCTAAAACCCAAATAAAAATAAGCCATTTATTTGCAAAAAGTAAAATAAAATTTATAATTTTAGTCATCGGACATTATAAGAATTAACTTTAAACAATTTCAATGAACACATCTGATAGAAGTCTACTATGGTTAGCACTAGTATATGAGAATAAAAACAGTGAAATCAATTTTGTTTTCATTAAACTTAAAAATCTTAAAACAGAGGTTATTTAAGGTGCTATATTCTGAATACTTCCCAGAGTTACAAAACATATCCATTAGATAAAGATTAAATTTCTGGTAAGCAAGAAGCACAATTTTTACTGTGAATATGGTGAAATTTTCCTAAAGACATTATTTCAATGTATAGTGCTTTAAAAAAACCTGCTCTAAAAAAAAACCCATTCTAAAGCACGTTAGCACCTTATTATATCCCACGAAAATATGAAACTTTTTAAAAGTATTTGTTAATAGCTGAACTACCTAAATTGCTCTTATAATTTTATTTCTTCTAAGGAGTCTCTTAAAGAAAACAAGCTTTATATTACTTACAAGATTTTTTAATGCCTAGGGAGCACCTGTATTTATTGATGCAGTTTTCAAAGAAAGAAAAAAAATTTCAGCACATTTATATGGACCAGCTGCTTTCTCCGTTAAGAAATACTCTCATAAGGCATCCAGACACTAAGTCTAAAGAGGAAAGAGGAACTAAATTCACTTTCTTTCAGCTCTACCTATTAATGGTATTAAAATGTTTGTACATTACCTTTGCTGCTCACCCCCAGACTGACCGTAACTTCCAGAATCTAAAACACATAAAAAGAAATTTTAATTTATTTAAAATTAGACTTCCCAAAGGCTATCTTTTACCTCTTCTACATGAAACGCAAGAACACATCACAAAATTTAGAGAAACGCCAAGAATTGAAAACTACAGAGAAATCTGGTTTATGCTACTTACAGTAGTTAAGCTTAAGAATACAAATGTGCCAAGAATCATAAGAACTTAATGAACTGTGAAAACAATTAGTGAAATCCCTCTTTTTAAGAAAATTACAAAGCTCAAGGTGTATAATCTTTATATGTAAAAATTAAGTTGACTATCCAAAGTGTAGCCCTAAAGTTAAAGTCTACCCCCCAAAAAAACCAAACTACCCAGAACAGGAGAATGAAAGTATAACAAGACAAATTCCAGAATTGCATTTCCTTGCATGCTTCCAGACCCAGCCCAACCAATTCCTCTACAATGGACTGCTTTGATTGACAGGATGCCAGAGATTTACAAAGAATTGGTGAAAGCAGCTGAGTTGTTTAGTTTTACCAAGTTTTCAGGGACATGCGTAGAAAGTCAGCAATGCCAACTTGTACAGTTCATTTGTGCAATGAAACCTATCAATGAAGATATAAAGTGATTGCTATATGCATAAAAATAAAAGAACTAATGTAAACAATGATTTGCAAAATTTCAAAATGCTAGTCCTATCAATTTTTAGTAATGTTCTATTTTTTCAGACTTATGTAAATGAATGTTTATTCATGAGGATGAGTACTTTCATACGACGTACTCCTGCAGTTATACACAATGAATGCCTTCTGAGCCTCAAGCTGACCATTAGACCCAGCCACCTCATCCAATCTGAAACAAAATGCTGTTGACAGTTCTGAAAGCCCACTAAGATCAATTAAATCAGTGACTTTTTTTATTCAGTTAAGGCAACAAGAACATTGCCAGGGGTATAATAAAAAAATTCTCCATTCAGACTGAGTATTTAAGACAAGTTCTTAATTTTTAGATAAAACTGAGACAAAGTACTATTCCTATGAGGAAGGCATAAAAGTGACCCAAAAAGAAGAGAGCTGTGTATATACTGCCATGTTCAGTAAAATCACAACAGAATTGTAACATAATTTGGAACAGATGCTGAGTTTAGACCATAGATTAGTTGCATCCATCAAATTTTTTTAAATTATATTCACCAACTTAGAAACATAAAGCACTTGGGAGGGACTGCCGAAGGATAAAACTTAAGATAGCAGAGGTGAACCTAAAAGTAGGGGCAGATACCAGCTTTCCCATCGGCAGCGATCTACACAATCTCTGCAAAATTCCCCCTTTTCAAAAAACAAACCAACCCTGAGGGTTTCCAAGATTCTAAATCTCTGCGGGGCAGCTGGTGGGTTCAAATTCATTCATTATGCCCAACCAGGCGCATCCGGATGCCTTCAGCTTAGGTAAAGCTAACCTAGAATCAAATCTGACATAGGTACAAGCAAGGGTTCGTAACTCAGAGCTCTAGCAGCACAGTGTCTAAGGGCTCTTCTGCTAACCAAAAGGCCCCAGGTTCGAACTCATCTAGGCAGTATCATGGGAGAAAAGACTGGCCATGTTTCCACAGATTTTTCAGCCTAGACTACACTATGGAGTAGTTCAGTTGGAACCAACTGACAGTGCACGACCACTACCTAAACCAGTCCTCCAGAATTGAGAATTTGGCTCCTTCAGCTTGCCAACTTTAAAATTGTCAAAGGTGAAACACTTTCGAGGCTTGTAAAAGGTAGTCCGGTAA
The DNA here is from genome assembly GCF_050624435.1 of Tenrec ecaudatus. Lineage (NCBI taxonomy): Eukaryota > Metazoa > Chordata > Mammalia > Afrosoricida > Tenrecidae > Tenrec > Tenrec ecaudatus. The sequence continues at coordinate 118,873,401 of NC_134539.1, read as the reverse complement.
GAGTTCCATCTCTAATTGGTTTCACTGTACTCTTAAAAATGTCACCTAAGTGCTTAGAAAGACAGTCTAAACCCAACTGTGACTGGTAACATTAACTTAATAATCCCCCTCTTGGTCGGCATTCCTGGTTATCTTTCTCCATCTTATTGTTAAGTTTTTGTCGACGTTAGATATCCCCCATGTGAAAACCTGATTTCAGTGCTCACTTTTACTTCTATTTCCATCTCCTTCTAAAGGACTTTTCACTTACAATGTTTTTCCTGCTTCCAATCCTTTTCCTACTTTCTGTTGGAATTTTACTCCCTTTTCCAACTTTTAAAGTTATACATTCCATTTTTGCTTGTCATAAATACTCCACTTTTAAAAAGCATCAACGAAGTTCAGAGCTACTTTTAACCTTCCGATCATGTCCTTCCCTATTAATTTGGTTCCACCTTTTTTAACCTCTAGATTTCACTTTTATCTTCATTGTTCTATGCAGTACCTCATTATTTCCCTCCTCTATATTGATTTTATATTCCCCTTAGTGGTCCTTTCAGTAAGGCCCAAGTCGTAGTCTTTTTTGCACCACATATGTAGTGTTTAGATATATAATTCCACATCAATATTTACTCTCTAAATACTAAGGATCATTTGTTATCTGGCTACTTATAATTATGAGACATCTGTTCATCCCTTTCCCTTTAACATGTTATTGGTATATTACTCTAGTTTCGCAGCATCTCATAAACTATTTGTTGTGATTCACGCTTGATTAAAATGATTCCTAATTCAATAACTCTAGAAAATTCTCACCTACCTCTTTTGACTACTGATTTCACCAATTTGTCCTTCTGGAACTCATTAAGTGACAGACTTTCCAATATTCCCCAATTGTCTTAATCTTTCTGAATTGACTCTGGAAAATTAGATCACATTATCTTCTGCTTCACTTGCTTCTGCTGTCTATCTGCTGTTAAATCAACTTACCCACTTTTTCCAATTTTATAAGTTATTATTGGTTCTTTTTCAAATCCAGAGAGTAATTTTTTAAAACAAAATCCTAAGTCTTAAGGTTGATTCCTTTTCTCAGGCATTTTCATTTTTTAAGCACATAATATTCTCTTTAGAATTATCTACTGGGGGTTCCAATTCTCTTTGTCATTTTCATCTTGGTAAATTGATTCCTAACTCATTCACTTCGAGTCGATACCTACAGCAGTCCTATAGGACAGGTTAAAACTGCTCCTGTGGGTTTCAGAGACTAACTCCTTACAGGTGTAGAAAGCCTTACCATGAATTCATCTTTTGTCTTGAGTTTATTTTTTTAATGATATTCTTGTGTCCAAGGTTGTAAGAACTTCCTCAGAAAAAGTTTTTCATTCATTTCTTCCAGGAACCCAAGAGTAGTACCAGCCCAGACCAAATTTTAGATTAATTTCTTAGCTTTAATGTTTGCTGGACGGCGTAAGTAACCTAAATTCATACTCAATTTGATAAGTATAGGTTCAGGAAAAACTTTATTTTAATACATCATTTTATTGGGGGCTCTTACAGCTCTTATAACAATCTGTACATCAATTCTATCAAGCACATTTGTACATGTTGCCATCATCACTTCCAAAACATTTTCTTTCTACTACAACTTTTTTCTTTTGAGAGTTTCTTGTTACTTCTCATGGTGACATAAGTACTGGGGTTTTTGTTTTTTCTAGTGCATTTTTTGACTGAAGGTACAGTAACTTCGAACACCCAGGTTTTACATAAGGATTTGTTTCCATTACCAAGTTGTAATGGTCTCAGGGCATCCTTATCTCCTGGCCCTACACGAGTCTCTACATCCCCTAACTAAGCATGCTGCCTACTTTATTTTTGTCACCTGAGGCATTCCTTTCCTTGCTGTAATTTCTTGCCATTTTTAGGTGTTTGTGATAGATTTATCCAGTTACCATTGCCTGCCATCTTTGAATGAAAAGCATCTTGATTGGTGAGTTTTGTTATAACTGATATTAGACTTGTGATTTTAATTTGAAAGGTGTTTGCTAATTCACCTGGATAAACAATATTTGACTGTCTAAAAGTCTGATTTACTATATTTACAATTTTGATTTATGTATGATTACTTAGTCTTACAATAACTCTACCTGTTGGGTTTTGGAAATGTGAGTCAGTTTGACAGATTAAATTTATAAATGTAGTATGGAATGTTTAAAGAACTTTTACTAAGCTTGTAAATGGTATTAGTTTACTGTTAAATTTATTAATTTAATTAAACATTCACCAAACAAAGCACTGTACATGCAAAAATAACATTTTTACACATATTACAAATGCATAGTAGAACCAGACTAAGCGCAGAATGTAAAAGATTCTAGCTTTAATAAAATGTTAATTTGAAAACAAAAATTAGTAGTTTTTACACATGAAAGTCTACTGCAATTTTTTTTTAAGCTCAAATTACAAGATGACTACTATCTGGTGTGGTAATTTAAAGACCAAGATACTAATGGGTAAACCAACTCACAGGATAAAACCAATCAAATCCACCGCCATCTAGTTGATTCTAACTCAGTGACTCTAGGTGTAGAACTGCTCTACTGAGCTTCTAAGGCTGTAGCCTGTACAGAAGCAAACTAACTGCCTCATCTTTCTCCCATGGAGCAGCTGGTGGATTCCAATCATTATATTAAAAATCAAAATAGGGTCAAAGTGTTTAATAACCAGTTATTAAATTCACCACTGACACTTGGTGAATTTCTTCATGAAGCATGGTTCGTTTAACATTCTCCTGATAATGTTACTTCTATGAGGTGTACCATGGTTTTCATTCCAAAGTATGTACAAATTTTTTAAAAGTGCGCAACTCTGGCAGTGTAGTGGGTTATATGCTGGGCTGTAACCACAGGGTCAGCCAATCAAAGCCATCAGCTACTCGTGGGAGAGAGGCTTTCTATTCCTTTCTCCCAGGACTTGGTAAAGATTTAGTCTTGAAAATCCACAGGGCCAATTCTACTTGGTCCTACAGGGAAGCTGAGGCAAATTAACTCTGATGGCAGTGAGTTTGGTTTAGTTTTGGTAATAAAAGGTGTTGTACTACTATTATTGGGGTAAGGAAAATTAATCCTCATAGAGGCAAGGATTAATCGGAGGTAAATTCAGTGGAACTACATAGTCTCTTAGGAGCCCTGGTGGTGCTGTCAAGCAAGTGCTGGACTGCTAACCACAGGGCTAGGGGTTCAAATCCACTAGCTGTTCCACAGGAGAAATCCGCGGCTATTTACCCTCATAAAGATTTCCGATCTCAGAAATGAGTCAGAATAGACTTGACGGCAGTGGGATATAGCTTCTTACACCAGATAGATGAGCTCCCAAGAGAGCAATAGTCTGGTTCCTTACATTAACATTCCTCTAAAGAATGTATCTTGTGTATCATTCTTCTCTCCAATCATTCTTGTTCACTTCGACTCCTCAGATTGCAGTTTTACCATACCTTTCCATCCTTATTCTAGGCTGGATTGCTAGTTTTTAAATGCACTTTGTAAAAAGAAAACGTACAGGTTCACCCTTTAAATGAAAAAAAAAAACACGTGATTCTGCCAGGAGACACCGACATACTCCCCCTAACCGTAAGGCTTCTGGGTGTTGCTGTTTTCCACCTGAAATGTGGCATCTCAACTCACGATGGTGTCTTCCACGCAGGTAGGTACCTGGCTTCTGGCAGCCTGTGGCGTAATACAGCCCCACAATCGACGGTGTTCGATCCGTGTGCTGGGCTAAGACCGCTAGGACCCAGGCAGGCCCGGTCCGGACTTTTGTTTTAGCCGGATCTGAACAACCAGCGCGTCCTGAAGAAGCAGTCATTGTCTTACACGGCGGGTGGCCCCAGCCTATCTCCACGTCTCCGGGAAGAGCGAGCCTGCTTTCCCTCGGCCTGCAAGTCGCAAGGGAACGACCCCGTGCACCTGCAGCGGCCTATCGACAATAGAAAAGGTTCGCTTTCACGCTCCGTGAATGGAAGCGGGACTGGCGGCAAGGACGTGCATGTGAACAGGAAGCTGAATGGGAAACACCTCCCCCCGCCCACAACTCGAATCCAGTCGGCTAGCGCCCAGCGAGTAGCGAGAAGTACGATTTCGCACAAAGCAACGTCCTCTGGGAGGGCTTCCAGAACGTCGAGGCCCCCACCTGATGAATGGGTGCGTCGGGGAGGGCCCGCTCCACTTCACGCGTGGGGACACAGAGGGACGAGGCGATGAGACGACTGGCCCGAGGCCTCGCTGAAAGGCCGGAGGCGGAGCGGAGAACCTGACGCCCCGAAGCTCTCCCGCTGATGCTTGCTTTCATCACGGCTCCCCCTCCCCCGCCCCCACGATGGCGTCGTCGGCCTCCGCCCCCAACTCACACAACCCTCCCCCGAGAGCCGCTCCGGGTCCCAGGGCAGGGCCAAGAGAAGGGGCCCGCAGCGCTCCCGCCGGGATCTGCAGACCGTGAGCGTTGGGATCGCGCGTCCCTCCGGTCCAACATGGCGGCGGCGGCGGCGGCCGCCCCCCCACCCAAGCCTCCCTCAGGGCCGGGGGCTTTCCCTCGGGGCCCTCCGGAGGGCGGGAAAAAGACTCCACCCCACCGGGCCCCCTCTCGCCGCTGCCGCTGCTCACTGAGGAATCACCTACCCGACATGACTAACGGCCGCGGCGCGAAGCTCACGGAGCCCGCCGAGAACAAGGAATACGAGAGCCAGGCGGCGCGGCGGCCGGAGCGGTACTGAGGGCGGCGCGGCGGGCGGAGCCCGGCTGCGGGGCCTCGGCAGCCAATAGGAGGGCAGTGGGCGGTACCACCGCGCCGAGGTAGCAGGGGTGGACGGCTCTGCTCGCATCCACCTCCGAACGCGGAGGACTCCTACCCCTTCTCGATTCGCCCCTCCGCGAGCCGTACCATTATTGAGAGGGAATTGAGAAGAGAGCGTACCAATGCGGCTACTCGAGCGGGGGAGGAATCCGAGCCTCCTCGCGCTGCCTTCCTTGCCACATCCTCGCCCTCACTTCATTGAGTTTGATCGAGTTGGAAGTTAGAAAGCGACAAAGAAGGGACCTTATAAAAGCGGGACAGTGCTTAGGAAAGACCTTTCTCCCCCCCCCCCAGTGCTTGAATGGTGTGCCCTAGTTCCCTCCGCTTTCGCTGCAGAGAGCTTGGCAAAGCCACCTGGGGGCGGTAGGAGGCGACGAGGTCTGGGACTGAGAGTCGTGACGCGCTTGGGTACCCTCGCGTCTCCCGATTCGTTACAAGGAGGAAACAAGGATTACAAGGTGATGCTGGGACAAGAGTCTGCATTAAAACGAAAAGCAGACACAATACCCAAGGGCTGCGTGCGGCCAGCTCTCGTTGTCAGCGCTGGAATATGCTAGAATAATAGTTAACGCTGTCGGGCGCCTTACATCATCTCACTTAATTCTCACAATAGACTGATGAAATGTTACTCCACGTTAAAGAAAGCAGACGCACTTGCCCTGGGTCACCCAGCTAGTGAATGGCCAGGGTAGATGCAAACCGTGCGAGCCTGAAACCATTGCCTGTGTGCTGTACCGTCTGCCACCAACTGAACCGAGCCCACTGCAGTGGAGTTGATTTCGATGCGCGGCGGCCGTATGTGTTACAGAGTAAAATTTGGCCATAGGGTTTTCTTGGCTGTGATGTTTATGGAAGCAGATCACCAGGCCTTTCTTCCACCTCAAAACTTACTGCCACCGAGTCGATTCTGACTAAACTCTAGAATCTAAAGTCTAGATTATGAGATGAGGCTGTGAACATTTTCTGAAGAGTGTTCTGTGACATCTGAGCCAAACCCTAGGTCGTGAGCAGAAGCCGTACAAGGCAGTAGTTGAGGCAGTGCTTTCCAGACTCCTGTAGATCCGATAAGTGAGAGTTTGTCTGGTAGGTGGCAATGGTGGTTGGAGCTGAAGCCAGAAAAGTAGGGAGATAAAGGTGAGGCTGTATGAAGTACATCTGAGTTTGTTGTGAGGGTACTCCCCCAGAGAATTTTGAAAGACACGCGAGATTTGCATTTCCAGGCTGCAGTAGGACAAATGCATCGTGGTAAAAAGCAGAGACACCCCAAAAATGGCCAAGTACTAGTACTGGAGAAAGTCTGCAGTGGCCGAGACAGGCCTCCATAGGAGTCACGGAGATGGACATAAGTAGAGATCCCAGGTATACTCAGTCTGCAGACTGTGACCACTTATGGTGGAAGGAGGTAGGGAAGAGAGCAGACTCTGGAGTGACTTCTGGGTTTCCCACGTACACACCTGAGAGATGGTGGTCCCATTCACAGGGATAAGAGGAGGAACCAGTTAGGGGGAGGTGGGGGGGGGAGTTCCTAATTGATATCTTCAGGTCATCAAAAATCATGGGGTCACCTTGTCTGGTTATCCCAGCAGTTACTATGACCTCAGCTTTAGGTCAGAAGGTCACAGAGCCCCCTAACAGTTAAAACTGTTTAGAACCAAACAAGGTTAAAGGAATAGAAATTCTTTCAGGACTAAAAAAACATTTAACCTTTTAGTATATCCTTATACAGAGGAAGGAGCCTTGGTGGGGTAGTGGTTATGCACTGGGCTGCTAACCACAAGGTTAGCAGTTCAAAGCCGTCAGCTACTCCTTGCATTCTACTCCCATAAGGAATTACACAGCAAACTCACAGGGGCAGTTCTACCCTGTCCCATAAGGTCACTGTGAGTCATGAGTCGGCCACGGCTCCATGGCAGTGAATTTGATCTGGTACACAGAGGAAGGCAACCCAGGAGAATATTGGGTTAGAAAGGAAGGTCCATGGATCTTTTAAGACAACAGAGTTATATAGTTTTTTTAGTTATATAGTTTTTAAAGGAGGTATGGAAAGTGTGGCTTATCATCATCTTCTTAAGTTTGTACCTCCTTAAAAAAATACAAGTTTTTACCTCCATCCATTCATTCATTCATTCATTCAACTGCCGTCTCCTGAAGTCTGTGTGTGAGGAGCTGGAAGTGCAATAGGACGCCTAGCCCCTTCCCCACAGGAACTGCCATGTGTCAGAACAAACCTGTGATTCAAATCAACTGCCAAATGTATATGCATATGATTAGATTCCCTGGACACCTGGAACACAGAGGAAGGGCACCTCACCCACAGGAAAGGTGGGCAGGGATGGGTTAAGGAAAGCTTCTGGCAAGAGTTTGCATGCTGAACTGTGCTTTGGAGGGAAAAGCAGGAATTAGCCAGAGGGTGTATGTCTAGAATGGTATGCTCAGGTCACAGAGGAAAGTTCTGTAAGTGCTTCCCTCTGTGAAGTTGGGAGGGTGGGGAATGATGAAAAATGGAATGAAAGAAGTCAGCAGAAACAAGAGCCTAAAAAGCCTTATTTGCCCGTCTGCAGAGTTTAGAACTTACATGAAAAACAAGGGGGCATTTCTGAGGCTCTAATCAAGGTAGTGACATCTATTCTCTCTATCTGTCACCTCCCTTAATCTTCTGGACAGTCCTGTGAAAGAGGTACTACACTTGATCTTAGCCAAAAGGCCAAGAAGCAATGTGAAAGAGGTACTGATGTTGTCTACATTTTATTATAGAGGAGAACACCAAGGGCCAAAGAAATTACATTCTTTACCAAGTACACATAGCCAAGTAGAGACAGAAGCAGACTTCACATCCATGTCTTGTGGTTTCACAAACTAAAAGGACAATCCTGCCAGGGCTGCACTGCTCTGGGGCTTCTTTCCAAGGGTCCTTCTGTTCCACATCTGTCTCACAAATTGGCCCCTTCCAGGCTCTTAAGCCAGTTGCTCATAGAGTCGATTCCAAGCAGAACTGCGCCCAGTAGAGTTGCCAACGGCTGATTTTTCAGAAGCAGATCACCAGAACGTTCTTGAGGCACCTCATATGCGGGCTCCACCTTTTGGGTGCGCAGCCAAGGGTGCGAGCGCTTGCACCACTCAAAGACCCCTTTCAGGTGTGTCCATGGGGATCCATCTCTTTCGCATCTTTCCTGCAAAGAATGAAAGTGCAATCTTCCTGTCATTCTTCATGCAAGCTCATCTTCCGCCCTGGGCCCCACTCTCTTAGCCTCGGTCTGTGCATGTAAGGGAGTCGGCAGGTACATCTTACATAGCAGCTTTAGTGGAATGTACCGCTTGGTGCTGGGTTTGTTTACCCCTGACCTACTCTGCGCTTTCTCATATGGGGAACCGATCCCTTGGTCCGTGTTTCCGTACTCCAACTCGCTGCCATCCAGTCCACACTGACTCAGAGCCACCCTGTAGGACAGGGTAGAACTGTGCCTGTGTGTTTCAGAGACTAATTCTTTGCAGGAGCAGAAAGCCCTGTCTATCTGCTGCTGAGCAGCAGGTAGTTTCGAACTGCTGAGCAAGCCCAACATGTAGCTACTAGCCACCAGGGGTCCTTGTGTTTCAGTATCAGAGATTGCTGTATCAGGTAGTTTCTTGGTTGAATGGCTAATTCAAGGACTGGGTAGCTCTGTCATTTAGGTCACTTGCAAACAGCTCCCGCCCCATATCAGAGCCTCAGCTTGCTTGCTCCCAAGGAAGAGGAGAAACAGGATAGCTCTCAGGACACTTGGGGTTCTTTTCTTCCTCTGGCAGGGGAGAAGAGGGAACCACAGGATGGGGTGCTGGTGGCTGCCTTCTCTCTGTCCCAGCTTCCACTGGTAACCTTGGCACCTGGGTTGCAATAATGTCCGTCCTGCCTTTGTCCTTACAGTCTGTGGCTTCTTGCTCTTATTTCTGGGTTGCTTCTCTCCCCTTCACAACCCTTGCAGCACAGAAGGACCTTCAAAGACAGTGTAACGACCGTGAGTTTACTCTGTGTGAAACCATTGCAACCAGTTGCCTTCAAGTCAGTGCCAACTCATGGTGACCCTGTATGTGTCAGAATAGAATTGTGTTCCGTATATTTGTTTTATGAGTGTGTTAGGGTTCTCTAGAGAAACAAAACCAGGACACTTATGATTATATATACTATATTTATACATATATATAGAGAGAGAGATTTATGCAGCGAGAAGGAATGTAACAGCTAATTGGTCCACACCACAGTACAGAGGGCTCAGTTCAACTCACTTTTGTGGAACAATTAATACACTGAAGGTCCTTCAACTCATGAGGACTGCCAGTCCAAGGTCAAGGAAGCAGAAATCATAGTCTTCCCTTGGGCAAGACAGGCAGAGTCTGCCTGCAGTCATCAGACAGCAGGGTAGAACACCAACAGTATCACTGAGCGCTTAGGGAAGCAGGCCCCACGGGATATCGAACTCAAGAAATGAATAAACAGCGCAGAGCAGGTCCCGAAGGAGCCGCAAGCTCTAATGACATGATCCGTGTGTTGGCTCTGCCCACAAGTAGTGCAGCACACGGTTGAGGCAAAGAACTAGCTCCAGCAACAGCAAACTGGTCTGATCACCAGGGAGGATGCCAGATTACCAAAATATTTATCTTGGTCATCCTCCAATCAAGCTTCGACCTAATTAAACTCTACCCACGTGTTCCTACGAAAGCCTAGTTGTCACATTAAGCCTAACTATCTCAATGAGCATACGACAATCTGTTTATTTCTATTCATAGACATTTGGATTGCTTTCAGAGTTTGCATATTTGTCTTAGAATAATACTTCTATTTTCTATGTATTTTTTAAATGAATGTTTCATTGTCAATTAGGTGTGTGTGTGAGAGCGTGTTACCTTTCAGACCGTCAACTCTGCATTCAACAGTTCAAAGTACTCATCAGTCCTCTCCCCGCCCCTGCCCCAGCCCCAATGGATTTTTCAATGGCTGATTTTTCAAGTAGATTGCCAGGCCTTTCTTCCGAGTTGTCTCTGGGTGGACAGACTCCAGGTGGATTGCTGTTGTTATTGTTGTGTACCCAAGTTGACTCTAACTCATCATGACCCTATAGGACAGAATACCACTGCCCCCATAGGATTCCCTGTGCCATAGTCTTTATGAACGCTATCATTTTTATCAAGTGGCTGTAGGTTCAAACTGCTGACCTTTCACTTAGCAGCTAAGCTCTTAATCACTGCATCACCGGGGTTCTTTTTTGGTAATTATTCGAGGGAGCCATTTGAGCAGAGGCCTTACATGATCCAACTTGTTTTACCAAGTTACTCTGACTGCTGTCTGGAGACGAGACCTTAGGGCAAAAGTAACAGCTGGGTGAGGTCATTGCTCAGCCCAGACTAAAAACCGACTGCAAGTTGGGTTACATAATTCATCTTCTGAATCCCCAGTACCCAGTATAGAGCTTGAAATAGTGGGCACTAAAAAAAAAAACAAAAACAGAAAAATAAAAAATTTACAAAAAAGAAAAAATGAAAGCAAACCCTCCTTATAGTGAACAAAAGCAATAAATCAATTGAGGGGATGCCTTGTCTCTCTAGCGCAGTGGTTCTCACCCTTCCTCATGCTGCGACCCTTTCATACAGTTCCTCATGTGGTGGTGACCCCCCAACCATAAAATTATTTTCGTTGCTACTTCATCACTGTCATTTTGCTACTGTTAGGAATCGGGGGACCCCTGTGAAAGGGTCGTTCAAACCCACCCCCACCCCCGCAAGGGGTCGCGACCCACAGGTGGAGAACCACTGCTCTAGGCAGTCTCAGGGGACGCCAAGGCTGACTGGCATAGCATGGCCGCCAAAGACAATGGTCCACATCCTACTCTAGTTAGTAGCAACTGGGTCCTAAAAGCTCGTGAGTGGCCATCTGAAGTACAGTTTCCAGCTGTCAGTCTCTCCCTGTATGGAGCAGAGTCAAAAAGCAAAACAAAGATGTAAGGAAACAATGAGTCCAAAGGATGAATGGACCACCAGAACCCCAGCCCCACACCCTGAGACCGAAAGAACTAGATGGTGCCTGCCGACCTCTGCGAACCATTCTGAAAGGACTCACAGTAGTGGTTATGGGTAGAGTGGAATGAAACGCAAAGTCATAAAAAATACCAGGTTTCCGGTGTGACAGAGACAGGTGGGACCCCTGAAACTGGTCCCGAGACACCCCCGGAACTGAACTCACCACCATGGCTCAACTTTCAGCCCAACCACAGACAGTCCCGTGGGTGAATGACCACAGTAGGGAAGTGCAGGCCTTCGGGAACCTCAGGGCAGCATTGGAGCAGGGGGAAAGCCCCAGAGGCAGGAGAGAAGGGACAGGAGGGAGGGGTCCCTCGGGAGTGGGAATAGTGCTGCTAGTGGTTCTGTGATAATAAAAAGGTCAAAGGAATTTTAAAGAACGGATCATTAAAGACAATTATTTTGTTCTGGAGACCTAACGGCCCAATTTGTGTCAGGTACCCAAAACAGCATGTGGCCAGTGTCCAGATCCCCACCCCACCCTCCCCCAGCACACACACAGGCATCCCAGGGGCCAAGCTCCTCCTCCCTCCAGCCTTCCTAGAGAGCAAGCCTCCAGTTCTCTGAGGCTCTGCCACAGGGGGAGGCTACTTGTCAGTGGCCAGGAGAGCCGGTCCCCCTGTCGTCGGCTTCCTCCCAACAGTGGCAGGCATTTCCTGTTTGGGGTGGAAAGGAACCAGACACTTTCCTGTTAAGCAAAGCAGCAGATGCTGAGCAGGTCCTGGCCCTGCCGCCGCCCCTGGGGCCAGATGCCTGGCAGTTTAGACGGCCTTTATGTGAAAGGGAAGTGGGGCACAGCGCCAGATTGGCCAGGCTTTTATTGTGCTCCTTGGGAGTCCCTTGGGTCTTGGTGTGAGTAAAAACACAAAGCAGAAGGGGGCCTGCAAAACTGTGAAGAGCGTTGAGGGAGAAGGAGGTGCTGGTGTGATTGTCCCAGGGTAGGGCGTCTGGATGTGAGCTTGTGAACGTTTGTGCGCAGCCTCCGGCTGTGTCTGCGCACCCAACAGCCAGCCTTTATCGGATGTACGAGTTATCCTTGGCCTAGAGTACTCTCTTTAGCCAAATGGCCGAGTAGAATGGACTGTGGGATAGGTAGGGAGGGGGATGAATGGTTGTTCCTCCACTTTTAAACCGACAGAAACGCAGAGAGGTTAGGTGGCTTGCCAGGGGAGCCCACAGAATGAGTGAGTTCAAATTCACGTCCATTTTTGTTGCAAATGGCTTGCCTCTTCCAGTCCCTGACGTGTACAGAAGGCAGGTAGAGGGCTCAAGCAGAAAGCAAATGTCCTGAGAAGGATGAGGACAACAAATGCACAAATGTGCTGGACCCAATGGGTGTATGCATGGATCGTGATAAGGGTTGTACGAGCCCCCAATAAAATGATTTAAAATAAATTAATTAATTTTAAAAAGAAGAAGAGGAAGGCAGGTAGGTAGGTGCACTTGGGAAAAGGACCCGTATAGGTGAGACGTGCGCGCACATGCGTGCTGGGAAAGAGAAGCTTCTTTTCCAATTGCTGGAAAGTCAGAGCTTCTGAAATTGAACCACAGCGAAAGAGCACAGAGACTGCAGTCCAGGAAGAATGCACACGACCCATCGCAGCGAATGGCTCCGCCGTCCTCAGGAAAGCCTCCTGCTCACCTAAGCAAATTTCATGTCCTGGTGCTTCTTCTTCTTCGTATGATTGCGGCTTTTTCCAGTTGGCCATCCCATGAGCGCCTCTCTCTGAGGCCCACGGTTCCCTCTGACAGCATCTGCTTTGTGTTCTGCGCACTTGCTAGGGAGGAAGAAGGGTCAGAAACGGAGCTCGCTGCTCCTCATATTATGAAGAGAGAAACTGAGGCCAACAGGGGCTTGTCCAGACTCCTGCCTGATGAAAGGGGTTCTGGGCAGGAAAATGACTGCTTGGTCAGCTTCTGCCCTCTCTCAGAGCAAGAGGACTGAGTGACCCAGGCAGCTTTCAGCCACGCCCCCTGAGCAGGCAACCTGCCCAGGTCCTGGCTGAGTTCTTCACCACTCTTATCCACTCTTAGGGAGATGGGGGGGAGAGGGGGAAGGAGGTCCTGAGGATCTGAGCCTAGCCCCAGCGCAGGGAGGGGCACAGAGGTGAAGCTCTCTTTGAAGAGGTGTAGGGAGAAGTGCCAGGGGGAGGTGGGTCAGGCAAACTGGGAAGGGAAGAATAGTTGATCCTTGGGGAACCTGGCAGCATCATCTTCCTCTTGGGCAGTGGTACTTCGTATTAAATGGCTCAGTAGGTCTGGAGTGGGGCGTGTGTGGTCCAGCGGTAATATTTTCACCTTTCACAGGGAAGACCTGTGTTCAACTCCGGACAACACCCCTTACCTGTAGCCACTACCCATCTGTCCACGGGGACTCGTATGTTGCTGTAATGCTGAATAAGTTTCATTGAGGCTTCTAGATTTCACAGATTGAAAGACCTCGCAATTTTTTCTGTGAAGAAACAAAACCCAGCCAATAAAAACCCTAAGGATCTGAAAATGATGAAGGCAAAGAATGTACAGATGTGCTTTATACAATTGATGTATGTATGGATTGTGATAAGACTTGTATGAGTCCCTAATAAAATGTTTAAAAAAAACACCCTAAGGACCGTAGAACTCTGACCCAGTTGTGCTATGAGTCACAGGCTGGCTTGTGTTTTTAAGAGTACAAAAGAAGCTCCAAATCTCAAAATATTTTGAGAACATTTATTAAGTCTTAAATAAGAAAAGACAAGACAAAGAGACATCAAGGGTCTTCATGACATCCAAGGGTTTGCAGCGATTCATATTTAAAATGACATGGGAGGGCAAGGGAAACTCTAACAAAGCATGACTGATGGCCGATCAATACATCACAGTTACAGGTGGGCCTACTGAAGTGGGAGTGAGACCATGAGCAGGACACAAGTATTACTTTAGACAGAAGAGCTTATAAGATTGGTTTAGTACCTTCAGAGCAAGGCAGTCAGGATGTGACTCTAGACCAAGAGACTCTAGCTTGTTAATGTCCATTAAGGACAAACCCTGGTGAATTCTCAAAGGCTAGAGGGCTTCTCTCCAGGGATTCTCCCCAGGGGGGTGACAGCAATTCACTCTAAAACACTCTCCCAGAGGATAAAGCTATCCACCTTCAGGTTAAAGGTCAGAAGGAATTAAAAAGAGACTGAATTTACGTAGAGACTGGGTGCTCAGAAACATAGACTCTACGACACTGGACAGATGCTAACAACAACCACCACAGCTGTGGAGAGAGTATGCTTTAAGATCCGGATTGCTGACAGATCACTTCAACTGATTCCATGCCGGTGACTCAGGGAGCAAAGTTTATAAATTTCATTTGAATCAAGATCTGGATTTCGGCCATCCAGGTTCGTATCCTGCCTCCACCATGGTTTGTGATCTTGGATAACTGATACATTCATAATCTGTCTGTGCTTCAGTTTCCCCATTTTTTAAAGGAGGAGACTTGTAGCGCTTTTTATCATGAGGAAGTAACAAAGATTCAGCGAGAGGTGCCAACCTTTTTGTGGCCCAGGGGACCCACCTACATTTCCACTTCGGCGATTAGAGGGAAGCTGCTATCCCATTTTTACTGAATGCTGCCATCTCGGGGTGGGGTGGGGCTACAACTGCTTAAATCTGAAGAAACAGGCCTCATCCCCTCAACCCATGCATTTAGGGGCATATGTATTCCATTAATTATATAAAAACCCATTGTACCTGTTTTAGTATTCAATAGCGATCTCGGATCTTTTTATAATTTAAGGAGAACATCATTAAGTCTTAAACAAGGAAAGATGAGACAGACACACATCATCTGGATCAGGTTAGCAGGAGGTTCATGATGGTATCCGTGGGTTTACAAAGAACCAATGCCTTAAATAGGACATGGGAGGACGAAGGAAAAAGGTCACAAAGCATGACTGGCAGCAGCCCAATCCATCCCACTTGTAGCCAGGACTACCATGCTTTAACCAAACCAAACCAAACTCTGCCATCTAGTCAATCCTGACTCATGACATCCTATAGGGCAGGGTAGAACTCTCTTTCTCCCAGGGAGGACATGGTGGTTTTGAACTTCAGACCTTATGGATCGCAGCCCAACTCGTAACCACTATGCCCCTCGGGCTCTTATACCATAATTAGGAAACATGTATTATGCTAAAGAGCTTATGAGCTAGCTCCCGACCAAGGCAGTCAGGGCATGACTCATGATTATATAGTACTCCACTCTCCACCAAGGAAGGGAGGCTGCCTCAGTCAGAGCTGGTCAGGGGGATGGCAGTAATCCCCTATGAAACACATCCTGCCTGAAGGCAAGACTGTTCATATTACAAAATGAGTGGTCTGAAGGAATTCAATGGGGGCTTAATCTCCAAGGAGACTGCAAATAAATTTGGGGCTTACACTGGTGTACAGTCTTTGGCAAACCTGGTGCCCAGATTTTAAGCTCTAAAACACCTCAAAAATGTTTTTTCACCTCATTCAAAATCCCTTCCATTACTGAAAACATGTGGTTTCAAAAGCAACAACAACAAAAGTAATGATAAAAAAATAATTTGGTCTTGAAAGCATAGAGCACATATATGTCCATTGCTAAAATAAGTTATCTTTATAATTTGTTCTAACTCCCATTCTTGTTTTTTATTTTATTAGGGACTCATACAGCTCTTATCACAATCCATACATACATCAATTGTGTAAAGCACATTTGTACATTCATTGCCCTCATCATTCTTAAAACATTTGCTCTCCACTTAAGCCCCTGGCATCAGCTCCTCATTTTTTCCCCTCTCTCCCCAATTCCCCCACCTTCATGAACGCTTGATAATCTATAAATTATTATTTTGTCATATCTTGCCCTGTCCGATGTCTCCCTTCACCCACTCCTCTGTTGTCAGTCCCCAGGGAGAAGGTCACACGTAGATCCTTGTAATCGGTTCCCCCTTTCCAACCCACTCTCCCTCTACGCTCCCAGTATCGCCACTCACACCAGTGGTCCTGAAGGGATCATCCGCCCTGGACTCCCTACGTTTCCAGTTCCCATCTGTACCAGTGTACATCCTCTGGTCTAGCCAGACCTGCAAGGGAGAATTTGGATCATGATAGTGGGAGGGTGGGGGTGGGAAGTATTTAGGAAATGGAGGAAAGTTGCATTTTTCATCGTTACTACATCACACCCTGACTGGCTATTTCCGCCCCGAGACCCCTCTGCCAGGGGATCTCCAGTGGCCGACAAATGGGCTTTGGGTCTCCACTCCACACTCCACCCCCTCATTCACTATGGTAAAATTTTTCTTCTGATGATGCCTGATACCTGATCCCTTTGACGCCTCATGATGGCACGGGCTGGTGTGCTTCTTCCATGTGGGCTTTGTTGCTTCTGAGCTAGATGGCCGCTTATTTACCTTCAAGCCTTTAATACCCCAGACGCTGTATCTTTTGCTAGCTGGGCACCATCAGCTTTCTTCACCACATTTGCTTATTTACCTGCTTTGTCTTCAGCGGTTGTGTCGGGAGGGTGAGCATCATAGAATGCCAGTTTAATAGAACAAAGTATTCTTGCATTGAGGGAGTACTTGAGTGGAGGCCAAATGTCCTTCTGCTACCTTAATACTAAACCCTAAATATGTGCACATAGATCTATTTCCCCATCCTCATATATAAATATATTTGCATATATACATATATTTATCTAGACCTCTATAAATGCCCTTTGCCTCCCAGCTCTTTCCTCTATTTCCCTTGACCTTCCTCCTGTCCCACTATCATGCTCAGTCCCCACCAGGGTTTCAGCAATTCCT
Organism: Tenrec ecaudatus; assembly: GCF_050624435.1. NCBI lineage: Eukaryota > Metazoa > Chordata > Mammalia > Afrosoricida > Tenrecidae > Tenrec > Tenrec ecaudatus. Next base: position 118,856,722 of record NC_134539.1, on the reverse strand, counting down.
CTTGGTTACATTACCCTTGATCATGCCCAACCAGGCCTCCCACACCCTCCTCACCACCAATTTGGATCACTTGTTCCCTTGTCCCTAGGTTTGTTAACATCACTTCCTTTTCCCGCCTCCCCTTCTCCCATGTCTCCCCGGAACTGTTGGTCCCCTTGTTTTCTCCTCCAGATTGTTCATCCAGCCTGTCTTATTTAGACAGACCTGTGAAGATAATAACATGCACAAAAACAAGACAGAGCAAAACCAAGTAACAATATACAACAAACCAATGATCAAAAAACAAAACAAGAAAAGCTTGTAGTTAGTTCAGGGATCATTTATTGGTCTTTAGGAGTGTTTTCCAGTCCAGTCTGTTGGGGCACCACACCCTGGCCCCAAAGTCCACCTTAAGCATTCCCTGCGGACCTCAGGGCTCCATTCCCTTGCCATTCTGTTTCACCCTGTTAGTGTTTTGCCTCGGTGTGGCAGGATCAGATGGAGTTCAATTCCCACAGTGTCTCCGGTGTTGTCCCCTGTAGGGCTATGGGTCAGTGAGAGGCTTCATGTCTCATCGTGGGGCTGGTCATGTGGTCCTCTCTGTGGACTGGCTGCTCCAATTGGGATCATCATCCTCAAGGCCTGGTGGGCCAGGACGCACGCCACTCTCTCCTCCTTCCCCGCATCTGCTCCTGTGTGCTCCAATCAGATAAGTCCCTCTCTGGGAGCTGCAGATTCAATGCCATCTTTTGAAATAAATTCTTTTTGGTGGAGGGGCAGGTGTCCACTTAGTAGTTGGGATCGGGGCTAGCCCCAGACCTCTCCACTGGTTCCCTACCTAAGTCCCATTCTTATCCTCACGCCTACTCCCGCGGTGGAAGGAATAATGGCGTTGCATTGCTACAAGAGCATGTTGCTGCAGCAGTGTTGGGATGTAGGTAATCTTTGGGAATCCCTACTCCAAAGCCCTTCTCCTCCCCTTACTTTCCTGATTTCCCTGTTGTAGACCGAGTCTCTTTCCAGTAAATCGCCCTGCCTTCCTCTTTTTCCCTTCTTCTCCCCTTTCCCTCCACTCCCCAGCATGCACATAGTAACCTGCCCTCCTTCCCACCTCATGCACAGTGGTTTGGCTCAGACTGTGACCTGGGTAATAAAAGCATATATGGTAAGTGAGTTGTACAGCTGAATAGACCCCTGGATTCTTGAGGAATGTCACAACATTTAGGGCTCCGACTTGGGAGCAAGTGTGCGAAGAGTAGGGAACTGAGGCCTCCTGCTACCCACCCTCTCATCCTGGAAACATGCCAGGTGTCTTCCCTGGGCCATGGAGACCTCAGGTGCAAAGGCAAGGCTGAAGAGGGACGGTGCCAAAAATGAGGGCTGTTGACCACTCTGGAAGGGATCATAATAGTTGGTACTGGAAAGAGTTAGAGCATCGTGTAGAACAAAACAAAACAAAAAATCATCCCTGTCACCAACCCATGTCTGTGTAAATAGCATCCAGTCACTTAAGAGTTTCATCCGTGCTAATCAACAGTTCGTGTTTTGTGGTTCATAGATGGCCTACACCCGCACAACTTCCTTTGATCAATAGTACTTTAAATTCTATACCATTGGTTAACCTAATGACACTATCCATGCATAGTGGTTATCCATTGGGCTGCTAGCCACAAGGTCAGCAGTTCAAATCCACCAGCCAGCTCCGCAGGGGAAGGATGAGGCTTTCTACTCTTGTGAAGATTTGCAAGCTCAGAAACACTCAAGGGCAGCTCCATCCTGCCCTATAGGGGCACTATAAGCCAACACTGACTTGATGACAGTGTAAGTGATGTCCCAGGGGAAGATGGATCAAGTTCTCTAATGTAAAGAGACAATGTTGTCTCTAAGGTGAACCATATTTAAACCATAGATACATGAATGGATTTGGAGTTTGCACTTAATGCTAGCCCCAATCTAAGAATAATTAGTTCTTGTGACATGACCCTGCTTGATCTTTGCCCTCATGAAGAGATTACTGAAGATCTGGGTGCTAAAGCAAACTGTGGTGAAGAAACTAGATGGTGCTTGACTATCAGGAAGAATAGCAGCTAGGGTCTTAAAGGCTTGCTTTCAAACAAATCTAAGTAAGGTGTTGTGTTAGTCTGGGTAGAGTAAAGAAACAAATCCAGGGAGACTCACATGTGTGTAAGCAAGAGGTTTATATACGAGAGCAATTAAATATTGAGAAAACTTCCCAGCCCAGTCCAGATCAAGTCCATAGTCTGATATTAGCCCATATGTCTGATACCAATCTATAAAGTCCTCTTCAGACTCATGAAACACATGCAATTATGCCGAGTGCAGGAAGATCACAGGCCAGTGGGTTGGAAGTCTTCAGGATCCAGTGGCGGTGTAAGCATCTCAGTGCTGGCAGGGGTCTCCATGTGGTTCCTTCAGCTCTGAAACTCTGACTGCTCAGGGTAGCTTCATGTGGTTTCCCTTCAGAAATGTCTCGCAGGGAGTGGGCCGAAAAAGAGTGTCTCCTGATCTCCAAGGAGGAAACACAGGAATTCCCAGAATCCTCAGATGAAGGCCATGCCCAAACAGAGGCCTCTTTGGCTATACAATGACTGACAGGCTAGATTTGTAATCCTTCACTTGAAACCCTCGCAAATTGACAACAGATTATATAGCTACCACAGGCATCAACTAAATCCACATGGAAGAAGCACACCAGCCTGTATGATCCGAAGAGCGTAAACAACATAATCCAAGTCTAAAGGAGGGGCAGGAATCAGAGCTTAAATTGTGAACACCCAATTTGCAGAAAGTTATGGATGACAGCAGAAGCCCAAAATTCATTTTCAAGGCCCATACCTTAATTTAGCTTCTGGTGAATCCCCTCCAAGCATAGTGAATCACCCTGTTGTCAGACAGAGAGCATTGTAAAGTAGATTATGGCAGACATAGTTAAGTCAAAATGTAATATTATTTGATCTCCCTTTAGACCAGCGGTTCTCAACCTGTGGTTCAAGAGCCCTTTGGGGGTTGAAGGACCCTTTCACAGGGTCCTTTCACAGTCGCAAAATGACAGTTATGAAGTAGCAACGAAATAATTTTATGGTTGGAGGGTCACCACTGTTTTCAGACTTTTTTTTTTGCTTTCGACCCATTTTAAAGCAGTTTCTCTTTTTCTTTCTCTTCCCTGAAGTGAAGAGGAAATACAGGCAGATTAATTCCCTGGGAAATCCCATCTGATTATGGACCAGGAATGCCACTAGGCTTGCTAACATACAGAACACATTGGAAAGTGCATTGTTACAGATAGAGTTAGGTTAAAACTTAGGACCCTATTTGATTGTCCTTCGGGTCCCATTTAAATTTGTTCTAGTTTTTATTATTTTCTGTTTTCTTTTTTAACTGAAGTTTTTATCCGTTTTACTTTGTTATTCTTGTTAGTTAAAAAACATTTTTTCCTATATATGAAACTCAGAATACTTAACTCTATAAAGACAGTAACTTAATTCATGGTCTCTTGGAAGTATAGCAGGGGAGAGATGGGGGTGGGGTATGGATGGAAAGCTAGTAAAGATGAGTATGAGATTGAAGGAAATTATCTAAAACTGATTGTGATGATGATTGTACAACTCTTCTTGATGTGGGTGAACTATGGAATTATATGTTATGTGAGTCATAAGACCAGGCTGACTGGTCAAATTGTGACTAAAGATTTGGGCCTTTAGTCACCCTTCAGATCTGCAACTGAACACCCATACACACATTAGAAAAACCAACCATTTAAGATCAAAAGAGCAGCAGTGCAGACTCAAGGTCAAAGGTTACAAAAGCAGGAGGCATGGAAACAGGAAGTCCCGCCCCCCCCCAGGAAGTGGGATAAAGGAGATCCATTGAGGGGATTGTAATGGGTGACGATGCAAAATGGGCATGAATTACTGAATGTAAAGATGATTACCGGCTTTGTAAGCTTTTACCCAATTCACAGGAAAAAGTTATACAACGAAACTGACGAGGCAATGGAAGGAGAACAAGAGTCAAAGACAACAGAACACAATCCTGCGATGCTGGTGTGCTGGTAGTAGATGTGTGTGTGTGTGGGGGGGGGGTGTCATCACCAGAGACCAGTCACTGGAGAAGGACCGCATGCTTGGTAAAGTAGAAGGATCTCAGAAGAGAGGAACACCCTTCCTCCACAAGGTGCATTGACACAATGGGCAACAATGGGCGCAAACCTAACAATTGTGAGGCTATCAGGGTGCAGGACCACAGCGTGTTTCCTGCGTTGTACACAGCGACAATATGCATTGAAACCAACTTGATGGCATCGAACAGCAACAAGAATAGATCATAATCACTTGTGCATTGTAAATACCTTTTTTCAACAGCATAAATGGTGACTCTATGCACGGGCTTTGCCAGAAATCAAATTAACTGCATTTGTGGGACGAGATGATGGGGGAACTCAATGTCATCAGCCAAAGGTCAGGGGCCAACTGTAAAACAGGCCCTTAATTACTCATATGCAAATTCAAGTTGAAGCTGAAGAAAATTGAAACAAGTCCATAAGAGCCAAATTGAATATGTAGAACCTTCTGAATTTTGGGCACTTCTCAAAAACTGATTGGATGCACTGAACACTAATGACAGAAGACTTGGCCAGCTGTGGATGACACCAAGAGCGTCCTACACCGAAAAAGCAAAGGGTCATTTGGAAAGACAAGAAAGACAGAAAAGATGAGTGGATTTCAGAAGAGACTTTGAACCTTACTCTTGAATGTAGAGTGACTAAACTGGATGGAAGAAATGAGGAATTAAAAGCTGAACAGGAAATTTCTTTTTTAGGCCTTCCTAAGGCTCTTTTATTTATTTATTTATTTTAAAATCATTTTATTGGGGGCTCGTACAACTCTTATAACAATCCATCCATCTATCCATTGTGTCCAGCACTTTTGTACATTTGTTTCCCTCATCATTCTCAAAACATTTGCTTTCTACTTGAGCCCTTGGTATCAGCTCCTCATGTTTTCTCCTCCCTCCCTGAACAGGAAATTTCAAAGGGTACCTCCAGAAGACAAAATAAAAAGTTACATGAATGAAATGTGCAAAGACCTGGAGTTACAAAGCCCAAAAGGGAGAACACACTAAGCATATCTCAAGCTGAAAGAAAGAAAGAAAAAAAGCCTCAAGTTTCAATATTGAAGAACTCTATGGGCAAATACTGAAGGATGCAGGAAGCATCCACACACACACAAAAAAGACAGACGGAAGGAATCCGCTAAGTCACTACCAAAAAGGACTGGTCAACGTGCAACCATTTCAAGAGGTAGGTACCATATGAGCAAGAAGTGATAGTACTGAAGGGAAGAGTCCCAGCTGCACTGGAGGCAAAACCAAGGCTCCGGGAATGTTTCAGCAAGCTGTGCAGCGCTGGAAGCACTTATCCATCTATCTATGTCAAGAAATGTGAAAGACAGCTAGCTCCCTGGGCAAGTCCACCACATCGATACGCCACATCCATTTGCTGATGAGAAAAAAAACGAGATCAGAGGGATCGGTGACTCCTTTGAGACCACCAAGCCAGCAGGGAACTAAGCAGAATGCATATGGCTATTGAGAAAGCTTATCTGGAACTCAAGCCCAGTATGCGGACCCCGGGCCAGGCCTCCTCTCGCATCCCGGAGCCTGGCTCCCTGCAGCGAAGCTGAAACCATGCGAGGCGCTCACTCTGGGAGCCCTCCGGAGTCCTTGGTAGCCTCGAGCGCCAGGGAAGGCCCTTCGTGTCAAGCCCCCCCTGCTCCCCCCCCTATAGATCCAGAGCCCCCGAAGCGGCAGGCGAAAGATCGGGTCTCCGCGGAGGCCGCCAGCGCTGGGCCGGGGGGTGCAGCCCCAGCCACAAGCTGCAGCACCCCGCGCCCCCGCCGGTGGGTGGAGCCGGGGAGTCAGGCCCCGCCCCGCCCGCCCCGCGGCTCCCCCCGCGGCTGGCTCCCCAGCCCGCGGAGCTGCGGGCCGGCGCTGGCCCCGCTGCACGTCCCCGCCGGCTCGCGGAGAAGCGCCCGGGAGGAGCAGCCCGGCGGGCGGAGCTCGGGCGCCCGCGGCACCCGGACCTTCCTCGGAGGGCGCGCGCTGGGCGCAGAGCCGGCGCCTCCCCGGGGTCCCCCGCTCCGCTGACGTCCAGCAGGGTTCCGGGAGCGCCGCAGCCCCCCACGTCCCGGGCTCCGCGGCGAGATGCCGGTCCGCGTCGGCCTGCTGCTGCCGCTGCTGCTGCTGCCGCTGCCGCGGGGCGCCCTGGGCGCGGAGCCCGCGGAGCCGGGAGGCCAGGAGCTGCGCCGAGAGGCCGAGGTACCGGTGGGCGCGGGCGGAGGGCGTCCGCGGGCTGGAACGTCGCCGCTTGGCGGGCGGGCTGCCCGGCCCGTTCCCCTTGGCAGCTGACCGTCTGCGCCCACTTCCCCGGGCCCGCCGGCCCTTACTGCCCACCGGACTCCCGAGGACCCGGACGGCAGCCCCCCGCCCCGGTCCCCAGGACCACCCTCGGGGATCCGCCTTGACGGTCGGAGGGGCTGGGATGGAAGGGACCTCCCCGCTAGAGCTGCGAGGGAACCCGGCGCCCCCCAGTTTGGCACGGAGCCACTGCCCCCCCTCCCCTGGCGCCTAACTGGGGCGCTGGGCACTCATTCACCTCCGGGGCCGGCGGGGACCTCCCGGAGCGTTAGACCCGACGCGATGGGCGCTCCTCGCCGTGCGCTTGAGAGGGTGCTGCTGGGTGGCCCGGCACGCACGCGGGACAGAGGGTTGGTCTGGGTTTCTAGCCAGCTTGGCAGGTCGTTTGAACTACTTAGAGCTCATCTCTTCCTTCACCTGTAAATAATAGCCTCCAGACTTGCTTTCCGGCGCTGCACTCCGGCAAAGGTGTGCCGGTGAACCTTACACACTTCCCAGGTAGTTGTCCTCCTTTGAACCCTCGCATGGGTTACCCGAGGGGGACTTTTTGCGAGGTAGACAGGGTCAGAGTCTGGGGTGGTGCGAACATACCATCGCTAGGTTGTTAACAAGGAGGTTGGGGGTTCAAATCCACCCAAAACCCTACGGGGTGCAGGGAGTAGTGGTTTCCCGTTGGACTGCGAGCCTCCTGGTCGGCAGTTCAAAACCAGCAGAAGCTGCCCTGGAGAAAGAAGGGGCTTTCCACTCCTGTAAACAGTCTCGGAACACACACACCCGACGGCGCGGGAGTGGGGATAGCTATGAATCAGCATCGACTCAATGGCAGTGAGTTTTGCTTTGTGTTGTTTTGAATGGGGTGCAGTTGTTCTGTTGACACACACGGGGAATAGGATCACTGTGAGTCAGAGGGCAACTGGTCTGGTGGGTTTTGGTTTTGTTGCTTTTAAAATTTTGCATAGTCTTGTATTAATATCACCCTCCTCCATAAAAATGAACACATCTTTCCTTTATTCCCAGCTTTCTCCCCTCCCCCCAACAGTTTTATTGGCATATAATTCACATATCATACAATTCAATAATGCAATCACAATAAGATATTTTGTACTGAAGAGAGATGGCTTAACGGGGTGCTGCCAGCACAGGCTTGGAGGGCTAGCCTCAAGGTTGACTGCCATCCATGAGAAAAGAGGCGGCTGTCTGCCGCTGCCGACAGCCTCACAGAAACCCCGTGGACTTGATAGCAATGGGTGGGGTCCATGTTGATAGTGGATTTTCTAGATAAAGATGATGGTAGTAGTAGTAGTATATCACAATTGCTTTCTCTCGCAATGAAGCACCTTATTTTGTGTTCTTTCCCCGTAGGCCTGGGGTCTGCACTATTTTATGGAGAAGGGATATGAACAAGCTTTAATTTACTGAGCCCAGGGCTCTGCCCTAACTCCCCTGTTCCCAAAGAGCTCCTTTACTGCCCCAAAACTGCCCGTGGAGATCGCCCCACCGTCACTGTGCACATTCCTTGCCAAGTTCATCAGGAGGGAAACCTGCCGCATGAGGAGGGTCCTCTCTGTCAGGCAGTGCCCATCACCCCTGGGGATCCTCTGTCTCCCCACTCTCCTTCGCAAGCACTGGTCCCTTGCTCTGTGCTCTCAACTTGGGCCCAGGCAGGGAGTCACTTTGTTCCTCCGGATTTAGACTCTTACAACATCCAGTTCAGAGTTCCCATGGCCCCAGGAGGCAGCTCCGTCTACCAAGCCAAGCCTTGTTAAGAGTCCCACCCAACCTCCCCCAGCCCCCACCCCCAAGCCCGGTTGCAGGCAACCCTTGGCAAGGGAACACAGACAATATCCCTGCCGCCGTCCATGCCTGTGGTGGCCCCAGATGGAGAGAATTTGGGGTGTGCTTGGGAAACTTAATATCTAGCAGACTGAGTCTCGTTCAGTCTACTTTACATAATTGGGGGAAGGGGATTTTTCAGTCTGAGAAGAAGAGATATTTCAAAAGGACAAAACACTCTGGTCGTGTGTCATGGGTGGGTGGGTACACTTGCTTGGCTCGGTAAGCCTGTGCATGCATGTGTGCATGCATGCAAATTGGTGTGGGCTTATATGTAGGTATTTCTGTACATGGCTCAATCTATGGGCTTTGACGTCAGACAAATGTAAGTTCTAACCATGGACAAATCGTTTAACCTCTGTGAATTTCAGCTGTTTTTTGGTCTGTAAAATGGGGGCTCATGCCTCTCTCACAGGAGAAAAGGTGTACAAGATGCTCAGCACAGCACTTCGCACAAAGAAAGCCGGCTGTAAGAGGCAGCAGCTCTCAAGGTGGTTGATATCGTTATCCTCATCGTTATTTTATCATGAATGTCACCATTATCCTGATCATGAACTTCAAGTTCAGGTTCTGGTTTGAAGACTGGCTTTCCCACCACAAACAACAACACATGGCAAGATGTGCCTCACTGAAGGGCACCACGAGACTGCATTTTGAAAGTGGAGACTGAAGCCACTAAGGTCCCAGCACACATGACTTGAAAACAAAGTGAGGTGAAAACAACCATTAGTTATATTCACAGCTTCTGAGGTCAGGCTCTTGAAAGGACATCTTCGGGCAGCTTGATTTCCTCCCTAAAGCCCGGGGCCGGAATCAGCAGAAGTCTGTTTATCTGGAAGTTGATGCTGGCTGTTGCGGGGGGGGGGGGGGGGGGGCCTCAGTTCTTTTCCCTCTGGATCTTTTTACCTGGTCAGTCCTTAGGGCGAGTTTGGGCTTCCTCACAGCGTGGTGGCCGAGTCCCAAGGACGAGTGTTCCATAGGCAGACTTTCATCCTTTGGGCAGTTTAGCTTTGGAAGTCATATAGTGTCACAGCCAAGGGACCCTCCATAGGCTGAGGCCGTCACAAGCCTGCACCCCGGCTCAAGGGAAATGAATGTAGATAGCACCTTTGGGCAGGAAGTGTATTAAAGTAACAATGTGAGTTATTGTTGTGGTCATTTAAGGAAGTACAATCGCGCATAGATGAGAAACTCACAGAGTAAGGCCCACACTCATGGCCGTACTCAACAGCATTTCCGTGAAAATGGTACAGGGAGTTAAAAAACTCATTGGCATCAAGTTGATTCCAACTCATTACGAACCTATAGGGCAAGGTAGAACTGCCCCTGTTGACTTCTGAAACCATAATTGTTTGTGGGAGTAGAAAGTCTCTTGTCTTTCTCCAGAGGACCCGCTGCTGGTTTCAAACTGCTGACCTTGTGGTTAGCAACCCACTATGCTACCAGGGCAAGACTCCAGCAAAGCACAATAGTCCTGCTGCCTAGCTGAAATGTCAGCAGAAGTGGAGCAGTGCACCAAAGAAGAAGTTCCACAAAAGGAGGTTTTCGGACGTCTGGCCCCTGAAGTCCTTGGCCAAGGACCATCCTGGCATGCGTAGGGCCTTGCTACTCCACGGATCTTACTCCTAAATCGTGACATTGTTGATACCTGGGATGTCCATGGGTTGTTGGGATTTTTCCCATTCTATTTGGCCCAAACCCCAGCTATTCTCCTGAACCGCTCACCTTCTAGACTAAGACCTATGTTTGTAAAACTTAAACGTGGGTCAACATAAAACAGGTTTTCTCCATTTATCCCCATTTCCTTAACAGACAAGTGAATGTCGAAAGCAAAATAACAGCATTGTAGCTTGAGCTTGACATGTAAAAGTATTTGATTAAACCAAAAGAATTTGATTGACCCAACAGTAAAAGAGTGGACCAAGCTAAAAGTTCACTGCGTTTAAGTTGATCCCTGCTCCGAGAGACCCTGAAAGACATACTGGAGTCCACTGGGCTTCCACGGCTGTCAATCTTCATCGAAGCAGACGGCCGCATTTTTCTCCCAGGGAGCATGTGTGGGTTTGAACCACGAACTTGGCTAGCAGCCGAGCTCTTTAACCACTGAACTGTTGCACCACCAGGGCTTCACAAAAGAAATTAAAAGCAGAAACGGGACTCCAAAATAAAGGGCAAATAGAAAGTGAATACGAAGATATTACACTTAACCTACAGCATATTGTTACATTAAAGGTAAATGAGTAAGTCCTCCCATTAAAAAAGTTGGGATTCACACTAAATCCCACCTCCAGCTTCAAGAAAAAAACAGTTGTTATAACATGGCCCTGCTTGTTACTCACCTTCATGAAATGATCACTGAAGATAAAGGTGTTAAAGCAAAGTGTGGAGAAGAAAGCAGATGGTGTCCGGCTATCAATCAGAATAGTGTCTGGGTCTTAAAGGATTGTATTCAAACAAGCAGCCATCTCAGTGAGGAGTGAACTAAATCCACAAGGAAGAAGCACACCAGCTTGTGTGATCCAAGATGACAATGACAACATTCGAATATGGTGAGAAAGGCATCAGAGCAAAAATTATGAGCACCCAATGTGTGGAGGCCTATGGAGGACAGTGGGAGCCCCTAAATCCTTTGCAGAGTATCTAGTCAGACTGAGCCACTGGCAGATGCTCTTGCTTATGATGGTGGATCAAACTCCATACTTGGTCAGTTGACCAGCCTATAGACTTGACCTGAATCTGTTTTGTGGGCAAATATCTCTTACTGATTGTGTTAGTCTGGGTTGGCTAGAGAAACAAATCCATAGAAACTCTTATGTGCATAAGAGAGTTTTATATAAAGGGTAATTGTACATTAAGAAAGTATCCCAACCCAGTCTAGTCCAAGCCCATATGTCTGATGTGAGCCCATATGTCTGATACCAGTCTATAAAGTCCTCTTCAGACTCACAAAACACATGCAATGACGCCAAGTGCAGGATGATCACAGGCCAGTGGGTAGAAAGTCTTTGGATCCAGTGGCGTTGTAAGCATCCAGTGCTGGCAGGGGTCTCCGCGTGGCTTCTCTGGCTTCAGAGGTCTGCTTGCATCAGGGTAGGTCCACGTGGCTTCTCCAGCTCCGGGCACTAGTGTAGTTCCATGTCTTGTCAGCTGCAATGTCTCCCAGAGAGTGAGCAGAGAGAGAAGTGTCTCCCTCCTCCAAGGAGGAAAAATACTGGAGTTCCCAGAATTCTCAGGAGAATGTGTAGGCCATGCCCACACAGAGGCCTCATTGGTTATATTTTGATTGACAGGCTGGACTTCACCCCTTCGCTCTTAATCCTCAAATTGACGAATGATTGTATAACTACCACACTGATTCCATGACAGAAATTTCCCCCTGGCTCTTCGAATGTCATTGGGGTGTTTTCCTTTTTACATATTACTTTGTGTTTTTGTCTGTATACTATTATATATTTTTAATTTTCTTTTTACTATTATGGTTTTTAACCATACCACCTTAGCATGATTTTGTCTGTTATTGTTTTCTGTTGGGTCTCCCAGCTGTGAAGCACAGGAATGGATGCAGAATCATCATCACTGATACGAGGGGTTATAGGGAAAATGGGTGGGGGTAGGAACAGGGAGGGGGATTTGGGGAGTAAATAATAAAGGTGGGAGGGGGGAAGCACTAGAATGGATTGTGATTACACAACTCATTTTAAAAGCAATTTAACCATTGGGAGGGGGGATCCTCTAAAATTAATGTGATGACGATTATACAATTCTTCTTGATGTGATTGAATGGTTGAACTATTCAATTGTATGATATGTAAATTACGTGCCAATAAAACTGAAAAAAGAGCAGAGGTTGGCAGGCTAGAGTAAGCAAATCTATGCTGTGTACAAGAGACACCATTATATATAAAGTCACAAAAAGTAGAAGGTAGACGAGAGGAAAAAATATATATTACAAAATAATCACAAGAAGATAGCATAGGTATATTCATATCAAATCAGAGAGACAAAAGACAAAGATTATTACTACAACTAAGAGGGACATTTCATAATTACCAAAAGGAAATGCAACAGAAAGACATAGCAGGCACACGTGTGTGTAATTTGATTTCAGCGATCCAAACATGTGAAGCAAAAGTGGCACAATGACAGGAAGAAAGAAAACTTCTTAATTGGAGGGGTTTTTTTGTGTGTGTGTGTAATAGCTTTATAGTCTACCCACAATCCAAGGGGGGGGGGTAGGCTATTCAAAGTTATGCAACCTTAAGCACAATGAGTTTTAGAACTTTTTCATCGCCTCAAAAAGAAACTTAATATTCTTCACTTATGACCCACAAGTTCCCCAGGTCTCCTTACTTAAGCAACCTAAGCAACCACGAACCTACTTTCTGCCTCCCTATATTGATTCTCCGCATTGTAGACAGATGGATCATCAAATATGTGGTATTTTGTGACTGAGCACAAGTGCACATTTCCCCAGGTCAATCATAAGTCTCAACACGTTTTAAAATTTAAAACTTTCACGGATTATCGTCTCTGCTCCCACTGCAGTAAATTAGAGTTAGCAATAACAAAATATCTCTCACATCCCCAAATATTGCGAAATCCACTTCTCAACTACCTAGGAGTGAATGAAGAAATCACAGCAGATGTTACAAAACATTGGAAAGTTAAAAATAATAAAGACAAGTTATCCTCTTTTGAGTTTTCAGCTAAAGCAGTGCTTAGACGGAAGCTTACAGGTTGAACTGCATGTTGATGTGCCATGTCAATGTCTGCCATGTCCGTGTATGGGTGTGTCTGTGTTCCCATCCTCCTGTGTAATATATTCGTGTCTTCTGTGTGCCTGGCTCCATGTGTCCCTTGTGCGCACACAAAGGGATAAAGTTGAGGGACTTGCAGGCTGGGCTTTGTCTGAGAAGAGACGTGCTGCTTACAAGACTACACTATGAGCAAGCTCATTGTGACCCACTGAGGAAAACCAGAGCAATTTGTACTACATAAGTAGGAGGCAGCTCGACTGATGAGTTGCATGCTCGAGAGTTGAATGAAATCATCCCATCCCCAGCCAGACCGTGTTGGTCTCTGGTGACACAGACGTCCCAGAAGAACCATCTTCTGTGCTTCGTTTGGACCTTTTTTAGAACTAGGCAGCTTCCCAAGGCCTGCTTCACACTTGGCAGTCTGTCTGTACCTGCACAACCAACCCCAGGGGCCAGTACAGAAAGGAGCAGAGCAGCCCATTGCCTCCGAGAGACGGTGGAGCCTCAGTGGAGTGTGCACCCCCAGACGCAGTGCCTGTTTCTCACTCCCTAGAGCCATTCCTTGGAAGTCTTGTGAGTCAGAAACCTGGGTGTGGAAACTGTTCCTACCAGCTCAGCTCGGTGACTCATGGGTCTTGGGTGAACAACTGTGCAGAGACTCTGGGCAGACCTGCCGTTGTGAGGTACCTTTGACTCCGTTCCAATCACAGTGAGCGACCTTGGGCTTCATCGCTAGAGCACTGCCTGCTCTGGCGTCATGGTTGCCGCCGCTGTGTCAGGCTGCCTCCCTAACGGCCCAAGGCTGGCCTCACCATCCTTGCTTCCAAGGAGCATTCTGGGTGTGCTTCCTCAAGACCGAGTGGCCTGTCCCTCTAGCCATCCTTGGGTTTTTCAGTGTTCTTCCACCAACACCGTGATCCAAAGGCAGCAGTCCTTCCTTAGTCATTGTTAAGTTTTCTTCATTCATGGCCGGCTTTCACGGGCCTATGAGGCAATTAAAAATATCCCATGGCTTGGGTCACACCCACCTTAGCTCCCAAAGTGACATCCGTGTGTTGTGACACTTTAAAGGAGGTCTCATGCAGCAGATTCCCCCAATACAATACGTCCTTCGATTTCCCTTGGCCGCTGCTTCCATGAGCTTTGGTTGTGAATCCGAGTAAATTGAAATCCCTGACACCTCCAGTCTTCTCTGCATTTATCATGACGTTATCCATTGATTCAATGGTGAGCATTTTTGTTTTCTTCACATTGAGTGGCAATCCATACCGAAGGCTGCAGTCTTGTATTTCCCTCGGCCCATGCTTCACGTCCTCTTGGCTGTCTGCAAGCACGCTGGCTTCATCTATACGTCTCAGGTTGTTAATAAGCCTGACGACACATGCTTCTTCAAATCGCCCAACTTCAAAGATTCCTTGCTTAGCATACAAATTGAGTAAGGACACTGAAAGGCAGCCACCTGGACTCCTACCGTCCCTGATTTTAAACCACACGGGATGCCCTTGTTCTGATGGTCCATGTACAGGTTCCACGTGAGCACAGTGAAGTGTTCTGGAATTCCCATTCTTCCCAGTGTTGGTGGGAAAGTTGCCGCCAAACCAGTTGGAGAACCTGCAAAGTTGGCAAGAGCTGGGTGATCGAAACGTGGGCATGGCAGGAAGGACGGCTAGAGAGCACATCCCCAATCCCAGGCTGAGTCAAGGTTTTAGTCTATGCTCTGAATGTAGACCCAAAAGCCTAGTGAGGCCCCTACCGATATATAAAGACAAGTGTTTGCAGTATGGTTATTTGGCCTTAGAAAAACCACACGAGGAGTCTGGATAGAGACTGGTCAGCTAATATTTTCTATCTTCCTTAGAGACTGAAAATGAAAGAAGGTGCAGGCATTACAGCGGCAGGTTAGTGATGGTCCATTCAGACTCATTCACTGCCACCAAGTCCATGGCCGACTCACAGTGACCCTAGAGGACAGGGTAGAACTGCCCTCGAGAGTTTCCCAGACTGTAACTGTTGACAGGAGGAGAAAGCCCCGTCTTTCTCCCTTAGAGCAGCTGGTGGTTTCAAACTGCTGACCTTGCAGTTAGCAGCCCCATGCCTAACAACGATGCCACCAGGGCTCAACTTTGTAAATCCTAGGAACAAGGAACAAGAAGAGAGGAGAAAAGGAGTCAGACGGAAAGAAAGGGGATGCCTTTGCTCCAAATAAGGAAGCAGGGCTGAGCTGGCCCTGCTCTCCTGGGGCTTCCGGAGCCCCAGAGTGAACGCAGAGCTTCTTGGAAGCAGGTTTGGTCACGGTGAAGGGTTTGTGGTTTCTCAGGTGACCTGTTTGGAGTGTGGTGGGAGCTAAGGGCCCAGCCCCTTTGTGAAGCCTGGAGTCTATGGCTTGAGCAACTTCCTCCCCCCTCTTTGCTCTACCCTTGGCCCGTCTTACAGACAGACGGGGAATCCTGCTAGAATCACCTACCTTGTCGCCTCTCCCTGAATCAAGGGTCATCTCCCTGGTGAAGAGAGCAGCGTGACCCCGCGCCTTCAGTGTCAGAACCTCTGAGCCCTGTTTGAGTGTGAAAGAGCACCCACCTGGGAAGGGGGTCCGAAGAACCTGAGCAACGGCTGGCGCTGCCAGTCATTGGGAACGTGTGGCAAGACCCGGCGGCTCCTTGAGTGTGCCAGGCTGGGGCACACGGTTTACACACCACTACCCCTCCAAAGGCTGGCCGCGGAGACCCTCCCCAGCGGCACCACAGAAGAAAGGCCTGAGGTCTGCTTTGGTTAAGATCCAAGAACGCCCCCGGAGTCCAGGCCTACCCTGTAACGCCAGGGTTGCCGTGAACTGGGGCTGATGGTTTCGGCTGCGCCGCCTGCGTCGAACACCCGCATCTTTAAGATGGGACAGCGGGGAGCCCAGCACTCGAAGGCACCGTGCCTTCAACGTCTCTACGCCAGTCAGGGAGCAGAAAAACACGTTTTCTTTCCAAAACAGGTCGAGACAGGCCGCCAGTGGCCGCGTTCCTCATCCTGACTTGGTAATCATGCGAAAGATGCGCGCGGGCGATAGGCGCAGCGCCTGGGACGGAACATCACCGGGAAACAGACCCGCGCTGCAAGAGGACGTGGGCCCAGCGGCCTGGTTTCTGCAGCAGCTGCCCATCCTGCTGGTTTCGCCAGCCCTTGGTTTCAGTTGTGCTGCTCAAACTCCTGGATGCCCCCTCCCCTCGAGGAGGATGCCGCAGCCCCTCTGTGGACACAGCCCCTCCTAAACTCACCTGCCGAAGGTCCCTTCACCAACAAGACTGTCGCTATAGAGACGAAAAATGACCTTTTCACTGGGACCCCAATCCAAGCTGTCCCAAGACCGTTACCTACTGGCTCTTTATAGGGTAAAGCAGCACTCTTCTCCTCCCCCCACCTCACCCACCCCCGTCTTAGACTCTGGGGCGCGCACAGGCAGCCTATGTTGGCCATAGTTCCTGTAGGCCAGCGGTTCTCAATCTGTGGGTCGCAACCCCTTTGGGGGTCGAACGACCCTTTCACAGGGATCGCCTGATTCATAACAGCAAAATGACAGTGATGAAGTAAAAACGAGAATAAGTTTATGGTTGGGGTCACCCCCCCCCCACATGAGGAGCTGTCTGAAGGGCCCCAGCATGAGGAAGGTTGAGAACCTGCGTGGTCAGTCAGTCACAGTAGAAAGGCTACAGTACCAAACCCAGCCGGAATCTGTCTTCGGGCTCTAATCCAGACCCTCCCACTAGAGAAGGCACAGGCCACAGAGCTGGCAAGAGCAGGGCATCAGGACTGCCGCCCAAGACATGGGCTCCCATGCGGTTCTCCCGCCAGCCCAGCGATGAGGACTCCGGCCGCAGGCCTGAGCTTCATGTGCTAACACCCCAGTGCTATGCTCACCCTGCATTCCCCTCCCGCAGGCGCAAAATGGGCTGGGCGCTACACACCCTCCCTTGACAAGTCAGGACAGACGCAGGTCAAGAACCCGGCTTTCTGGGCCCCTGGGAAGAACCGATGTTCATTTTGCCAGAGGCCACGGCCACTCCCAAATGCTTTCCCGAGGCGACTCCCCAGGAAAGTGGCCCCAGCTGTGACCAAGTGGCAGAGGTACATTGACAGCAGGTTTTTTATGCCAGAGCCTGGTGAGTCACCACAGGGGCATAGTCCTCCAGCTCCCTGCCCCCAGGAGAGCGGAACATCAAAGCAGGGAGAGGCCAGGGTGGTGTCTCCATGAAGAAGCAGGCGGAGTTCACAGGGTCCCACACGGGCAGGAAAACAGAGGCCGAGAGGGGAGCATGACAAGCCCAAGGGGGTTAGTGTTTGAGCTGCATGAGGACTGGGGCTCCACCTTCCAGTTGTGGCCTTCTCCTGGGGTCCCTTGGCCGCACCCTCAGTAGAACACACCCACTCTTCCTCCATGCACACAGGCGTTTCGCTCACCTTGGCAGGGGGAAAAGGAAGCGTGGCCAGCGGGCTCACAGATGAGGGTAAGCGACAACTCCTAGAGCAGAAGGTGCCTCGACCTTTCCTTACCACCGCTCCCCACATAGCCCCCACCCCACCAGCCCGGCCTGTGGATCTGCCCTTACTCACCAGCACCTCACAGGACTCTGCACACTCACTGTTTTGTAGAGGACAGCACAGGGCGCAGCTGTGTCTCCGTCTGTTGGACATGGGTGGCTGTGAGTTGGTGACGATTCGATGGCACTTAGCTAGAGCTCCCTGCTGCTGACCAAGATGGCGGGAGTCAGAATGGACGTCTGCAGGAGAGCCGCAGCAGTGCCTGGAAGCCCCGCTTGAGGGCAGTTGACCGCTGTCCTGCAGGATTGTGGTGAATTGGAATTGACCCCAGTGGCTTTGGTGTGCCAGGCTTTTCCTGTAAGCCATGAAGAGTGTGGAGATACATGCATAGTACACACAAAAGAAGCATCAAGGAGTCCATCAGGACTGGTGTTTCCCAGATTAGAACCACTTCAGTGCCTTTGTGGAAATAGCAAATGTCAAATTCTTAAGATTTCTTTTTCTCATTCTTTTGGTTCCTCTGCTTGGGTGGTGTCCCGAGCTTACGGAAAACTCACTCCTGCCTTCCCCACAGGGTCGCAGGGAAAAGTCAGGAGGCCTTAGGGTGCTCTCTCTAATGGGTCCCTGACAAAGGCCTCCCCCTCAGCCCTGCCCTCCGCCCCACCTTGCCTGCCAGGCACTGCTGCCCAGCCAGGAAACAGGAGACGCCTGTCTATTTCCTCTCAGGCTGTGTGCTGGGCTTCTGCATTGTAGAACTGGAGCCAACTCCCTGATAAGGGATGGGTGGGTCTGAGGGGAGAGGCCAAGGGAGTGCCAGCCATCCTTGCCTATGACCCAGGGGGAGGTCACCCAGTAAGCAAGATAAACATGTGCTCAGGGCACCGCCAGTTGTCAGAAGCAAGGACCCGGAGAGGCCGGCGAGACGGGACACAAGGAAAAGCCAGCCACGCTGGTGGATGGGAGCCACGAGGAAGAGCTGCCCGCCCCAGTACGTGAGAATGCCCTGGCTGGAAAGAAAGGTTGGGCAGGGTGGTTTATGCTATGAGGCCCCTAAGCTTCAAGCCCTTTGTTGACATCTGACTTTCGCCTACAGTCCCCTCCCAAAACCCTGGAACTGCTTATGCCAGCCAGTCTCTGGGGGAGTACTCTCTCTCTCTAATAAACAAGAGGTGAGGGGGGCAATCTTAACTCCTGCTCCATTCACCCGGTATTGCCAGTTTTGCAACTAATCACTTATAGTGTCATGTAAAAGAAAGTTATGTCATGAGACCCATACAAGGGGGCTTCAAACAATTTGTGGAAAGATTCCATTATTTCTCAATTCCATTTCCCCCTGTGACTTTCTGAAAACTCACTGCCATCAAGTCAATACTGACTCTTGGTGAGAACCTATAGGGCAGGTCAGAACTGCCCCAGTGGGTTTCTGGGACTCTTTACCAGAACAGAAAGCCTCATCTTCCCCTCAGGGAGCAACTGGTGGTTTTGAACTGGTAACCCTGTGGTTCTCAACCACCAGGGAAGCCCCCTCATATATACAAGGATAAGTTAAAATATATATATAGCTACTAGGTTTCCAGTTCATGCATGCATGGTTTATTCCAAATAAAACATTCAAACATGTCTCTGCCATCAGGAGATAGCTACAGATAAATTCTTTAGGTGACACACTT